>NC_136819.1:47188106-47286896 GCF_951394365.1 Tetrao urogallus | reverse complement strand
GACTTTAACAACCCTCTGCTAAATCATGTCCCTGAGCAACAGACGCCAATAATTGATGTCAATAATTGATCGGTGATGAGTGATGTCAATAATTGAGCTCTGCATAAATTGTTTTATTTCCTCGGCAATATTTTCAGAAATAAGTCTTATGAAATAGCTCTGTACTTTATCTGTTTATCTGTTGTTTTGTAAATATTGATAATTTTTGTATCTGTTTGATCTTTTCAGGTCCCAGAGCAAGTTATCTGTATCTTCCCATTAGACATAGACACAGTATCAGAACATCCCTTCTTCCCATCCCCACTCCAATTCTTCTTTATTCTAGATAACACAAAAGACTGCTTTAAGTAAAAAAGTAAAGGATTGTTATTAGCATAGTAGTTTCCTCTTCGTATCATTCTGTAGTGTGCCAAAAACCATGGAAAGCAACACTTGTGACCAGTGTAAAACTTCCACTAGTCAGGAAACAAATAGCATAAGAAATGAAATTTCACCCACTATCAGCTGGATGGCTGAGGTTCCAGACTCCCTAGCATCATAATTTCAAGTGATGAGAACAGCTGGAATAATATAATTTTCCTGCTTTCTATCTATACTTTAATAGACTCACATTATCTCTTCCTCAAGATGTTTGCCACCAAGCAAATGCATTGCTATTACCTGGATAACAAACAGCTCTGTTGTTTTAACTACTTACTGTCCTTCACAGCAGATCAGATTTCCTCTGTTTTTTCTCTATAGCAAGAGCAACAAGGAAAAAAAATTCTGCTGAAGTCTTCAGCAGGCTTCCCAGCCTCTAGTTCTGACACACTGAATAAACAGTTCAGTCATCATCCACACATTCCTCTTTAGACCAGGAAGGTGGAGAACAGGATGGAAAAGAATGACTTAGGGAGTCATGCAAAGCAGTGGAAGAAGGGAAATATTTTTTTCTGCTGACAGACACATGCAATTGCTCTCTTCAAAATGATTGCTCTCTTCAAAGACATGCAAACCACATACTTACATGCCCAGATGTTTAACCCCTGTGTGCTCATTTCAGTAGTTTCTACACATTAAAAAAACAAACAAACAAACAAAAAAACAACAAAAAAAAAACTTTAAAGCTTTATGTTAAACATGAACATTATTGTACAGTGGTTTTAGAATTTCTGAAAATGTGGTACTTCAGCCTTCCACACTTTAAAGGACTGTTTTACTTTTTCCCTGAACCCCTCTTAGAATCAGTCCTTGTTTCCTATTTATGTGCTAATGTACTTCCCGAGCAGTCAAAAAGAGTCATTGCTGATTACTTGCACTCACTTGCACCTTAGCTTGTTAATAGCTGAAAAAAAGAGACAGAGAGAGAATATCAGATAAATAGATAAAGTTGGAGGAAAAGTTTATGTAGAGAACAGGAAGAGCAAAAAAAAAAAAAAAAAGAAAAAGAAAAAGAAAAAAAATTCAAACGACAGACTATTCTTTCTCCTGCTGTTTCACTGATAGCTATTAATGCATTCTAGTCTTCCAGATTGGTCTTAAGAAATCAGTTATCCTGGTCCTTGTTTCAGTAGAAAGACCCATGGGAGCTATTAGCAGTAATCTAAGTTAATAAACTGTAAACTAACTTTTTTTAAAAGGAGGAAAAAAACCCTACAACCTTTGACAAAATAATTGCACCAGTTATAAAATAGCAAAATGCTGGTTAACAGTCACATCAAACCACTGGGGTGGAAAGAAGATATCCATAACCAGGCCACTTCCAGCAAAATTGTTTGTTTTCTCTTATTTAAACGGTTCTCTTTTTAAAAAGAATAATTCCTTTGCAAGCTGTAAATGTTTGAATAATGTCTGATGGTGCTTATCCACCGGCTAAAGTCTCCAGTTAAAATAAAAAGAGGATTTAGGACTTGATTCACAAAACACTTATCTGCAACTTATACAGCCCTTTATATAAGAGAAACAGGGCATTTGCATGCAAAAAAGTAACTAGCACTCTGAATCCCAGTGTTTCCTATTCACAAAATAAAACCCATCATGTGCAACTCCTCTGATATCAGCTACCATCTCTTGCCCTACATATGTAAGGGAAAGGATATAGCATATATAGAAATAAGGTTGTCTTGGGCTCTAGAGAGTCAGTCCTCCCATTGTTGAAGATGCCATTTTCTTCCTTTCTGGACAGCGACAACATTGACACCAACACAAGAGACTACTGAAGTGGGAACGTGAGGCGAGGGTGCAATTGATTCTTCTGGTGATCTAAAGAATAAGGAGAGAAAGGAATTGCACATTGCAAGCAATCTTAGACCTCAATATCTATTTAAGATTATGCCTATACTTTATTCTCACCTAAAAAATTTGTGTAGAATTGGTATTTTATTTATTATATATTAAATTTTGTATGTTTGTTTTTGTTCACCTTAAAACAATTCCTTAGAAGAATTTTTTTGTAAATTTTTCCATTTGAAAAAAAATATGTACATATTTTTGAATATCTGAATGTTTTACTTGAATAATTCTAAATCTTTTGACCTTCAGCTGAGAGTTAGAGAAGATGCCTTCAGAAGGAAAACTGAAAAGCTCTGTGAAATCCACAGCATCGTAAAGGAGGGATAATTCTTATTTTGTCTTATGGGAAACTTTGGGTGGGTCTTCCCCCTTTGGATGTCTTCTAAAGTTGTGAAGAGAGAAATTGCATTATACAAATGCAAAAAGAGGTAACTCCCAAGCAGCACACAGAAAACAATCTGTAAACATATCATCTATACATTTCCTTGGTATTGATGTCAGAAGTGATTGCTAGTGGAAAGATGTCACCAGGAAAAAGTATCTGGACTTCACCAAAGATATATTATTCTCAGCATAACCTACAAGATTTGCCACACTTGCCATTTAGCCTTGAGCAGTGCAAAGGAATCTAAGAGCTGAAAGCTTTTATGCTTTACCATTTTACTTATCCTTCTTTGTATGCCCACATGTAGGCTGTATGGGCAGACTAATTCCCCTTTCCTGCCCTCTGCTGCATATTTAATTTCTGTTTAGCAGACAACTGCTGGCTGATTGATACTCATTCAAGATTTTTAAGCAGCCTTCTCTGAGAGAGAAAACGATGGGAATAATCTCTCCCTGGTCAAACAGTCCTGAGCTGCACCTGTTTTGGTATTCCTGCAGTATAAAATAGCAATGAAGTTACAAATCATTGCACGTTGTTCAGCTGATTAACTCTGTGTTTGTATTGCATCCAGAACAAAGAGGCCTAGTTACAACCTGGACTTAGAGCACTGCTGCCCTAAATACAAAAGCTATGTAAATAATGAATAAAAATAAGTTGAGGTCCGCTGGTTCATTAAATTGCTTAGGAGGCCCCTTTAATATACTTGTTTTCTCAAAATAAATAAATAAATAAATAATCCTAACTTCAGTGGATGGAAGTAAATTCTTTAGGAGGATAGAGTAAGTGCTATTCCTATTTTGCTTAAACTATCTGTAGCCATCCATGTCTAACAAATCATACTGCTGCCCAACTTAGCCTCGGTGAAACAGTGTTGAAGTCCACGATATTGCAGGGAAAATGGCCCTTACTCAAGTTTTGGCTCTTTACCAATGTTTTATTAGGATACTACAAAAACAATGCTTTGAACAAAGTTTCTGTACATAGAAACTGTATATTTATGCCTCAATCAGACAAAGAGACACATAATAATCAAACTCTGCTACTTACATGCCTAGTGAATCAACTCAAAAAGAACACTTTCATGAGGGCTATTTAATAAACAGAATAGCAAATGAGATACTCTGGATTGCCTATACTAGGGGTCCATGGTAACACTCCTAACTGTGATAGTCATTATTTCATCCCAAATGCATGGGCTACAATGGACCTGTGGTGACTTGCAAGGGTTTAGGGGAAGCCAGGAATATCTGCTAAACCAGGGCCCTCCAATTTTCTTTCATTCAGCACACAGACATAAGGCTCAATAGAAAACTCATCAAAATCAATGAAGTCTTTCAATTGGCTGCTGCTGGCTCTGGACTGGGACTACACAGAGAAAGAAGATCAGCATTCTTCCTTATTAAAGTATTTAACACTTGTCCTTTAATAATACTAATATAATACACACTGAATACAGATAAAATGCTGGTTATAAATATTTCCATCTGGCTCATACCCTCTGGAAGCACATCTCAGACTTTGGATAGCTCTTCCTGGGGGCTGAATGTTCTGCACTTCTTGTTGACTCGGGCCATTAATGTTAAATTATCTACAAGGGCCCGTTTGTTTTTAAAACTCCCCAGCCTGCAAGTGTGCATGCAGATTTTAAACTCTGATTCTAGATGTCCCAAGTTTTCTATGGGGATTATTGCATTTATACATCACAGCCAATTCGAGGGTTTCTAAAGCCTTCAAACAACTGACACCATATGTCTGGGTACAGTGGAATCTACAGAATTATCAGCAACAGCAAAAATGTCTCATTATACACCAAGAGCTACAAACACATAACAAGTATATTGAGTAGCACGTATGCTTGCAGAGAAATTAATCGACTCAGATGCATACAAAGGGATTTCCAAAGTGCTAGAAACATATTTCAGTAAAGAAATGCACTATGCCAGGCTGTGATTTGCAATATAATAAATAATCCTCCTAAAATTCACTTAACTTTCACTCTGTCTAATGTGAGGCTTCACAGATTGTACAGAATATGCTTTGTGTGACACAACATACCGAAAGCAGCACATGAAAAAAAAAAAAAAAAAAAAAAGTTATTTTTCAGGTCAGTAAAAATTGCTCCCAGAATCCTGGATAAATCTGCAAGATGCATTGTATTTGTATTTACTCTATTTATGTGTTTGTTTGTCACATGCCTGCAGAATTCAAACATTCACCTCAGATACTCAGCAATGTCTACAAAAATATAGCTGTGTTTTCAGGAAGGGTGGGGAACACAAAGTGATGATTCACATCTAGAAATCTGGTTTCATAAAAAAAAAAAAAAAAAAAGGAAAACAGGATAGGAAAGCACTAGCATTATTTATTCACTTATTATCATACAATCTGGACTAAGTCATAAGAAGAGAAATTTTATGAGCAAGATAAAAATAGTGAGATATAAATGGAAATAATAATGGATAATAATAAATGGTAATTAGCAGCATTTTTCACTGCGGTTTCACCTTTTAACCACAATTGCAGCAGTACCTTAAAGAAGCAGGTTACGAATACTGAACCCCTGAATATTTTATTCCCAACTGAAGGAATAGTTCATCTATTAAAAAATGTGGACATACCTTAGAGTAAGTGCTCCCTTGCATGAAATATATGCGCCTAATTCAGCAGAAAATATGAGTGCACTAGTATTTCTGGGAGACGTATGTATCACTAACTCTTACAAGAAAGGAAAGGAATGAAAGGATAAATGCCTTGTGAATATGGTTGCATTTTTATTTTTGTATTACTAAAGAGAACAGTAGCAATTTAGTGTCATAGAATCACCAAGGTTGGAAAAGACCTTAAGATCATCCAGTCCAACCACTCACCTACCACCAATAATACTCCATTAAACCATGTCCTCTGTACAACATCTAAACATTTCTTGAACAGTTCCAGAGTTGGTGAATACACCACCTCCTTGGGCAGCCTGTTTCAGTGCCTGACCACTCTCTTGGAGAAGAAATATTTCCTAATGTCCAATCTGGATCTTTTCTGGCACAGCTTGAGGCCATTTTCTCTAGTCTTATTGCTAGTTGGGAATTTGAACTTCTTTAAAAGGAAACCAAAAATTTCTTGAATGTACATCTGTTCTCACAAATGTTTCACCTTCGAGAAAGCTCAAACTGTGTTAATTTTTCATTTTGATTCACTAAATGGATAAAATTTTACCTTTCACAACTCAAAGTTGAGGTAGTTGTACCCGAGTGTTAGGCTGGCTGTTATGCCTCCAGTGGTGGAAGGCCACTTTGCTTACCTTCCATATCACACTGCTGTGAGTAAAGACTATACATGCACAAGACGTGCATATTTAAAAAAAAGAATGAGCCAGTCTCCTCTCCAGTCACAGATATTGCTTCTTTCCTGCAGCCCACTCCTGGAAAAGAGAGCAGGTGTTGGAAGGTCTTCTCACTTCAGAACGAAGAAATCAATCACAGCCACCATAAAAAGCACAAATCTAACATGAAATGATATTGGAAAAGAAAACTAAACACTACAAGTTGACCTTTACCACTAAAAATTTGAAAGAGGGTGATCCTTCACACAAAACAAGAATGTGCAAGATTTTCTACTCTGTTGCTAACTAGCGATGTTATGAAAGAGGGTCAGAGGGGAGCCCAGGTGAGCCATGCATGATGATTCACATCTAGAAATGAGAAGGGAATTTCCCTTGCAATGACCACTATGAACATGTTTGCTGAAACAAATAAAAGCAGAGAGCAAACTTCTGCATTCTTGATGTTGAAGGAAAAGTGAAACACGATCACAAACTTAAATTCTTTTAGTACTACAATTTTGGAAGGAAAAGATTGGTCAGTTACTATTCAATCTCCTAAGAATTTTTTATTTTTTTTTCACCAAGGCACTTTTGAGACCAAAAATAAAAATCTTTTTATCCTAAACATTTATAAAATTAATGGAAGTGCTGGTGATTTTGAATATCGCTTCTGAATTTTAGAAACTGTCATATAAGCAGCAGTGTATCAAAAGTAGATTGAACAGACGTTTTTAGAGTTATCATTTGTGTTACCATAAATTATAAAGCCACCCAGTGAAACTAAAGAGCTCTTCATTTCGGCTTCAACATAGTCTATTGTAAAGGCTGTTTTGAGAAACTATACAGTTCATATCCCCTGCATCCATGCACATAATTCATTCGTTAAAGAGTTTATAATATTACAGGTTCACATACTTTAAAAGTATTCATACTTTTAATAATTTGATTTTTTTTTCAACTCCCTAAACAGCAGGGAGTCCTTTAGTCCACTTGATACCAAAGTCCTGTTTCCTTATTCATGTTGTACTGCATGTTGCTCTAAGCTGGTCTTCACATCCCAGGTTGAGAAAAAAAATACAAAATAATTAAGTAAAAGAGTCATAAAACAATTCTGCCTCAGTCTTCTTCCCATTAAAGTGTAGTAAACTGAAATGGTACGGTAATGGCATATGACTATTTAACACTCTCAGCTCTGTGACAGATTACTGCAGAGCCCATTGCAGGAAGAAGTGCTACAGTGTACACTGGAGAGGACATATATTTATGTTTTATGGTAGATATCCAATAAGACAGAAATTGTTTATGATTTACAGTAAGGCCAGGTCTGTAGGCAATGTTATTTATTCCATTCTCACTAACTTATGGGAAATATGAAATTCTGCCCCTTCTAAGCATATTTTTAAAATTTCCCATAGTTTACAAGAGGAAGTCAATAACTTTAACACATTTCTGAATGCTTAGCCTTTTACATTCTCTGGATATCTGCTGAGAGAACACGGTAAGCTGCAAGAAATCTAGGAGACTCCAGGAGTTCACTGAGGATAACTTCCTGGTCCAGGTTTTGGACAGACTATAAGGGCTGAAACATTACTGAACTATGCTCAGCTTTGTGGAGGATATCATTAAAGAGGTTAAGATCAGAGGCAGCATGAGCCATAGTGCCTATGCCCTGGTCAAGATGATGATCTTGAGGAATGAGGGCCTGACAAAGAACAGAGTTAAAATCCTGAACTGCAGGAGAGTGAACTTCAGGATGTTTAAGGAATTATTGGATGAGATCCCTGGGAAATTGTCCTTAAGAACATAGGGATAGAACAGAGTTGGCAGCTTTGTGAGAGCACAAGAGCTCTCCACCCACCAGAATAAGAAATCAAGCAGAGGAGGCAGAAATTGCATGGCTGAGCAAGGACTTGCTCAAATTCAGGGATAAGAAGAAAAAATACAGGCAGGGGAAGCAGAAGTGGTCTGGGAAGAAAACAGTGATGCTGTCCAGATGCTCAGAGATGGGGTCAGGGAAGCCAAGGTACAGATGGAACTGAACTTGGTGAAGGATGTGAAAAATAACAAGGAGGGATTCTTTAGATACATTGATAAGAGGAGACAGGGAGAGGAGAGCATACTTCCTACGATAAATGAGAAAGAAGAACTGGCTTCAACTGACATGGAGAAAGCTGAAGTACTCAATGCGTTTTCTTATTGATGTTCACTGGCAATCAGTTTTTCTCACTCCTTGCATGTCTCTGAATCTCTAGGCAGGAATCAGGGGAGCAAAATCCCTCCACCATAAGAGCAGAGCAAGTCTGAGACTGTCTTATGAAGCTGAAAGTGTACAAGTCTGTGGGGCCAGATAACATGCATCCAAGAGATCTGAAGAACTGGCTGATGAGGTTGCCAAGATGCTCTCCGTTACATTTGAAAAGTCATGGCTGTCAGGTGAAGTCCCTTATGACTTTAAAAAGGTTTTTTAAAACCTCATTTTCAAGACAGTCTTGGAGAACTATGGGCCAGTGAGTCTCCCTTCAGTGCCTGGGAAGGTCATGGAGCAGATTGTCCTGGATCCTATGTTAAAGCACATGCAAAATGAGATGATCCAAGACAGCCAGCACTGCTTCACAATAGTGCCTAACCAATATGGTGGCCTTTTGTGATGGAGTGAGCCATTGTTTCAGGCCTGTTCCTACATGGTGCAGATTGTGCTTTTGCCAGAGAAAATCATGGTTTTTTGAAATACCTCAGAAAAGTAGCAGCCTACATAGGGCAGCGCACTGCTGGAAATGGGGAGGCCTCAGCCACCATAGGAATGCACGTGGCAATACAGATGCAAAGCAAGTCCTGCAGGTCTCAGTCTGCACCATTCCCTTGGTAACAAAGGGAGGACATAACTCATTACATTTCCAAACATGATGACTCAAGCCATTGTAATGTGTTCTAAGGTAAAATCGGCTTGAAGGATTTGTGCTAAATAGGAGTTGTGCCAGCATTACCATGTGGGTTTACAGCCAGATTGTAATTGTAGAAATGAAGTCTAAACTGCACTTCACGATTATCGCTTCAGGAGATATTCACAAATACCAATATTGCATTTACTAACTGGAGGATTGTGTGAAGAGATAAAAGAGAAACAAAAGACAAAAGACAAAAAAAAAAACCAAAAACACAAGACACATGTCTACTTTCCTGATCATGCTAAAGTAGTGACGCCCAGGGTACAAAACAACAAAACCACACAGAGTCGCCTTTATCTGCACAGATAACTTTACGTAGGTCTGTGGTCAAAGCCCACGGGGGTTTTACTGTAAAGCTCAGTAAGAAAACATATTCATCCTTTTGATGTCTAACACTCTTAGTACATAACATTTCTGGCATTTCTTTTTTTTTATTTTTTTTTCCTGCAATAATGTTTGCAATCTTCACTAATATCCCTTTCAGCCAAAGCTGAAAGGATAAAAAAAAAAAAAAAAAAAAAAAAAAAAAAAAGGAAGAAAGAAGCACCATGGAGAGAAACTTAAGTGGAATTGGACATAAAAATTCAGGACATATATGTTTGATGCCATCATTAAAAACAAAAACAGGGAGGAGAAAGAAAGAGATGACAAAGTGAAAAGAAAAAAACGCAGCAACTCTTTTATGTGAAGATTACATTTAAAAATAACTAACTAACAGTCTGCACTTTTCAAAAGACTGACGTCCTGAAACACATTTAGATTGATGCAGCCTGAGCCTGAAGTTCTCTTGCTGAGTAAACAGTCAAGTGTTCTTAATAGGAATTGCAGTTTCTCGACATCTGTTGGGGAAAAGGGAATGGTGAAACAACAATTTAGATTGAGATTGGTTTTGTTAAATGCATTTAAATTCCAAGATTAGTGGTGTTCTTTCTTTTTCAATTAGCATTTACTTGCAGAAAGGTTACAGATGAAGGGGCTGAGAAGGAGTTCTTTGGGGGAGGGGGTTAGCTCCCAGGGCAGTACAGAACACACTAAAACCATGTAACACAAACTAGCATAGGACTCCAACACAAACTTACAACTTATGCAAAAATGAGTGCCTTTGAAAAGCTCTGTGAAGGAGGAAAAAATTAAAAAAAAAACAAGAACCGTGACTTCAATTTGTTGAGCTCCTAAAAGCCAAGCTGGAATTCATATATGAAAAAAATATTATTATTGCCTTTCAAAGGAATTTTCCAGCCCATTCATTCTGCAATTCCCCATGCTGATTAGAATGTGAGAGGACTGTGACTTCTTAGGGGGTCACAGAAAGGTAAAAGGAAAAGGAAAGATGTAAGAAAAGTCCTACCTGCTTTACTGCATTTCAAAAAGCATCTCTCCTTACTAAAGGAAGATGTTTTTAGCCTGATGAAACAATTGTTGCAGTTTTGACTACACTCCAATTGTAACAAAACCTGGAATGTTATGAATTGCCTCTTCTATTTTACTTTGGAACCTATGTCAGGGATTGAATCACAAAACAGCCAGGGTTGGAATGGGCCTCAACGATCATGAATCTCCAACCCCCCTGCCACATGCAGGACTACCAACCTCCCCATTTAATACTAGACCAGGCTGCCCAGGGCCCCATCCAACCTGGCCTTGAACAGCTCTAGGGACGGGGCATCCACAACCTCTCTGGGCAGCCTGTTCCAGCATCTCAACACACTCTCTGTAAAGAACTTCCCCCTGAAATCCAACTTAAATCTTCTCTCCCTCAACTTAAAACCATTTCCCCTTGTCCTGCTGTTATCAACCCTTTCAAACAGTTGATTCCCCTGCTGCTTATAGGCTCCCTTTAGGTACTGAAAGGCTGCAATTAGGTCACCCCACAGTCTTCTTTTCTCCAGGATGAACAAGCCCAGTTCCCTCAGCCTGTCTTTATAGGGAAAGTGCTCCAGTCCCCTGATTATCTTTATGGACCTTCTGACCCTCTCCAACAACTCTCTGTCTTTCTTGTACAGGGTGTCCAGACCTGGACACAGTACTCCAGATGAGCAGAGAAGAGGGGAGCAATCACCTCCCTGTCCCTGCTGGCCACTCCTCTTCTGATGGAGCCCAGGATACTATTTGCTTTCTGAGCTGCAAGAGCACACTGCTGGCTCATGTTAAGCTTTTCATCTATCAAGACCCCCAGGTCCTTCTCTGCGGGGCTGTTCTCAAGGACTCCTCCTTCCAGTCTGTATAGATTCGTGGGATCCCTCCGGCCCAAGTGCAAAACCTTGCACTTTGCTGTGTTGAACCTCATTAGGTTCATCCGGGCCCACCTTTCAAGCTTGCTGAGGTCCCCTGAATGGCATCCCAAATCACTGTTGAACCACTGAATCACTGTTCTTGATTGAGACTTCTGCATCCGCTTTGATTTCAGCATAAAGATGAAATGATGAAGAATATTATCAAGTCTGCACCATGCAGAAGATAGGGTTTTGTTTTGTTTTGTTTTTTTTATTTTTTCAGCATCGATATTTAAACTCCTTTTTTCTTTTTATCTGTAGGAGTTGCGATGAGCTTGTCTTTTCAAGTGTGCTGTCACTGTTTGATCTTTCAAAAATCAGGAATCAAGGAGTGGTGCAATCTTGCTTAATATAGAGCATTTCAGATTATTATCCTTTTTCCTTGGCAAACAATCCTGGGAAAACATATTATTCCTTAGCCAATGCCAATGTACTAAGAGCTGGATAACAGTTTTTCAGTCCCAGTCTGAATACATGGGAAATGTGAAAAGTGGCACAAAATGAGGTAAAGCCCTACCCAAAAAAAGTGCATTTGAAAATTCAAAGCAAAGAAAAAATTGTATATATGTATTTGTTCATTCACTGCAAATTCAATAATGTTCTAAATGCTTGTTCTGAAGTATCAGTAGGTCAACAGAAAGAGTCCTGGTGGATTTGCTGATTAAGTGTAAGAAACTTGATAAGGAGCAACATGCATGAGTACAATTCATCGTTGCCTTGTCTGCTAATGCAGGCAATGCAGCTCATCCCCTGCCCAGTCTTGTAAAGGTGGAGGATCTTTCCTATGCAGTGGCCCCAGTTATGTACCTATTGCTCAGCAACAACCAAACCAAATTCTATCAACACCGTGTCAACTGAAATCAGGGCACAGAGATGGCAGTGCTGTGCAGTGCTGACTCAAGCAATGACAAATAATTATATGCATTTTGACACACTGGCTAAATGCAGTGCTCTGAACAGTGAAGAATACTCAACTGTGCTTTATGTTCTGATGAAGGATTTAGAAAATATGTTTCAAGATTGACAAAAAAAATAATCAATTTATATTTGTGACACCATTTGCAGTTGATATAAATACATTACCTGCAAATTTTTAAATGGAAAGTATAGAGTTGCAATCAGATATTCAACTCAATATGCACTCAATATCTGTGAACAAATATAAAAAATAAAGTACAAGAAGAGTAAAATTTCATCAAAAATCTCTGATGAACACCTTGAGAGCTCACTAAGAATTGTAACCACTGAACGACCCAGATGTTTTAATTTCAGAAAAACAAGGTCAAATATCTCACTATTTTAATGTTTTTATTCCTCTCTTCCTTTAACGTTTTAAGAAAAATGTTAAAAGTAAAAATGTTTTGTTACTCATATATTAATGATACTGCATATTTTATGAGAGTTGCTCTTAACGTAATGCCTCCTGTTTTGTTATGTTGCTCCATGAAGTCAGAGGTGGATGCTGGTGATATGGCCTTCCCAGTAATATCCCATTACATTTTGTTGCTATGTAACAGATGGCAGCAGAGACAATCTGACAAGATGGTGTCTGACATGGAAACATGTATGAAACTAAGGTGTATCACTGAATTCCTCCATGTGGAAAAAATGGCATCCACTGACATTCATTGGTGCTTGTTGAATGTTTACGAAGCCTAAGCAATGGATGTGAGCACAGTGAGGTAGGTGGTGTGTTTAAGTAGTGGCAATAGTACGTCACCTCTGCTGGTGCAGATTTTTATGAGCACATCTCATATGTTCATCTCAGGCAAAAATGCATATCTAATGGTGGTGACTATGTTGGAAAATATCGATTTGTAGCTGAGAATTCGATCTATCATGGTGTTGTAGTTTTTTTGTTTTGTTGGTTTTTTCTTTGTAATGTTTGGATTTTCCTTGGAAATAAATAGGAGGCATTACTTTTGGAGCAACTTATGTTTATGCAGCCCAGACAAGCCAAAAGGTTGGACACCCATGTGCTAAAGCAACATCAGCCTAGAAGAGTTCTGTTTAAATCACTCTCTGGACACTTGAAACTAGCTGAGATTGATTGCATTATTTATTGATCTAATTTATATTGTCCTGAAGATTTCAACCTAATGTTAATCTGATAAAGTGCACATGAAATAAGCTGTGCTGATTAGCGCTGTGTACTTTATTGCACAGAGCCATTACAGGACAAGCGTGAACAGAAAGTATGGGCAAATGAGCATACAATCAGACCTGGAATACTTAATTTTCTAACTACTAAGCAGATGTGATCACAAGAGACTTCACAGGAAATTGGACTTTGGACACTTGCTCCTTCAAAGTCAGAGTCCCCCCACTCCCTTTTCTGCTCAGAAACCTTTGCTTTTTTCTGTCTCCCCTTTCAAAACACAGGTAGTAATAGGCATCTCCTATGCCTTTTGCTTAACAGCTTATCTTGCCAGTGGTAAGCCTCCCAGTTATATGGAAATGCCATTCAACTTACCCTCTCATTTCAGCATAACCATGTTCTTGGTGTAGCTGCCTAAGCGGTTCCTTGGGAAACAGGAGCAGTTTTGTCAACCTGAAGACCAGGCTTACTGCTTTGAAATAAACTTGACTTCCACTACATTCTTGATCCTGAGTTTGAGATGCTTGATTTTTTCCCTTATCTTATATCACACAAAATAAGCAAAAGAAGGGCTAACTCAGAGAAGTTTTATTCATGTGACTAGTTCTGACAGAAGAGTTATTATGTATAAATAGAAACTGCAAACTCATTCATGCAATTATTGTCTAAAATAAAAATCGCCATGTACTTTGCAAAAAAATAAAAATAAAAAATAACATTTTCTCCTCCTCAAAAAAGAGTCCCATGTGTAATTTAAATGAAATTATTCAGGCTACTATTGAAAAAAAAAAAGCCAAATCTTCAGGTAAGGACTGATTTGAGATTTCAGTTTCCACTTAAATTGCTAAATAAATTGCACCACATCAGCTATATGTCCAGGAGGTGCTGTGTCACAGATGCACTGCCCTAACACACTTTATTAACTTCTTCTCTGCCTTGGGTGCAGTATTTGCATCAGCTACAAATCATAATGTACCATATGTCTGCCCAGTCGTGCACTTTGTAGGCAAAAGATAATCACCAGTTTTACCCACTTGTCTGCCATGGGACCAACAATATAGGTATTCGGACATCAGAAAAAAGGACATTACTGCTTGAGATCAAGTTAGTTCACCCACAACATTAAGCAGACTTGTAGTAACATTTTAGCTTGAATGAGCATGTTCAAGATATGGTCCAACCTACAGAAGAAAAATTTATATCATGCCAAAGCGCACTGTGAGCCATCTAACGATCTAGATATGTATTGACAGATAAGTATTGCTGTGCATGTAGCTATCCAAGAGGGGCTAGGTAGCAGCACTGCATGCTTTACAACTTGGAAAAAGACTGTGAGCAGCTTTGGATTTCTTTCTGCCTGGAGACTAGCCGTGCTATACTATGTCATAAGGTGATATTCCTGCAGGTGGGGAAGGACACGTTGTTGAAAGCAAAATATTCTTACCAGTATCTATGAGGATCAGGTCCTGTAGCTTTATTCATTTTAGGAATACGGTGACTTCTCCCAGGAAAAATTACCCATGGGTAAAGACATAACTTTTTTTCAAGCCAGTGGCTCAAAAGGATGAAATGTAAAGAGCTGAAAGAGGAAAAACAATTTTCCACATAAAGAAGGAGTTGTGGCACGATGTATTATGGTTTTGACACAGATTCCACTTGGTTGAATTGAAAGGAAACAGAGTACAGACAGAAGAGGCTAAGGAGGCAGAAGACTAAACCTGAATGAATCTGGATCTGTAATTTGTACTCTTTAGTTTGCTTCAGGCTGAATTTATTGTATATTAAAGGATTTAATCAAATGCTCTGGGTCATACGAATGTATTTTTAATGCTTTTATGGTGTGGCTTGTTCTAAGCAAAAAGTGTCATCCCACATATATCACATTTGTCTAAATTTGCATTCTCCCAGATGGCCACATTTATTGACTTTGTGAAGTTAACCGTCTCTCCCTGCTTCCAGCCAATCCGCATGTACTGGAGGATCAAAGAAAGTGAATCCTTCATTGTTTCTTCTACTGCTGAGAATGACCCAAAACCAAAATCTCTTGACACCAACACCCCCAAATGTCAGTCTTAGATTATCATAGAAAGTTCCTGGCCCAAATTCTATTTTCATTTTTACAATTTCCATGAAATTCAAAAATACCTATGAACATGAGCACTTCTCTTGCCATCATGTTATTTACTCTGCTGACATGCACCTTCAAATAGTATCACGTTCAGTAGTTAAAAAAACTTTTCACTCCCACTGAAAAAACTTTCTAGCTATTATTCCAAATACAGTCATTTGTATATGCGTGACCCAGAACCCAAGACATGTACTCAGTTCCTTGCATATCTAGAAACTGACCTTTAAATAACTAACAGCAGTTTTGTTTGTTTGGTTAGTTGTTTTTTTTGTTTTGTTTTGTTTTTTTCTGGCTCTTCTAAGAATGCTCTCTGCAGCTATCAATTATTACTAACTAAAAGTCCACAAAATTCAATCAAAATCATTTCCTTTAAATCACACTTAAGGAAAATGAAATGCCCACCATCCAGCTAGCTGCCAATTCCTCTTCTAGTAAATGTTTAATCGCTGATTTTTTGTAAGTCCGTGTGTAACAGTATGGGAATTTAATCATCGTTTCTATTAGTACAACTGCTTGAGAGGGTCTTGAAGACATTTCCTTTCACTTTAGTTTGCCCTGTGGATAAGTAAAGCACTTTGGTTCTGTATTGATTTGTCCTTTACTGCAGTGATCACCTTTCATTTTCAAGCATTCACCTCCCATTCATGAGCATTAAATCCCTATTTAAAAGAAATAATAGAACTGGAATGGTGGCTCAATAGGGCAATGATCAGTGGAAGAATCCAGATGACTTTATCTGGGTCAGAACCTTGTTTCATTAGGTTGAATAGTGATTTCTTGCTCTCCTCTTCTCTGTCAGTGACAGGCCTTCCCTTTCCCTAAGGATGTGGAGACCAGCTGCCTTGAGATAAGAGAAAAAGAAGGGAAAGAAAGTGCATTTATAAAGGACACTGGTCTACACGTGCATTTAGCAGCATATAAAAGCCCCCTGCATGTAAATGTGGGCTAACACATCAGCACATGTCTGTTTTGAAATGAAGAGCAGCAGGTACATTTTGACACAAATTCAAATCAAACGTGTGCCTTTGATATCATACTGGCAAAACTCGATCATATGCTTTGCTAATCGAGGGTGCCGAGTCTCCTATGCTTATGTTTTTTGGAATTAAATTGCATGACTGTGCTTTGCTCTGTAAAATGTGTAAATGTGTAAATTATGTCAGGACAGATTGCAAATGCCAGTTGAAGAAATAAAAAATATGCTGCACTCATTGTAAAGAGTGCAGGAGTGTGGCCTAGGAGATGGTGAGAAGGGGTTAATGTCTTCTAGCAAAATTCCTGGAAGAAACAGATTGATTTATTAACTGTTATTTGTATTACTAGTATTAACAGCACAATGAAGAAACACCAGAACACCCGAAAATCCCATTCCAGACTTACAGCCAATAAGAATGTATTCTACCAATAAATGTGGAGCCATGGATCCCACCAGAATTTTTTCTTTTTTTTTCACAAGGTTCAACATGAAATAAGTGAACATAGTGAGTAAAGGTAAAGTGCCTGAGTGAAAGGTGCAGAGCTACCCACTGGCCATACATCAAGAGAACTCTGAAATAGAAGCTTAAGACCATTCCCTCCAAGTAAAGCACTTAAGCAGAATCTTATGTGCAGTAACGAACAGGAATGTGCCCTTGAAATAGAGCCAATGTATACAGCTTGCTTGATACATTATATTTACATATATGGAACTATTTGATCATCTTTTAATGTATTTTAATTATATTTTAAATATCCAATTAAGTCACAATTCCCTCTGATCCCTCATTGTTTATCTCTTTTTATCATTCTTTTTTCCTTGAATAAACATTTCAGAATTACTCTACTCTCTGTTCTACTTACCTTATTTATCTTCTTTAAAAGAGACCCTGAAAATGAGGGATTATACTTGAAATCATGGACCACAAAGTTCTGAACAGATTGCTTCCTCTTCAAATCTTGATCTTTCTAATTCTGCAAATTCTTGTTTGTACTGAAATAAAGATCAGCAAACACTGAGTTCAGCCTATTACAACTCTGTAATGGAATTATCACCAAGGAGTGTTTTTACCCCTTTGAGTTAAGATTCATTTAAATAGGTATCAGATGACTGTGCTGAAGAAGATACAAGTTGTTAGTGATATCAATTTAGACATGTCATTCAAACCATGGGGAATAAATAATTTATTATTATTATTATTATTATTATTTACAAACTCTTTTTCAGCCCTAGCTTTTTGTTTAAGGGAGTCATGTTTAACCTGGAATATTAGTAATTATTTCTGTGCTTTTATTACTGAATGTTTAATATTTTATGATCAAATATATCTTGTAGTGCTATTTGAACATTTTGCTTTAATGGCCTGGACTTCAGAACTATACCTTTTCAGGAAAGGGAGAAATGCTTTAAAATCAGTGGGAAAAAGTATTCCAAGGAGTTGGCTACAAATAATTAAATCTGACTAGAAGCCACATAGTAATACTGAATATTTCTAGATATTACAGATTAAGGATTCTCAGAGTTTCTTTTCAATGATTTTTAATGCTGATATCTTACAAATTTTGTCAGAAGATTCTCCTTCTACAGGGAGCAGGACAGACTTACTGCATCACAGCAATCTTTCAGACTCACACAGAACTGCCAAACATGAGTATTCTTGAAGTCACTGGTCTATTCGATATTCCAGGAATGTGACTTAGTGGTTATTCATTGAAAACCAGGACCTCAACCATTTTTATACTTATTTCAAGTATTCATTAACCTAGAATACTAATTTATTTTTAAGTCATGGAAGCCGTGGATAGTATATGTAGATTACAATTGTATAGCGTAAAAAATTCCCAAGAACTGTCCCTCTACAGCATTAAAAGCACAGATATCTTATAGTGTTTGTCAATTACTTTCCACAGTCTTCATACCTGAGACATTTTGATAAATTCCATGCAAGAAAATCAAAGAGAAAGATTATATTAAGAACGACTGTAAGAAGGTCTAAACATCCTTGAAATCTTAGGGCATCTTAGGGCATCTTAGGGCATCTTAGGGGAGTGTGCAATGGCTATCTGGATAGACTGGATGATTAGTTACTGTTGCAGTAATCTAAGGACAGCACCACCAGTCTACAGCTTCAGCGAGAAAAGGAGTTTCATTCTTTTCCTGTAGTCCACCACCTTTTCAGTTTGAAGACCTGTTGCTCCTTGCCAATGGAAGACAGGAAGGGTAGAATGACATTGCATAAAGGTAACCTGTAAATAGCAACAGATCAAATTATTGTATGTACTCCAACATTTACCTTCAACTAATGAAATATAACAATAAAAAAAACATATTCTGAATGTAAACATTGGAAAAAATTTTGAAAAGATTGTAATTTTTTACAGAATCAAAAAATTCTGCCCAAACGCATAGCAGGTAGAGAATTTCAAATTCAGCATAATATTCACTTTGTTTTGAAAATCTAACATCTGACTTTGATGTTTAAATGATCCCACTAGAATACTGGCCCTTCAGTCAAAGGGTTGGCAACATCCCTCTCCTCACAAACTGCCATGCTGAAATGCGTGAACTATTATAATTTATTGCTGTATTGTTATTAAATAGGAATATCTACCACATTTCGTCCCCTAAGCATAAACATTAATTTCTGTTGACAGCCTTCAGATGGCACTGAAGATGAAAAGAAAAAGAATTTTTCCCCTCTTATCTGTAATCCTGCAGTTGTGTTTTAAAGAGAAGTTGGTACTGTTTTCACGATCTTTACTGAAACAGACTATATGAGTTCTGTAGCTTCACACACACATTTCCATAAACCCCCCTACAGAAGATGAAACATGACACTTCCTTTGTAAGGGATCCAAGAATCCTGCCCTTAATCCATAGATTTCATATGTATGCAATCAACTTTTATTGGTTTTGTAAGGATAAAGCTTCCCCTTCCAATATGAGCACAATACAAACTTTGACAGTGTCATTAATAAAGAGCTGTACAGCTCAGACAAATGGGGAAGTTTATAACAGCCTTATCCTGGTGTTTTCAGTGATGCTTGTGTAAGAGAGCCTTGCTGTGGCAGACTTGCTGTGTCAGATCCCCAAATACAAACTGCTGAGAAAAAGAGAGAAAGCTTGTGCTGTCAAATAATAATAAAATAAAATAAAATATCACACCTTTGCTGAAGGAAAAAAAAGAAAAAAAAGGAGGGTTTCTAGATATCTTTTTTCTGCCAGTAATGGTAGAGACCTTCTGGGTCGTGATAGTGAGCCTAATGAAGACAACGGCAAAGAGCCAGATGATTTCAGTGGCACTAAATCAAGTCATTGATGGGCAAATTTAGAGATTTGCCATTTTGAAGCCTAGATGTTTTTGTTCAAAAACTCAAGTCATTATCTGAAGACATGAAGGGATCCAGTTTGAAAATTCAAGTGGCTTTTGAGGCTCTTTCCACCAGAATATATGCAATCCTTCCTTTCAAACCCAGAGGCAGTCAGAACTATAAATATTTCAAAGGGATACTAAGATTTTTTGGAAGCAAACATTCTATTTGGATATTCATCCAGATCTCCAAATAAACATACAAGGCACTGGATACTATTCTCAGTAAATCACAAACATAAAAATTGAGCTAAGAATCAGTTCTTCTTTCTGATGTAGGGCACAGCTTTCTTTTCACAAAGACTAGAATTTTACATCTATTCTTACTAAATACTATTCACATTCTTGAGAAAAAAATTATCTTATGGTATTTCCACTGAAAAGTAATACTGATGATAATGAGTTTCACAATAAGTAATTCTGCAGTTTTAAAGGTTTCAGCATATTTGCACAGATCCTTCTAAGTTACACACTCCTGCTTTTATATATTAATTTTGATTTCTGAAAATCATAGATTTCATTGTTAAAATGCTGACTTCTTCACCACTACACAGATGGACATGAATTCAAAGGCATTTTGTGGGTATTTTTAAAAGGTTGGGCTTGCAACTGTAAGTACATGTCATGAATATATACATATTTTCTCTTTCTTTCCTGTTTTCTTTCTCTTTCTTCCTCAACCAAAATTTCTGTAAGAAGAAAAACTGAAAAAATAAATGAATCTTAATTCTAAACATTGAAATTCTTGAGTCATACACCTTAACAGATTTTTTCTCTCCTGATAATAATACAAGAGAAGAAAAAGAATGTTTCATTAAAAAAATCACAGAATCATAATATTGGTAATTACGTTGAAAGTGATGGGCTGAAATTTGTTCAAAAACTAGCGTAACTTCAGGCTAACTTCCAAGTTAGACTTCCAGGTTGTGAAATCTTTTTTCTTTTTGTTCAGCTGGATTCTCCCTCTCTATAAATCTGTGATCTCACATCCATTTCTCTCTCACCCTTTTTCTGTAACATTCTGAGGAAAGTAAGAATTAATGATCTCTACAGCCTCTCTTTCACTGCAGCTGAGTCTTCAGAATTTTCCTCTCCAGGTTAAACAACCAAAACTCAGGCAGCCTCTCTTCATTCATAGTCATCACCAACCCCTTAACCAGATGAGTGTTCCTTTACTGGTCTCTCTTCATTTTTGTTGGTCACTCTCTCTTTCTTGTTCCAAGTAAGTCACATATTTTAATCATGGTGTATGTGAGCTGTCCTTCCCTGCTCTGAGGGCACGCTACTGACTCACATTTGATTTATGGACCATTAAGACCTTTGAAAAATTTCATCCCTACTTAGTCAGTCTGCTCTTCAGCCTAGAGTAATTCTGACCCACAGCGCAGGACTTCATATTTAGCTTTACTAAATTTCATGGTATTCCTGTCAACTCTATTGACTCTGTCAAGATCCTTTTGAATAGAAGCTGCAGAACTCATTTTATTAAACAGTTTTATATCATCATGAAGATGAAGGTGAGTTTCATTCCTCCATCCAAGTTGTTCATAACATTAAACAACATCCCTAGAACTAACTACTGAAGAACCAGTCACAAGTTAAATTTCAAACTACCAGTTGCTATTCTTTAAGCCTGAGACTCCATTAAATTTTTATCCAAACTGCCCTTTTCAGATAGGCCTAGTGTGGATACCAGGGTTCTATGGGAGAGTGTTGAAACATTTTCTAAAGTCAAGACAAACTGTATATATACTGCTTTTTCTTCATCAAGAAAGCTAAAAGTCATTTCATCTTAGAACACAAACATACTGCTTGTGGTAAATACATGATGACTACTCTATTTTTGCATGCCTAAAAATGGCTTCCATGAGGATTTGCTTCATAGTCTTGCCTAGAATTGAGGTGAAGCTGACCAGCCTGTAGACCCCTAGATTCTTCCTCCTTCCTCCTTATTTTTCTTAAGATAACCATGACTTTTGCCATTTTCCAGTACCTCCATACACTGTTTCAACCTTTAAATGATATTAGAGAGCAGCCTCACAATAATATTAGCCATATTTGATTTATCTCTGTAGACATAAGCAAACAGATTCCTCCTTCAGATTCACTGTGCACTCCAACAGTGTCAGCTCTGAGAAAGCTGACACATCAAGAACACAGCACATGCAGATGACAACACGGGAAAAATAAACAAAACAAAATGAAAATAACCAGCAATCAACCCAGAAAGAGAGACTTGCTTTTTTCCTAGCCTCAGAGCCAATAAGAAGGGAGATTTTTATATTAAACAGTATTTTGAAATTCATTAATATTTTCTTTTGTTAGCAACATTTCATCTATGGAATACTGCCTAAAATATACACCTTCTAACTTGAAGATTTAATATCTGTTTTCCTTTATGCAACTTTATCTCAACTGAGTACACAAATGAAAGTTGCCACTACAACAACCATATATCCTGACTTGCCTATTTCAAAATGATTAATATACACTTGTTACTTCAGAAGTATTTTATGATTATTTTTACTATTGTTGCATGCAATGTTCATTTTGATAGTCCAGAATTATTTTTGCCCTCATGAAAATATTGAGACTTCTCTCTGAACTCTTTCACATTACACACTATTCAAATGTTACCACAGGTGTTTCCCAGAATGTTCTCATTTTAATCAATTTCTAAGTTCTCATCTTCTTCAACAGACACAGCAAAACAGTGATACTCATTTGTCTCAAATATTATCTCACTAACCAGGGGACACAAAAAGGGACTTGCCTCATGAGACAAGTAAGTGAGTAGTGTTATTCACTGTCCCTACTTCAGATGTTTGAAAGCTTTATAACAGTCCTTTGGTGGTATCTTACTGTATGTGCAGAAATGTGGAGAACATTTCTATAAGGCTGTTGAGAATATAGAGCTGGTACAATTTAAATGATTTCAACTGGTTTCTATTGCTGAGACTTAGGGCTTTCTGGCCCTAACTTGACTCTCTCCAGCTCAAAATGGCACTAAACTGCAATTGTGAATGATTGAGGTAGTGTGATGGTGGCTAGAAGTTGCAAAATTTCAAAACATTTAGTATTAAATGAATAGATGAACAACATAAAAGGGAACTTTAAATAGCTCTTCAGTGTTTATCTCTCTGGACAAACGTTTTTCAAGAGCACTCCTTTAGCTGTAATTTTACACAGTCAAATAAAAGGAAAATTATTCTACTTTGCAATGACTTAGAGACCAACAGATAGATTAAGAAACTTATTTAATGCAATCTTCTCCGAGGGTTAGTTTTCTAATTATGCCAAGAAAAATGGCCTATATAAACTGCAAATAATCTTGAAGATTTAAAAAAAGAACTGGGGAAAGAAGTTATTTATTTTTTACAGTTCATTCAGCTCTGACAGTAAGATTACAATGGTCACTTCCTTGTTAGTTACATTTCTGAGTTCTTCAACCCTAATATAATGCTGTGTCTCAGTGTAAAAATTGAACTAGATAATTCATTTAAAACAAAACACTAACTAGATTTCACTGTTGTTCTCTTCTTTTAAAAAAAAAAAAAAGTTGTTCTTTTGTACATAACTGAAGGACATAGATGTCACTCTCCGAAAGAGTTGGAGTGACACCTGGATCAATATTAAAATGGCTGTGAACAACTGTATGTAATTTAACTAATACTTATTAGTGGACAACTGCAACAGGGCAGAAGGAAGCTTCCCTGCCCTGAGTAGAGGTGTAAAAGCAACTGGTACTAGTATATGATTCATTATGATTCATCTGGAAGAAGAGCTTCCATCTGAGAGCCTTACAATCTCTTTCCAAGGAATAACATCCTTTTCACATGGGCTTAGCATCATACTTTGCAAATTGCCTCAGAGGTCTTTCTAAAGTGAATGCTCTTTCCTTCTCCAAACCTGAACTGCAGATTTCACATTATTTGACAATATCAATGACTCAGTGTTATAAATTGTACATTTCTAACATTAGTGAAAAAAAATAAAAGAACAACATACCTTGCCTGAGTGATTTTTCATTGCCATCAGATACCAAACAGTACTGCCAACTTGATCAGCATAGATTATTAATTATGATACTGCTAGTACGGTTCAATTTAATCAGAAAAGAACATCAAGGAGTCCAAGAAGTAGAGTATATAATGCAATTTATCTTTGCCTTGTACTGATAGGGATAACAATGATTTGCAAATTGCTTCAGCTACAAATACACAATTAAAAAAAGATAAATATCAAAAGATATGCCACATTTTCAACTCAAAGCCAAAAGTGCAGGTCTTAATCTTAGTAGTCAGTTTTAAAATCATGAGTTAATTCTTCCCTTGATGTGCGTGCTTAACTCCCATTAAAATTAATGGGGGTTACACATGCTCATTGAGAAAGAAATAGACCCCATAGTGTGTATATTCTTCAAATAATAAGGATTTGGTAATTACTATATTATTTGTTCATTAATTTTCAATTTATCTTGTAAATGTGCACTCTTTGTGATCTTAGGTCCAATTATAAGGAGTAATTTGTGGCAAAAGGTCTAGTGGAGCATTATCCTCTTAAAGGACATGTGGTTTTATAGCACATATTGAAACAGTGCTCTAATTTTTAAACTTTATCATTTGCAGAATACACCAAAAAAAAGAGATTTGAATCCTGGAAGCTGAATTTTCTTCCCCCATGTGGTCCAATGTCCTTTAAAATCACTGTCTATAGTCCATTGACTTAAACAATTTTTTGAGAGGCCATTTTCCTCTAATTAATAAGTGCCTAAAACCAAAATTTTTAGAATGCCTAATGATGTTCAGGTGTCTTCATTTCTGGGTACCCAAACTTTAGATTGCTTTTGGTGAATATTTTTCAGACAGTAAGCATTAAACAGTTTCTGGAAAATATGTTTCTCTTTTTTCACAACATTTGAGCTATTTGGGATTAGTTGATAATTTTAAAGAAATAGAAATACTTCTCTCCAAACAGCAGTTATTATTTAATTTGTGGTATCTAGATGTTGGACATTCAAACATTTTCTGAATAATAAAATGCACATTGTTCTGGGACGGAGAGACATGCAGCTGTTCTCTCCTGCAATCCTTCAGAATTCAGAATTTTTAAGGTATAATAAGTATATATTATGAGCCTATTTAAAAATTTTAATTACAAGTAATGTCATTTGTAGTTTAGATGGATCTACTAGTTTATCCTAAAATACTATCTGATAAGGTCAGAATATTCCCACCTCTAGTGGTAGTCAGTTGTGTGTTGCTGACAAGAGCATTACCTGTGATACTTTTAACACTCAGCAGAGGGATTTTGGCCCAAAATAACAATGGTTTGACTCACAAACAAGAGCAGAAGTAATAAATGCAAGGAGGCAGATACTGGACCATTCCTATCAAACTTCCCCATTCCCTTAAAACCTGGGTATTACTGCAGCACAGTGGGCAACAAACATTAGTTGAATAGAAACATAGGTAAGAATTGAACCTTACAGCCTGCTCTCTTTGTTTTCAATAACTAAGACTATTTACAACACTTTATCTGATAGTAATAACACTGAACCACTTTTTTTAAGCAACCTGTAATTTTGAGTGCTAAGGGATGTTCATACAACCTTAAGAACATTACCTTTTAGGACCCCCATTTGATGCAGCTGTGTCCTTCCTGTTTCCTGTTCCCTTTTTCAAGGTAAGTAATTCTCCAATGGCTGATTTTAAGCTAATTCAGAACGGGTGAAACACATGCACTTATCTGTTGGTAGTGTACTTTCTTTATGTATGTCAAAGAAAAAAGAATGTAGTCTGAGTTGCCTGTTTTTGTCTGTGATATTCTAGAAAACTGCATTATCACTGTGGATGACCAAATCATAAAGAATTTTATCTTGAGGTAGCACAGATTCTTGCTAGACTTCATACTGGACATCTGGTAGTAACAAATGATTGTGTAAAAGTCATAAAAGTATAAAGCATTGGTATGTACGGTATAAGCAAAGTATAAAGACTCAAGGAAAATCCCATAAAATGCGTCATAAGATCTGGAAGAAACTTTCAATGTGTCAAAGCAGCTTTGTGAATAAGGCTGATGATAAGGCTCAATAGAAGCTGAGTTCATAAGGTTAAAGCTTGTCTTATGAGTAGCCATCAGAAATTAACAGAAATTTGAGATGTCTAGAAAAAGAAAGGAGGAGGAATTTTTAGTACTTGGTATAGAAAGATGGATATAAATTGAATTGATTTTACTTAATATTCCTCCACAAGCAGCAAAAAATAATTTCTATTCCTTAAGAAAAATAAACAGATGATTTTGTAGAAGGGATGATAAGAGATTTTAGAGAATAAGTCCACTTCTGAGCATATAGGAAGCTAAAGTGATAGAATATTCCAGGCAACATTCATATCAATTCAGCTTTGCATCCCAGTGTCTTACAGGTTTAGAAAGCCTAAAACAGTTATTTTTGGAGGGAAGGAAGCATTTTCTCTTTGCCTTGCCTATGCTATGTTTTTTCTTCTTTTTTTTTTTTTTTTCTTGAAAATTGAAACGAAATTCCTTGAAAGCAGAGAGAATACATTCCATCTCAGAAAAATACTTATTCAACAGTAATGTTTGTGAATGCCTTGGGTTTTAATACTTTCAGGATGTCAAAATCAAGGAAATAGAAAAATACACCAAGTTAATGAAGTTATCTGACAGGAAAAGGCAATCGTACGGAGATTATGTGTTAACAAAGCATACATGCTTGACAAAGCTACAAAGCTACAGACCTACAGTCTACAACTACGTAGTAGTGCAGTGAGGATACAGACACTAAGTCGGCATTTAGATGCGTCGTATTTTCTAAGGGGAAGGATATATTTTCCCTTCTTCTAAGGGAAGAATATACTCTTCACCTTTTTCTATGCTTCTTTTTTTGTCAGCTTTCTTTCTTTCATACCTAATTATGTGCTATGTGAGATGTCTGGAGGATGGCACTGCTGTCTTTCACCGGACACTGTGGTGCCTAAAAGCTGAGTGCTACAGCAATCAGTACTACACTGCATAGCCCCCTTCTTGCCCAATACTGCTCTTTATGCACACATACCCATTTATGTATCAAGGCTCATTATAGTGTGATCTTGTGGAAAATTAGTTGACAGGTCTCAGTCTAAGTCACACCAGGCAGATGTGCATACAATAAAATCCAGCACCTCCAGCATGTGGTGCTTAACACTTCTGTGGCCTTCTTTAAAGAGGAGACCAAGTGTTCAGCAAAACAATTAGTGTACAAGCTGAACAGGATGAATCTAAACTGGCAGCAGATTACATCTCTTTTAACACAGGCGCTAAATTTACTTTGATACTGTTACATACTGAAATCTATCTTAGGTAGTCCTTTAAAAAAGTAGGTGTTTTCATTCTGGGGCAACAGAGAGCTTCGTTTGTCTGCTGTACAGATATTCATTATCCCCATGTACAGCCTATCCAGCTTTTAAAGACAGCAGTCCAAGGAACAGTTTACAGGTTGATTAAAGTTACAAAGTCAGTGCAAATGCATGGCAATGATATAGGAAAGGGACGTTTAGACAATTCTGACACCAGCATTTCCCTTTGATCTATATCTACAATGTATCTCTGCAGAAAAGTTCTGCAGGTACAGTGTATGCTGGGGAAGCTGAATGTAGGTCAACGAGATGCACTCTGGTTTTTTTAAATAAAATCTTTCTGCAGAAATTGCATGATTTCCTGTTATGACTGTAAACTTCACACAGAGTATCATACATTCATTTCAAAAAAAATGCCTTTCTACTTGTGCAAAAATCCTTCCTTTTGCTTAACGTGCACAAACACACATATACATACATTTCTCTCTCTATATGTAATACGCCTATTTATGAATAATTTCTTTTTATGTATTTTTCACTTCTAATTTGTGGCAGACACAGCAGACTACAGAATATCAAGATGCCTATTCTTTAACAGCAAATGATATTCGCCAAAAAGGTTAGACAGAGAGTTCAATACAGAGAAGACTTGCATATCTAAATCCTGTCTAACACTTTTTGATCTTCAAATCCCTAGCTCACTTCCATCTAAGCTTAGCAAGACTAAAGCACTTTACCGCTTAGTTGAAGCCACTAGTGATACCTGGGTGCACAATTTCTCTTAGCTGAGAAGCTTGATGGAAGAGCCTAATGGATGAGTATGGCTGATGGAGATTCTTGAGAGCTAGACAGGCACTGGTGGGGGGTATGGCAGGTCTCCAACATGCTGACCCACCTCTGGAGATGCCTATCCTTCCCTAAGTGTAAGCAGAAAGCCCAGGAGGCCATTCTGCTGGCCATATGGAGGAGCTGCCCACCTTCTTCTGTCAGGATTGTGTTCCCTCAGCATAGTTTTCCTCTGCAGCCCTTTGGATTTCTGTAAATGCATTTACTGCATCACGCCAAAACCAGAAAACTGCTGAAAGAAAGGGAGGTGGTTTGCAGAGAGCCAGGAAAAAGCAATGTGCCTGCAGCTACAAATGAATGTTTAGGCATTTGCCTGGTGCAGAATCCAAAGGAATGTAAGACATATGGGAGAGTAGTGATAATCAAGAGTTTTCTGACTCAGACCTCATGTTACTAACTGTCATTGGACTAAGTGTTAAGGCTTTTAGATGAAGAGGGTTTCTGGAATTAAAATGGGCCACATGAAAATACATGTAGGAGAATATTGTCTCAGTGACAGATCTTCTCCCAGATTTTACAATGTGAGGGATATAGTAAGTTTGGAACAGATTAAGAGTAAAATATAGATTAAATACATCAGTGAAATTCATACATAACCCCACGTTATCAACATACTGATTTGAACTTCAACTATAGAGGGCAAGTATGTATGAGGACACATACTTACATCATACAGCAG
Source organism: Tetrao urogallus (assembly GCF_951394365.1). NCBI lineage: Eukaryota > Metazoa > Chordata > Aves > Galliformes > Phasianidae > Tetrao > Tetrao urogallus. Next base: position 47,258,254 of record NC_136819.1, on the reverse strand, counting down.
GAGATATTCCTTGGCTGAGCTGGTAAAGGAAGGCATTAGATAAGGGTTCTCAGCTGGAGTGCTTTTCGTTATGTTTCTGCACATGCTGAAGAAAAGTGTTTCAGACTTTGAGAGCTGGGTGCGTGTTGGTACTCTCTTGGGCCACAGTGCTGCTGGAAAAGTACCTGGCAAGCACAGGCTCAAACCAAAGTTAATGGAGTTTTGCCAGTGCTTAAGATGAAGTCAGATTTCTGTCTCAAGCATCAAGCTCTTCAATACCCCTCCAGTTAGGCTACATGCACTAGATGTATGCTTAGTTTATCCCATGCCTATTACATATGTAGCAAGGTAGACCTTGTTACCAGGAAGCTCAACTACTGTAATACTATCTTAGCGGAGCTTAGAGCCATGCTCCTCAGTGCTGCTTGCCACTCTGAGCACAGCAGCACGTGTGCTCTGCCCTGTGAGCCAGCAGGAGCGCATTACCATGCTGCACATTTTATACTGCCTGCATCCAAAATAGCAGATTGATTTTAAGTTGGCTCTTACGGATCTTAGAGCCTTAAACAATACAGGCCCTGGCTATGGCTGATCCCCTTCTCTCTGAGCCCTGTCAACTGGGAGCTGTGTTCCCACACCACCTGTTTTCGCTGGAACCGTACCGCATCAGATTTTTACTTTTCTGTGCTTGATGGCCTGACACATCTCACCCCCTCTATCACTGCTTTCCCAGCAACCTTGTCCATTTATATTCCATCATCTCAGTACTAGCAGAGTCTCATTAAGTGACCACTTCCATCCAACAAACATAAATTAGCCAGATTTTTAATGGAGATGCCACTGCAGTAAGCTAGCCATCATGTCAGAGTACCAGATCCTCACTTTAGCTTCCTGCAGGGAGAGAGGGGGCATAGCCTCTCAATAGACCCAAGCTAGGCTGGATTTTGTTTACAACCGGATATGAGCAGGCAAACAGAAGTCAAAGCAGAGTAGCTGACTGTTAATCTATTCCCTAATTAAATTGTGGTAACTTGTTCGTATAGCCATACCTTTGAGTGACTCTGTTCACTGTACTCTATATCTCTTCCTCCTACATCAGTGAAATGGGACAAATGATACTTTCTCTGTAAGATGCTTGTTGATCTAGGGATAAGAAAGTGAAATTTCAAACAAGGTATTATTAATTATTACTTATTAGCCCATCAGTGTCCTAATTGCCACAGCCATCTTTCAGGAGTATGATTTCCTTGAGATTTTATTGCAGCTTTATTATCTTCTAACAACTAGTATAGTTATTGGCCCCACTTTAATTAATTTTTCTAACTCATCATTTTTTTTCATTTTAAAAACATTCATTTGTTTGCTTTGAATTCTAACATGGCATGTTTTTTTTAATTTTGTTTTGGTTTTAGTATATTTAACTTACTTTAATTAGAGTTTACATTGGCAAATATATAGGACTTTAATTAATAGTACTGTTAATAATAATCATAATCATAATAATACATGGGTTTTCTCTTAATATTAAAACATGACCCAAGATTTTTTAAGAATCCAACCTGAGGTTTTAAGTTTAAGACTCCAGGAAAATGTTTGAACATTTTGATTGCTCTTTCTTCATCTCTCCTCTCACCTTTAACATTAAAGGCTAACAGGGTCCCCAGCAGCCTATTCCCTAGGAACCACTGTGTTAGCTATGTCCTCTGAATCACCCCTGGCACAGGACAAGAATGGGAGTTACTACTAACTACACGGCCTGATGCAACATATCTGCCTCCAAGTACTTAACAGCCCTTTTTAAACCCCTGGTTGATAGTCAGAAACAAGGATGACTCAGCGCACTGAAAATCTGAGTCATGCCCTCCCCCACCAATTAGAGTGTGTGCTGCCATGCTGTGTGTGAGTGTCGCCATCAAATACCTCAGCTCAAGTGTGAGGGAATTTGACTCAGGTTCCTATGTCAAATTCTTAGTCCTTAGAAAGATGAGACCAAGGTTTATATAAAGAATTAAAAACAGCAGTGGGTTAATCTGTGTGCTGTTTATCCAGGTACCTATGTGTTTGCAGTACTCATGGGTACTGCTTTGATGTACAGGGATCTGCAGACGCATATCCATTAACATCAGTGAGAATTGGGTGCATAGATCCAGTACATCAGGATGAGAATATTTGGTAATAAATCTTTTCATATGCATGTAGCATCGACTGGATAATTTGAAACATTTTTAAAATCCAAATAAAAATTGAGTTTTCTACTGCAAGAGAAGTTACCCCTAGAGACAGATAAGTGGAATCTATCTCCACATAGTCAGACTCCATGAGATTTCATATTGTACATAGAATGATCCTTTTTTATCTTTATTGATTACTAGAAGAGTAATACAATTAAAGGTAGAAAAATGCTGTAAAGTTTTTGTTCTCTGGCAAAGAATCAAGAGTTCGAACTGGGGCTCCTTTCTCATTATTAGAGAACACCCTATGAGACAATCATTTCCAACAATTTTTTTTCTCCCCCTCCTCTTTTCATTTCCCATTTTGTAATTTTGGTAATACGGAAAAAATCTCTGTGTGTTAGCACTAGTTAGTGATGTGCAGATTCAAGAATAAAACCTATCCTTTCTTTTTTTTAGCTGCAGATATGAAAGAAATAGCTATCATTATTTCATTAATGATCTGTGGTATTTTCTCACCTCCTTGGTCACGTATAATCATGCATGCACGAGTACACACAAACACACACACACACTTAGACAGTCTTTACACTTGCATTTTCTGATACAGAACACCCTTCAATAAACACTGCTTATACTAGGTTTATAAATACAAGGAAATAGAAGAGACGTTTAGAAGCCTTAGGAAAACCATTCCTTTAGTGTTTGAAGTACAGTGTTATTTGGATGTATGTAACTACAGCTGCATGGGGAAACTGTAGGAAATGCACTGAGGAAGAGAGACAAGAGGAGGCCATCAACAAAACAGAAAGAAAATGCTTCTGTATGTAAACTTGAATGGTTGACTTGACTTGAAAATAATAATAGGTGCCCTTTCTCACCAGCCTCTTCTCTCAATTCATTGTATGTAACATAATTGATTCTCACTGGAGATAGATTTGGAATATATGTTTAAGTTGTTATTTTTTTATGTTTACAGAGTACATTTACTGCTGGAGGAGTTTTTTTTTTTTTTTTTTTTCTTGTACACACTGTCCTGTTGCAAACCTCTATTGCTTTTTCATCCACCATCAGTTCTCCTTTCACCTTGTTCTGCATACAGGGAGGTGAAGAAAGCAACATTAGTATTGGGGCTATGGTAGGCTGGGGTGTCTTTCAGGTTATAAAAATTTTTGTTTGATGTGGTAAGCTGTCTAGTTTGAGTGTAGAGCCCCTGTTCCTTCCATGTTTATTTTCTGCCACAACACTAAATTAAAATTTGCAAGTAATAAGAGGAGGGTCAGAATAAAGCACCATTAAACTTTGCTTACTATCCATTCAAATGGTGCATGTGTATAACCAACCTGGGCAATGTATTTTTTCACTCTGGGGAGGGCAAAGCATAGCAGACCAGCAGTTGAAGAACACATATTGCCTGGTAGGACTGATCAGGGGTTACCTGATGCTGGGTTATAAAGGAAGACTCATGAAGAGACCTTTGACAGGCATGAGGAAACTAGTTTTGTAACAGCCTTGAGAAGAGCAACAGCCCAACTATTTTCTTCACCATCACATGTGATCATAAGGCTAGGAAGAGACAGCTATGGGAAAAAGGAGAAATGGGAAAGAGTAGAAAAGTGTATCAAATAGATAAATGAGAAATCCATCCGGGGGCTGGGGAAAAAAGAGCAACAAAGCCTAATGGCAAATGGGTGGCTAAAATGATATGTTTTATCAGAGGAGACATTATGTTAAAGTGTTCCTGAAGTTTTTATGGCTCTAGGCCCCTATTTCATCTTAATTCATCCTTGGGGATAAAGACTCAGCTGGATGGATCTCAATCACTCCCTTCCCTTTCTCACCCCTTGTCATCATGTTCTCTTCCTTCAGTACATTTTCACCATGGTTAGAAATTCCGACTCTCACTCCCCTTCCCAAGTGACTACCATGGTGCCCTTTGGAAGGTGCGCAATGCCCCGACTCCCACGGAGTCGAGTTCCATTGGAACTGCTGGTAGTGCATTCATCAGCCATCTGTCATTGCAGCTGCTTGTTGAAGAAATCAACTTCTTTTTTTTTTTTTTTTTTTTTTTTTTTTTTTCCCAATACTTTGGCTAGGAGAAAGAGGAAAAAAAAAAAAAAAAAAAAAAAAAAAGCACCAAAAAATTAAACAACAACAATAATGGCCTGACTGTTTCCCTGACAATCCAAACACAATCTGCTGCCCACAGTTGCAGAACAGTGTCATTGAGTGGAAGTGAAATTCTCATGGCCTAGTGGATTTGACTGTGTCTCTGGGCTTTGTTTTTCCTTCTTTTCTGTAACGTGTATAAAACACGCTTTTGATAACTCTGGAGTTTCTGTGACTCAAGAAGAGTGATCTATATGGCACATCAAATTTTATCTGCCAGTTGTCAATGTAAATTTTAGTGGATATTCTTGAAAAATTACAGGAATGCTTTTAAAAATCCCACCATGTGTTTTTTATTTCATTGTATATGCTGGGACTGAACTGAAGTACTGTGGAGAGGTGATAAAAATTGTGCAAGCATAGGGTAATATTTAATAGTGTCATGAGTCTAGGCTACAGGCCTTACATCTTTCTAATCTACTTGCAAACAAATTTGATCTCCTTGTTGGAACTGTCTTTTGAAAGAAAGTGATGATGTCTTCATTTTATTTCCATCCTGAAATCTTTATATATTTTCTATATTCAGCCACCTTCCTGAATCTCAAGTCATGTCATCAGCCTTGCTCATGGTCACTTGAACCACATTCACATTTACACCCGAAGAATCACAGCCCACTTCCCTGCACTTCCCTGAACAGGATAAAAGCGACATATGTACAACTTTCTTTTCCAGTATTTGCAACAAAAGCAAACAAGTCCTGGCAAAACAGAGCAATGCTATATGTTGCCTATAGTCACCATAGCTACTAAATTTATAGCTACTATGTAGCTATATATACTATGTAGTATATACTACTAGCTACATAGCTACTATGTTTTTCTTTCAGTTTGAATTTGGAAAAAGAGAAAGGGAAAACTTATCTCTCCATGTCTCCCCTGTAGACAGTAGAGAGAGAAGGAGCATGTAGTGAGGAGGCTAAGCAACTGGTAAAATTAAAATATACAAATCTTTCTATCATTCAAAGATAGAAAAAAGAACATTCATAGCATCTGTTTTAGGTCACACTAAAACTAAAGAGTTTCTTACAGCTGATATGGAAACTCTTAAGAAACACAATATCATCTTTTTCAAAGGCAACAAAAATCCAGAGAGGGATGCAATGAAACTTACAGTGTGCGAACATGAGTCTATCAAGTGCAAAAACTGAAAACCACAGAGGAATGAACTGGCCACTTGGGCTGGTGGCATAGACTAACATTTGTGACTGATATTTACTCTTGGACAATGCATCTGGCACTCCTAGAAATAAAATTTGAATTGACAGGTTTATGTTTCCATCTATGCAATACTATAGCATCTCTGTAAACTTATATGTAATATAATATATTTTTATGTTTATGTGTATACATGTACATAGGTTGCTCCAAAAGTAATATATTTCCATGGAAAATGCAACAGTAAAAAGAGCAAGATAACACTATTTGATAGAGCAAATTCTCAGCTATAAAACAGTAATTTTCAGCATAGTCACCACCCTTAGCTATGCATTTTCATCAGCAATGAAAAAGAACCTCCTTGCTGTGCTCATAACAAAAATCATAAAAAGCATGGCCATCCAGAACATGGCTTGTCTTTCAAGTCAGTGTTGCCACTTCTGAAATGCACAATCTACTGCCTCACTGACAACCACTGTTTGGTCTCTATAAACATTCATCAAGTGTTGATGAATGTAAGAAAGTGCAATTTTTTCCACATGAAGGAATTCAGTGGCACACTTTTGCCTCATACACAATTCTACATCAGATGCCATTTTGCCCCTCTACACCAGATTGCCCCTCTGCTGCCATCTGTTGCTCAGCAGCAAAATTTAATGGAATATTGCTGGGAATACTCAGCCTGTACTGCCAAACCACTGACATCCACCTCTGATGTTGTGAGACAACATGATTAAATAGGAGGTATTAATTTTGGAGCAGCCCTTGTATCTAATTGTACTTGGATCCACAAAGATACAGGGAGCTTTTCTGTTCTCCAATTATTTTTTTAAATGAAAAAGAACAGTTGTCTTCCTATTCTTCTCATCAACTGTAAAAGACAGGAAGTTCTAATTCTAGACAGGCCAAAATTCTAATCAAGCTCAGTAATAGGCTCTTACTTTTTTAAACAATTTCTTTTTTAGTTTCTCATGCTGAAGTTTACAGCCTTTTGACTTGACTCCTGATGGAAAAGGCTTAAAATGGAATGGAAAGTAAATGGGCCTCATTACTCTCAAAAGGCTTCAGGTTTTCATGTAAAACTTACTTTTTTAAAGTAGATAGGTATTTATAGTCAGGAATTTTTTAATGTTTTCTTTCTTTGTTATCATAAGTAAGCTGTTCCTTAAAATCGTCTGCCAATAAACTAGTGACAAACTTGAACACCTGTCTGACCCACATGTGTACAAAAGACCACATTGCTTTGTCCAGAAGAGGAACTGGGCTTAAAACAAGAAAAAATATCTCACAGAGTGACTTTTGCAAATGTTTTTATCTAAAACATTAAAGAAGTGTGTATAATTTGGAGGCCCCTGTTATGCAAATCCCTAAAAGAACAATTCACATCTACTAATAGCCATTTTTCCTAGATGTGAAAGAGGTTTATATACAAAATAAAACCAACACTTGTGGACCTTCCAAGAAACAAAAGGGATACACTTCCTAATACACACAAAGTACTTAAGCAGAAGTTTTATCTTTTACATGGGTAAGATTTTCTGCATGTAAACCATTGCTGATTTGCATGCCTTCCCTTTATCCCCTCAGAAGAACTAAGAAGAAAACTATCCCTGGGAGCACTATCCCCAAATTAAGACAAACGAAGGAAACAGCCCAAAGACCATCTTCCTCTTGAACTGGGTAACTAGCCAAGTGGCTGAAAATATATGTCCTGGATATGAATGCTTTATGAAGGAAAACAGAGATTTTTTCTTACTTTTCTTACCTTCACCTTTGAATGTAAGAGTCTGTTCATGCTCAAGAATAACTATATATCTGAGAAAACATAATCCAGAGAGCTACTTCTCTAGAGGGGAGCTTCTAAGTATGAGCATCACAGTCTAAAACCTGAAACTTTATGTTAGCAGAAAAGGGAAGGAGTCCAATATAAGAGGAGTCCAACCTCAGAAAGAAATGATGTCTCAAGGAAGAAACATAGGATCTGGCCCAGCATGCTTGTCCAACTCCTCCCATGGTCAACATTTGTTTTCTTTTACTAATATTCCTCTGTGTGTCAGCCAAAATCATGTGGGAGGTAAAGACTTGAGTCATGCAAAGCCAATAGTAGAAATTGTCAGTTCTTTGTCCAAGAAACAAGCAAAATCATGGCATGCTGATGAAGATCTTTACAACTCCAGCCTAAAAGCCACACCGAAGAGAAGGTGTTTGATTCCTGAAATGGATTCAGCTTTCATAAGATTTAAGTAGAAAGAATCTCAGACCAAGCTGTGAATTATATCCACATTATTATTTCAGTAATCTAAACAAATAAGAGAAATAATTCTGTGTCTGCAGCTTTCCAGGTGCACTGCTATTAAATTAAAGAACCAACATAGCAATAATCTGTTTTAGTACTTACACCGTAATTCTTTGTCTTGAAATATGAAGAATCTGAGTCTGCACTTAATGTGCAGGTATAACATCAATGAATGCTGGAATAGCAAAGTCTGTGGTTTTTCATTTTTACATTAAAGAACCATATGCAAAAATAATGATTTGGCCTTTTGGTCTCCCACAATGTTTTAAACAAGTCTATTATCCTGATTTAACATTGTTCCAGTTTCTGCAGCACCACTCATCATATAGATAAAATTGGAAATGGCTTTAAAAGGTAGTGCTCAATGTTAAACATGGCATACATGGCAGCCTTAGAGCCACCCTTGCTGCTAGAGAGAGGACGTTGTATTACATAAACGCTTCTCATAGTGTCTCACAGGCTGAGGGAGCTGGGCTTGTTCAGCATGGAGAAAAGAAGGCTGCGGGGTGATCTAGTTGCAGCCTTTCAGTACCTAATGGGAGCCTACAAACAGCAGGGGAATCAACTGTTTGAAAGTGTAGATAACAGCAGGACAAAGGGAAACAGTTTTAAGTTGAGGGAGGGAAGATTTAGGTTGAATGTCAGAGGTAAGTTCTTCACTATGAGAGTGGTTAGGTGCTGAAACAGAGAGATTGTGGATGCCCAACACTGGAGGTGTCCAAGGCCAGATTGGATGGGGCCCTGGCCAGCCTGTCTAGTATCAAAATGGGGAGGTTGGTAGTCCTGCATGTGGCAAGGGGGTTGGAGATTCATGATCCTTGAGGTTCCTTCCAACCCTGGCCATTCTATGATTCTGTGATTCTGTCTTTTCCAGCATGAGAAATTCTATGATTCTATGGTTCTATGACATCAGCTCTTCCCAAACCCCTCCTGTAATATAAAATTGGTACTGATCTAAACGCACGTAAATTTTGATGTTTTCATTGATTTAACATGAATGAACTATATTGTTTTGGCCTAAGAGGATGTTGTGCAATTTATCAACATCAGGATTTCATGCCTTCATAAAATTCCACTCAGAGTGCATTCAAAATGCAAATTTTCAATTAAATTTCTTACATTCATGCCAATATAAGCAGGTAAATTTTTCAATTTTTTTTCTACTGCACCAATATAAAAACTTTATAGCACTGAAATTAGGAGCTAAAGACCTTTTCCAAAAGTGTTCACAATTATTTTATCCATATTTTTAATATTCATAAAAGTGGCAAGAACAAAGTAAGGCAAATTTGCATTTCATATCGCACTAACGCTACTCCACATATACAAGATAACACATCCCGAGAACAATGAGATATCCTGTCATATGTATGCAATTTCTAAAACTGCACAAAAGGAGGTTTTCAGGAATGCATAAATTAACTTCCTACCTTTAAATTATTAACCCAGGCTGTTCCCTGAATATGAACCAATATCAAAGGACAGCTTTCCCCCACTCTTTTGCTCCCCCAAAAAGAACACTCTATTGTCAATCTTTTCTCAAAGTTGATGACTTAAGAAGAGGAGTTACTTAGATACTGAAAAGTGGTTTTAAAAGAGGTTTTTTTTTACAGTTCTTCTATTCATATAACTTTCAGAGTGGGAGAGTGCATACTGTGGGAGTCATTGAAAAGTTTCTTCAGATATCCTAATGTGCTTATTTTGAGAAACAAATGAATGAGCTTTCCATGCTTTGATATGTTGCGATAAACAAAGTTTAAATCAAGTTTCAATGAGTTCTTGAGCAAGAAAAGCTGAATGAAGTCTTTATTTGGGGTCTGGCAAACAATTAGGATATCTCTTTCTTGTAGCTGTGCAGAAATAGATGGACCTGTACGTACATTTCTCTGTAGCAGTGTTGTTAAAACTGACCCTCGCCCCAGCTGAAGCCATGTGACAACCAACCATGACAGATGGTTACATTTTTACATTTATTGAAATCTTCTTTCCAAATACTAGAAATAGGCTAATTGAAGACTTTTTCAGAAAGAGACAAAAAAGGTCAAATTTATAGATAAACGTAGCGCATGATATTAAAAATACAATATTAATCAATTCCTCTAGTGTAGCAGTCCCAAATTAGTACCATATATGCAAAACTTCCTATGAGAAAACAAATTAGACTGATGAAAGTAGGAACTGAAGAGAATGCTCACAATGGCAGCCAGCTGGTCAGTCAGTATCAATGAAGGTAGTTTACACACCCTGCAAGTAATTACAGCAATTTTTTAATTCTTGTTTGGAGATTGGCCTGAATCAATCTATAATTGCTTTTTCAGTTGAAAATTTAGTGTTATGAACATACTAGTAGCATTGTTTCTGCACAGTCTTGTAAAAAACCTAGCAAACCACTAACTATCCTTATGTATAAATGTGTTTTCTGTAAATATAAAGTAATTGTGATTTAATAGATCTGATTTCATACTTCTGCAACTTGAAACCAACACACTTGAGATTATTAATAAGAGATTGTATAATAATGCAAAAGTTACTATTTTCCCCACATAATTCAGAAAAATCAGCGATGAACACATTCCAGACATTACTCAGGATTTCATACTTATCATCATATGAAAAAATTGCCTTTTATTGACCTGAACTGATGTGCATTTAAATCAAGGTAATTTTGCCAGTGATATGATATCAGGTCTTAAATTCTTTCTGTTAAATTTGCACTCCACTTACAAGCTCTTTAGTCTAAATTTGAACTCATTTCTAAGCAAGTATTTTTTCTTCTGTTCAATGTTGCTTAGCTAACTCACTGTTTCATTAGTTTTTGCACATTGTGTAAAACGTGCTCCCATTCAGCATTAGAAGTAATGAAATACCAGAAGAAAAGTCATTTCTTTTAGGTTTTGCAGTCTGATCATATGGAGTTATTGTAAAAAAAAAAAAAAAAAAAAAGGCTTATGATATCACCCTCTCACATTCTTACCTTTTAGATCCAAGGATCTGGATAGTACATATAAGGACCCAAACTTCCGGATGACTGCCTGGCACAAAATGAATCCCAATAAATTAAATTACACAAATAATTAAATTACACAAGACGGGGTTAAAATGGAACAGCATAACTAAATGATAAAAATAACAGAAACAACAACAACAAAAAAAAAAACCCTAATATTCAGTACAAGATTTAGTAAAATATTCTTCTGTAGAATAACTATAAGGTTGTCCTACATGAGAACAGTGCAGTTTGGGTGTACTAACTACCCAAAGATATTTTCATGGTAGAGACTCCACACATATCAAAACACAAATCCACATCTGTTTTCTCAGTCTAAATTGCTACATGATGCTCATACAGCCTCTGTACTGTGGCATGTGCCAAAACCTTGGCTGAATAAAGAGAAAGCCTGCCAAATATATCCACTTTCTAAAACTATGCAAATAGAGGACTTTGGGGATGCATAACTCAGTCTCCTTTCTCAAAGTTACATTAGCAATATTCCTCCTTGTCACTGGAGCAATGTAAACAAGTGCAGTTAAAAAGAGGCAAATCCCTACCTACGTCATGATACTTTCTCTCAGAATTAGGCTAAACTATACCCAGTCATAAAAAAGGGAATGCTTTTTAAAGTGCTTCTTATGTCCACAATACAATGGAACATGATACAGTGAGCATAGCTCAGCCAAAACAGCCCTGAGCCACTCTGGGCTGGGCTAAGGGCTGCACTGCTGTTAAGAAATTGAACTGGAACTTAAGATCTCAGATCAACCATTCAACCTTTCTTCAGACTTTCTGTGCGATCACTGTTGCTCAGTATCAACACTCTTCAAATCCCAAGCTATGAAAAGCCAGTCATTGTTTCTTTTCTTCCACCTTTGGCTGTCTGATGTGTGTAGACAGTCTTTTGCTACGTGCTTTGCACAGAACCGAGTACAACATGATCCTGAGTTCACAAGATACTTGTATAATTTTGCCATCAACAAATGGATCTACTTCCTATAATTGGTCATCGCGTTTTAACTTACTGTTACTCACAATGAGACAATACAGGATTATTCACAATGTTCATGCAACCTATGATGTCAGAACTAATTATCCATACACAAGGTTGTTGGTAATTCACAGATACCAGCCTAGTAAAGAGGCAATACAGAAAATGTAGGAAGGACAAAAGCTGGAAGATCTCAGTGTCTTTCTTTGTATGCTACTAGTACATCAACCTACAGTAGCTACTTCCCTCTTTTCAGCTCATAGGTCCTTTTGACTTACCATCAGATGATCTGAGCTAAGTTAGTTCTCTCCCTCCATACCCTTGGTCAAGTTTTCCAGCATATTTATATGTATTATAACTATTATGCCACAGTAATTTGAGTACCACTCAATAGTAGTTTAAAATGTTCTTAATTTTAAATTCAAGTGTACATAGATTAATTTTCATGAGGATCCAACACAATAAGGAATAGCTGGATAACTGGATAGCTGAATATTCTAGTCTTCTATAGTAGCATAGTTAACCATGCCATATGCATTTAGTTCACAGCATTACATAACCCCAGTATGACACCAGGCACATCGGTCTGCCTGATGTTTCATGACATGTTTAATAAAAAATCAACAGAAATCAGGAATGAAAATGGGGTAAAAAAAAAAGAAAAGAAGGCAATTGTTTAATCACATTTACACATTTCTTCACTTGGTACTACCTGGACTTCCACAAGCAGAACCTACCTTTACCATCTGAACCTAAATTTGAAAGTCATTATCAGACTTGATTTTATGGGAGAGATGTGGGAGAGTTAGTTAACTAGGAGATGCCTCAGGTCTTTCTTCAGCTCTTTGAAAAAAAATAATGAAATTTTCTCTTTAGCTCAGGTTATGATACAAAAACATGGCTATGGGAATAGAACATGAAGATTAAAATTCTAAGGACATAACACTTTGGGGACACGGTACCTAATGACATTTAATTTTTTTCGCTTTTCACATACAAAGTCAGTTATTCATCTCTTATTGTAAACTGAATGGAAAAGATATGGGTTTTGACAAGTATTTATTGTTCTTACTATAAAAAACAATTCATTATGAAAAATCTGAGGGACAAAGGGAAAGTGACCTGCCTAGCGCTGAGATTGTCCATGAGCTGTCCAGAAAAAGACTATTCTCCTTTCCTGTGATAAGTAATGATCTGCGAAAAGTCCCATCCTACCAAAACCAAAGAGAGCCAAGCAGCATTCATATCTTCTTTGGAGATGCTTAACACATTGTAGAATTGATCCAGTAGGAAGATCTCAAAGAGTAGGTACACAAAAATAGACCTATCCTGTTGATTTGAGCACCTAATCTGCCTGATTAAGCTGACAACAATCGTACCTGTGGAAGAGGTGTTGGAAATGGATGATCTTTGAGATTCCTTCCAACCCAAACCATTCTATGATTCTATTGCCCTCAGGAAACATTGCTCCAACAGTTGAATTAAAATTCAGGCAAGATCAGTGATCATACACAATCCTTTCAGGAGAAAAACAATGACATTACAGGTAAGAAACTGTGTTCGTGTAACGATTGCAGTGAATGCCCCAAGTAGTCAGAGCTGCAGATGTAACAGATTCAGGAATAACAATAATGTGGCTATTATTTGCACAAATACTATTTATCACTCCCACTTTCCCTGTAAAAATGAATCCTGTCTAAGAGTAATAACCATCTTGCAGGGGAACTGTTGCTCCAGAGCACATGACAGTCCAAGCAGAGTCAGCATTACTGCAGGACCCCTCACCTGGCATTGCTGGCTGGGTTTCTAAGAGAGCCCTTACATGCAGGAGGGAGCAGGGAGCTGGTTATCATTTTTAACACTAATTTTGTACAAGACTGCTCTAAGTTTACGCCCAGTCTCCTGTTCTCAAATTCAGCACATGAGCATATCAGACGCTAAATGCAGAATAATTAGGCAGCAGAAGGAAGGTTTCTGCATGTATGTTCAAACAAAGCTCCAGTGCATGCAGTGCAGGAATGTATGTCCATACGTGCAAACACTGCTCTGTATATATATATATATATATATATATAAAAAAAAACCAGTTTTTGGTTTTTTTCCCCTTGTGAGGGCCATTGCGGGCAGATAATAACGCCTTCCTCCCACGGCCCCCGTGCTTACCAACACATGCACACCCAATCACATCCAAGGGACCTTGCAGGAGTCATGGCTGGGGCTTTAAAGCTTTGCTACCATTTTTGACAAGACAGCCTCCTTCTCTGAAAAGGACGAGCTGGAGCCATCTTTCAGGAGTTTTCTTTCCCTGACAGAAATCAGCAGGGTTAGAATAAACTGCATAAGTTATCAGCTCCTCAGGAAAGAACATGAAAAAAGCCCTTCTATCACTTAATGAAAAATAGCTTCTTTTTTGGACAGAACTTCATAGGCTTGCAATCAAGCCGTGGCTCCCCCCTCCTTTCCTTCCTTGACGTGCCATAGAGGCAAATCAAGTCGGCATCTATTAATAATATTTTCCCCTGCTCCTTTCATTTCTCTGCATGTCCTACCACTGTCAGGCCCCGTGATGGAGCAGCGCCTTTATCTCGTCCGAGTCTGGTCTGTCAGGGTGATAAACAATTCTAACAAGAATCAGAATAAAGATCTTCCCAGTAGACTCGGCAGAGAGATAGAGGCTTTTCTCATTTTCTCGACGGAAAAAAAAAAATTTAATCTAGCAGCTCCGGCTTTTTTCAAGCGTCACATTCAAAGAGATGCAAATTTGTCAGAGCTGAGACCCCGGCTGACTCTCAGCACTGCGTGAATGTCAAAGGGGGGACTCGAAGCCTTTGACATCCCTGCCTTTTTTGGGGGCTATCTGCGGAAATAAAAAAAAAAAAAAAAAATTAAAAAAAAAGGGAGAGAGAGAGAGAAAAAAAAAAACCAAATGCTTTGTAGTGTGTGTTTCAACAATTTTCATAAGTTTTCTGAAATAAAATAGTGCCGTTGGGAAGGTAAAGTGAGAGATAGGGGGAGAGGCAGAGGGAGTGAGAGAGAAAGGGGCAGAAGGGAACGTAAGCTTGTCCAATTTGATTTAAACATGCCTTGTTACTAACAACGTTGTTATTATTTTGAAAAAGTAAATTTCAGATCATGGGTATCTGCTTGTACTTCACAAAAGAAAATAACAACAACAAAATCAATTTGCATAACCTTGAGATGGGTGCTGTGAGGATAGCATTTCATGTAAATGCGTCTGTCCTCATTTGTTTACATACATGATATTAAATGTGTGAGTAACCATATATGCATTTAGATTTATAGCTATTGAAGAAGTGCACCTGGTGGGTGTCTGCACCTATTTCAAATCTGTGTGCTATTGTGTGTTGTTCAGCTATATGCTGACCATGTAGTCCCCACTGAATGAGCCAGAAATTAGGCTAGAACTGTAAAGATTGTAGCATCTGAAGGACAAATGCAGAACACATATAGCACAGTTAGAAATCAGGTGCAGAAATGATTAGAGATGGATAGGAAGGAAGGTTGTTGTTGTTTAATTGGATATAATTTTTATTAATAATTATTTCTTAAAGCTTTCTTAATACTTATTACTAGTGACCAGTACCATAGGAATTAAAACAAAATTCACCTTAGATATGGAATATAGTTGTAATTATGGTCATGAAGTGGATGAGATGTACTCTAAATGTGAGTGTTCAGAATATAATCTTGCAAGAAAAAGGTGGATTTAATAAATCTGTAAGTTCAAGAATCATGTGAATTTTTTTATCCATCTCTGTTTCATTAAAATATATAAATATGCCTATTGCTATAAACATTAAAATGTAACAGTAAATCACAGGAAAATCTTAAAATTAGCAGGTCACATCAAAGGAAAGTGTGGTAAATAGCTGATTACAAGCAATGTATTTCTGCAGTATGTATATGTGAACAATTCATACTGTTCCATGTTTTTAAACATAAAACAATTTTGAAGTGCATTATTCAAGAGTAAAAGTGAACCCAAGGTTCTAACAAACATGAAGCCACTGAGTAAATTTAAAGGAAGAATTCTGGAGATATCTTAAGATAGAAATGAGAATTAAGCAGAACACTAAAACTGCAGTCAAAATCTAATTATTTTTTCTGAGCCACTCTTTACTGAACAAATACTGGCAAAGACTTGAGCTGCAGTCTGACCATTTATAACAAGAAGCATGCCAGGATCAGGAAAAATGTGGCCTTTTCAAGCCATATCTGTATATTATCTCCAGCCCTTGGAGACATTTCTTTACCCCTTATTTTGGCTTAGGACCACTAACAGCAATTCCCAGGAGGCTTTTGAGTCAACTGACTTTCTCTGTTAATTATTCCGGATTCCACTGGGGATAAGCAGCATATAAAGGCTGGAAACTATTGTGTCGATCCAGACCCAAAGAGCCTGGTTTAATCCACTCACTGTGTAATAATGAATAATCACTGAGAAATACTTGTGATATGTGGACACAACATTGGCAATCAGTTATGGGAATGACCTGCTTTTTATTGCCCTTATCTCTTGGCTAATTCTCAATTCAGTTACCACCTCCTCAGTCATACCTATTTGGGAACATTGCACTCTCTCCTCAATACTGTTGCTGAAAAATCTGATCATTAATTACTAGACTCTTACATACAATCAATGCAAGTGCTAATACTCTCCAGTCTCCACTCAGCCTGAATTGGTTAAATAATAAACTGGCTTTTACCGCTGTAATGATCTATTTGTAAGGGAACTGTCCTAGAAACTCCAATACATTGCATAAGACTCTATTCAAATGAAGTATTGAAGTGCTTTACTCAGAGGCTCCCAGATCATTCACTTTTTTTCTTTCTCTAAAAAAGGCATCCAAGTCATTAGCCTAGCTGGGAAGCAGACTTATTGGGAGCTAGGACACTAATTCTGAATAAAGCATCTTCTTGACTGTACTGTATCTTCTAGGTAGTGTTTAGTCACCATCCCATAGATGGTTTTAGCATGGGACAAGAGGTTTGCTGTTCTGTGGAAGGTGTAACTGACTGGGAGCAAAGTGCTTTTCCTCCTTCAGCAAGAATGCTCTTGGCAGGGACTACTGCTACTTGTGTGCTACAATCCTGGAGGTGATGATGATCACCAACAAACAGCTACATTTTAGTGGGGTGTGCAAGAGCAGGGAATGAAGTAAACAAAGGTGAAGTTGGAAAAGCAAACATGGATGGGAGCTGGCCTGAGAGCACCAACAACAACTGAACACAGAGGAAAATCCCAGTACTAATAGCAACGGACACTGAAAGGTGAAAAAATTGTAGGTGGATAAATGAAGCATTAAACCATTTAGTTGCTGGAAAGGGCTTCAGCCTCGTAAGAGAAAATGCTTCGCCATCTGCAGCTGGAATGCCACAATGTTAACTGAAGCAAACAGACCTAAATGAGACACTGGTATGACAGTTACTTGCTGATGTCAAGATGCTCAGGATCAGTTTAATAGCTAGAAATATACTTAAGTACATAAAAAGGGTTCCCTACACCTTATCAATTCCTTCAACATCAGCAGATTTATTGGGCTTCTAGATTTTTTCCTTTTATTTTTTTTCCCAGAAAGTTAGACTTCTTCAGATGCTGAAATACATTTAATAACCAGATTGCTTAGTACTGCCAGTCTCCAGTGCTGTTCTTCCTCTTCTAACTATATCATCAATCTGCTCTCATGAGTTATTTCAAGACACATGTTGGGCTAAATCGGAACTCAAGTGACTGAGTTAAAACTGCAGGGTTGCTAAGTCCTAACTACAGACTACATTTCATTCTAATGTTATGTGAACTGCCAGAAAATTACAAGAACTCAGCAAGGAAATAAAAATAAAAAAGGAAAAACAAGTTATAATTTATTTTTTTCATAACTCACCAAGCTTGCAAACAGAGGGGCAAAAACATAACTTCAGACACAGCATCTCCTACTGGCTCTGGATATGATCTCTATTATGTACATTTTCAGTTATACATGAGATACAAAGACAGAGTAAAGTAGAGCATTGAAGGATTATTTTCCTACTTCACAAGAAATATTTATTCTGCTTTAGAAATCCCCACAATAATGAGTCTCCCAAAGTAGCAAACGTAGATACAAGGAAATTGTACTATATTTTGTTGTAAGTTCTAGATTGTTTTCAAGCACTCACCCTCTTTAATAATGCAAGTACAACAGCAATGTACTTGGGATGTGCAATAAGAGTTAAAATAATGTTTACATACAATATCTGTGAAAAGTTTTTTTTTTCCTGAGATGGCTATAAATTAGGAAGTTGCCATAAATCCTTGGCAAATAAATAAAGTCCATATTATAAGTTTCTATAACCCTGAACCAATTGCCTTTACACACAACCTTTTATTTCTCATTAACTGAAACAGCTCCAAACCTAAACCAGTGCCAAATCCTGCCTTCACCCTGCCAGAAAGCCCACTTGTCAGTGGTGTCACTGTTGACTTAATACAGGATAAGTCAGCCTGAACTACAGTAGCTCATTAGATAATTCATACTTTAGCAGATTTTGTTCAATGGGCAATCAGATTATTATTTTTATGGGTTCACTGTAACCATTACTCTGCTTGCTGTCCTTTATAGTACGGTTTCAACTACATAGCTGGGCCCGCTCCTGCAAACCTTCATTGCTTCTGCATACAAATAGCACATAGGGAGGGGCTGGAGGATTTAGCCAGTGGTTTATAAACTGTGTAAATTATTTTAGAAGTCATGTCAGGTATAGTTTATTCCAGGGTTTGCTTGCAAATTTTAATCAGAATACACAGAAGGGATATGCAGTATGGATTGAAATATTTTTTCACCTTGTACTCTGCTCAGGTTAACCTACTATGAGCTGAAAAACTGGCAGAAGTTACAGCATTCTTGATAGAGGAAGGCTGGACACAAACTAGAAAAAACACATAAAGAAACATTTATTTTAAAAAAGTAAATCAACCATAAAGATCCTCCCAGTAGACCTGGGAGATGGAAGCCTGTCTCATTTTCTCCATGGCAAAATTTAATCTAGCGGCTTGGCTTTTCAAGCGTCATATTCAAAGAGATGCAAATTTGTCAGAGCTGAGACCCCAGCTGACTTTTAGCACTTTGTGAATGTCAAAGGGGCTTAAAGGTTGAAGTGTCTTTACCTCCCTCCATCTTTAGTAATTCAAAACCAAGCAGAATATACAAAGCAGCCACCTCAACCTGTTTGTTCAGGCCTCTCTATTTCATGTGTACCTGCTGGCTATAAAACTGTTTGTTTCAGGTGTTGTTATCTGTTTTAAGTAAAAGCACATATAGAAATGAGCATGCAATTGAAAAATGTTCCACTGGAGAATCCTGCAACAGCAGAAAACCTTCCCCTTCAGAGAGCTGCCCTGGCCCCCACTGCACATATGCGCATTTTAGAGGTTCTTGCAACATAGCCTGTTCCCAACTGACTGATTTCAGAACTGCTATTAACTGAGTAGTAATCTCACCCACTGACATGGTTCACTTCATACAGTCTCAGGAGGTAATATATCTAATAAAAATAAAAGTAATAAAAATAAAAGCAACCCTAATGAATACTCCATTCCGCGTTTGGTATATACTTTATCACATAGTGGGGGCCACCTGAAAGCAGTGCCAATGGCTTTTTTTTTTTTTTGCCTGCCTTTTATATGATGTAAATATCAATCTACTAATGGAGCTCCCATTGATGAAGGAAAAGAAGAAAAAAAATAAGAAAAAATGGCATTGAACAGATTGAGGCAGACTAATCTTGTTTGCCTAAAAATGGCAACAACAACAAAAAAAGTATATGTAAGCAAAAGCAAGAGGATTTAAGCTCAGTTCCATGGATACGTTGTTTATTCAATTAAATTACATTAACATATACACAATCGGTGTGAAGGGAAGCTCCCAACAGCCTTTACCGAATGACAGATTCAGAGAGTGAACTGGAGCTCTAAGGCTGGACCTAGAGTAACAGTTTCAGAGAAGTGTTTCTTCTCATTTAACAATTTATCAGTCCTCCTGATGATGAATTTACTGGAAAAGGATGTCTGTCTCTTTAAAAACGTGGTTTGGGCAGTGCTTTTTGGTTTTAAAGTCTGGAGACAGTGGCATTAGATTGATTAGGTGTGTACATGTTGGCTGAGAAAGCTGTAGAAAGGGGAATGGAAGTGTTTGACAAGATGAAAGACTATTCAACATGTTAGACAGCTGGTTGAGTGAAAAGATCTATAACAGCACAGTAAAATATACTCAACAGTAAATGATACCTTCACTGTAAAAGCTACTACAAGTTAGGTCACACAATTTTAGCCTAGGATGACAGGTTCAACCAAACAAAGTTTTAAAACACACAATTAACATTTGTGTGCCTGGTAACAGACAGATAGCACTTGAGAAATTGAGACAGACAGGGGTTCCCTCTTCCAAATTTAATAGTGACTATGCAAAGTTCCTGAGCCAGATTCTGATCTCAATTGCTTAATCAAAGTAACCACTCCAATCTCAGAAGAGTTATTCCTAATTTACATCAATATAAGTGAGATCAAGATCTGTCCTCTTCCTCAGTCCATTACCTTGTTATAGAAAATGAACATTTATGAGAAATAATGGTGTTAGGGGAATTGTAAGCCTTCTTTCTGCAATCCCGTAGTGATTGACAAGCACAGTCCAGGGCTATGTGTAACTGTGTGTTTTTTGATTTGCACATGAAGGCTATGTAATCACCATGTGATTTTCATAATTAACGAAGCACAAAACACACCAGGATGACAGGAACAGTGAATTGTCATGCATGCTACAGATAGAAGATAAGCAGAAAATAGATAAGAAACACTCAGTGTTTTCAGGGGAAAAAAAAATAATGGAATTTTGAATGGCTTTCCAGTGATAGGCTAACAAGGATTATAGCAGACTATAAAACAGTCTAAAACCAAAGGTTGCTTTTCCTGAAGACAATAATAGGGCATTTGGACCTGGACACAGTTGGCTAATCTCATTTGATTATTCATGATGCAATGATCACTCTGGATTGTAGCAGTTGTACCAAAAAAACCCAAGCCTTTTAGTCAGAGGTAAGTATGACACATGAAACTAAAACCATTACCAGAACTCTTCTTTTGTTTTCCTACTGAATTAATGAGAAATTTAGCAGAAGGTGACAATGAAGCAATTTTCCTGTACTCTTTAAATCTCTTTATACTGCTGGAGAAAAGTATTTTAACATACGTTTCCAGTTCCCTTTACATTGCCAGAAATGCATGAAGTGGCCTTAGTTCAAATGAAAATTAGACCTGCGCTAGGTAGCATTTTAATTTTTTTAAATATATTTTTTTAAACTTGTGTTCTTTCCCCTGCTGTTTGAGTGACAATGAAGAGCTTCTAAGCCTTTCCAACATTTTATTTAGAAGAGGTAAAAATACATACTTTTTCTGTGAAATTAGCCCTTTTGTTTAGTATAAGAATGTTTTCATCACAATGTTTCAGGGAGAACAAGTGAAGCACTTGTAAACTTGATTCCACTGAATATTTGACAATAAAAAGTATTTTTAATACTAATGTTAACACATATTTCCTTAATTATAAAGCCCTAAAGGTACATCAAGCTAAATAAACCATTAGATTGTCAGACATTAATAATCTATTAGTGCACACATAGTTGATTATGCAAGTGCAGTGGGCCAGGAGGGTTGGTTTTGGGATTCATAGTGAATATACAAGGGTATCCATTGCTAGCTCCACCAGGAGCATACAGAATAACCTTGAGAATGCAGCCTAGCAGTTATCTGCCTCAGTTTGCCCACTTGTAAAAGTCCAGAGATGCTTTGAGCCCTTCAGATGAAAAGCGCTATTAAATGCGCAAAGTATTTATTAATTAATATTATGCTAAGGAAAAAAAAAATTGTGCTTCTAAAATGTAAATAATGCATTAAAAACCCTCTATAATAAGTGTTTCTTCTTAAGCAGATATTTATAAATTTGATGCTGTACAGAGAAATGATTTCAGTTGTCCAGACGATTTCAGTAGTCCAAATGATTAAAGTAAAAATATGATTTCTGGCATGGGATTCAACATATACACCACTTCACCTATGCAGCTGTATCACAATGCTGCATTTTTGCTTTTTAGGGGAGGAGTCAGGAGGATAGAGGTTTCCAGTATTTTTCTTTAGGAATGTTAATGGTTCTAGATAGGATTTTTTGGGGCATTTTGAAGCATAACTTTAGGGTTAGTATTCTAATATACTTATTAATGTAATCAACTCCTCCCCTTAGTTGTTATTCTCAGGAAATTCCTTTTGCATATACACAGTTATTTCTTTAATTGCTTTGAAGTTTTGCTTGACTGCAATATTAACATGTCTCAAGTCACTCTTGAGTCTGGTAGGTCAGCAATTATATACATAAATACTGTACAGCTGAAATTGTAGATAGGGTGAAAAACATAGCAACTTCAAGGATGGTTAAAGAAAACCTTATTTTTCTATTTCAAAAAATTTCAAGCTATAGACATAACTTAAGTTAGCTCTAGGAAACGTCCCTTGTGCAGACTGATTTAAGGATCACAAAATATTTATTTCAAAGATAACTCTACCTCCTGCAAGATGTGCATACTCCAAAAAGCAAATAACAATAGTATAGCTATTTGGTTCTTAGAGAAAAGGATCAACCTCTGTGCCTTGTGATTTTAGGATGATTGGATTAGCAATCACAACAGCTTTAAAATCAGAGTACCAGGCTCCAAATACAGAAAACTACAACCAGCATATTGTTTTGGTTGAGCTGCAGGAAGATCAAACTCTGATGTCCCTTCTGCCTCACTTAGAAATGGCCATATTTTGTCTTAGAAAATATCAGATTTTTTTCTTTTTCACCCCTAAAGCTTCCTCTGACTATGAGTATGCATCCCTTGTTTTCAGTCCAAGCCAAAGAGAAACAGAGAGTTCTTCTAAGCCTTTCTTCTCTTGTATTAGAGTTTTATCCCACTCATACAAAGGATGAGGTAAGCATTGGAAAATTCTATTCCTTAAAATATAACATTGTGTGTAAGAGCTGAAATATATTATATTGAGTAACTTATTGTGTTTTGTTCACGTTCAGGGCAAGGAATATAACTGGTATTTTATGTTCTATGCAGTGTTATGCCACAATGCTAGGACGCTCCATAGTTTTTGCTAGGGTTAGCAAAGAGTTACCTCCCAGAGACAGTGTATCCTGGGCTTTGGGGTTTCAGGGTACAGCTGAACCATTAGTTTATTTCTGTCCAGCCCTAGACTAGCATGCCAAAATATACTGTTCATGGACCCAGGCTGAGCCAGCTTGTATTTCTGAAAGAAGTGCTGCACTCAGGTAGGTAGGTGTTTTCCTAAACCTGACTTAGTTACCTAAGCCAAAGTGTTTAGTGCTACTATTTAGTTCTTGAGTAGTAGGAATTAAAATCAGCACCAGCAGAAAAAATGGCTAAAAAAGATTTGGAATTAAACTCGAATATATATAGAAAGTATATATATATATATAATGTACATAGTTTATGTATAAATGCACAAGGCCTTTTAGCATTTATAGGCTGTTCTCATTAAAATAAACATTTGTGGGGTTTTTTTACAATTAAGTACATTTTATGAGAATCTATTTTATGAGGTGAAGTATCAGACTTCAACTTTGACTTTGTTATCCTAACTGTATGCCTCAATTAAAGTCTACCAGTTTATTAGTTTGTGGGGATAAAGTCACCCATCACAAAATTTTTTGGTTACAGATCACTAATTAGCTGGTAACTGGGATAGATTTTAATCACTGATAAATACCCACATTTTGCTACATTGCTGTTACAGAACTGCTTAGTCAATTAAGCAACAATAACCTGTCTATTTCACTCGGTATATTATACTAATGCGTTGGGATGTTTAAAATAAATAATAAATAAATTCACTTTTATCGCAGTTAATTAAATTGAAGACAATGATCTAAAAAGTTACCTGTCTGACATCTGTAGAACAAGTGGATATCAATGTCAAAGACCAAACCAAAGCAACAACTGGAAACTAACAAAGTAATTTATGTTCTTCAAAGAGCAGAAAGAGATAGAATGCAATATTTTTTAGTTCCTTCAAGTTTTATTATGATTTTATGAGACCATTCTTGCTGGCAGAGAAGAGGTTGGTGTCAGGGGACTGGTGCTGCTTCCAGGTGTAATTGCCTCAACCAAGTCAGACAAGAATGACAAAAAAGTATTTTTTGAGCAAATGAAAGAAACTTGTCATTCCAACTTCACAAAACAGTGCTAAAGATGAAATGCTCGACTCCACTGGGACAGCCATTTTTTTCTGTTATTACAGAAGAAAATTATAACCATAAAAATGTCCAATTTAGAAAAAAGGTGCCACTTTAGTGTCATTTGCATAAAAGCTGTTACATACAAATTGTTATAAAGACAAATGTGTAGTACTCTTGTTGAAAATTGCTTATATCTTAGATGCTTTGCCTGAAACGACATAAAGGCCTCTTCAAACTGAAATTCATTCTCAGGTAAATAAAGCTGAAAAAGAATTTTCACCTATTTGTATGTACGTGAGCAGTTTTTCATATTGTCTTAAACAGATTTTGACGTGCTTTTCTCCCATACCTTTAAATTCCTTCCCATCTTAGCCTGCTGGTGGCCTCCATTATGATAACTTGGCTTTGCGGATGAGGGCAAATGAAAAGTTTGTTCTGAGTGCAAGGCTACAAATAAGATAAGGGAGCTTTCTGTAAATACAATGCAGCTGTTACTTTCTTCTGTTAGAAAGTGCTTGCAAATAGATCTCTTCAGTGATCACTGGCCAGATCTGGGGTGGGTTACTAATGTCTCTGTCACTATCACTGTAGTGAAATGTGTAGAGATTTCTGCATCACACAGAGCTATGGATAAAATTGACTGATGATGATGTGCATTTTTGCCAAACCTATTTCACCTCCATTCGCTAGTGGAACCGGTGAGAAAATAAGATCATCAAGCTTTGCAAACAACCCACCATGAGCTGGCATTGAAAGCCATTGCAGACATTCTAACATTAGTAAAAGGTCTTCTTAAAATAATTTATCTAAAATTACATAGGAACTCTATGAAGTAGACAAGAATTAAATTAACTAAGTAATTCTGGTGCAAGTATCATTGTATATATGGAGCCATCATTATTTTTCTGAGTATTTTGAAGTTATGTATAACTTCATGGCTGTTAGCTTTCAACAATCAAAAGATAAACTTAAGTATATGCAAAGGATTCTATTAAATAGTCTGATATCTTTGTTCGTATTTCTAATAAGCAGTTTCCAAGGCTTCTATTTCTATTTGGTGTAAAACACAGTGTAGATCTACAAAAAATCCAGGTTGAGTTTTGCAGTCAGTTCTCAGACATGTATTACAGTAAGTGAAAATGTCAAACTAATATGAATGATAGTAGAGGTTTTTCAATTTGTCTGATAATCTCTTTGTGAAATTGCAGAGTAATTAAATTAATGGATACTTGGATAATGTAACTTGAATATACATCCCAAGTTCAGATGTCTGACTCATCAAACCTATATGCTATATCATGGTATTCCCAGACTCTGAGCACCTGAAATGGAGAAGAAATGTAAAATATAGTACATAAATATGTAAGGGCTGCTCTGAAAGTAATGCCTTCTCTTCTATTATTTTGACCCACAACATCAGAGGGGGATTCTGGTGGTATGGTAGTAGGGGTTGAACCTGCACAAATACTCCATTATATTTTTTTGCTATGTGATAGATGGTAGCACAGAGGCAGTCTGACAAAATGGTGTCTGACATGGAAGTGCATGTGAAACAAAGGAAATAGGAGACATTATTTTCAGAGCAACCTATGTATATTTTCATAAATGAAATATGGTGTGGTGCTGAATCCACAAACTTTGGTACCCCTGGCTATGAGACCTATAAGCATATTTATATTATTTTGCACCAGTCTTTTAACCAAAATTATATTCTTAAATATGATTCTCAGCCTCGCCTCAGGTATATGTCCAAAATTCCAAAAGAGGGTTTTGCTCTCTCTTTTATCAAAAAATGTAGTCCTGAAAATTATTTCAGAAGTGAGAGCACCTCCCTGATGTAATTAGCCCCATTTAAATCAATTAAACTAGACATGAAAGTCCAGCAATTTGCATGAGGAAAGACATTACAAGAATAAGATTTCTGTGGGTTGTTATTCACTGCTAAACTGGTAACGGAAAAAAAAAAAAGGGAAGTGATTTATTTTTCTTTCAAGCTTAAACATAACATAATTGCAAACAATGAATTCTGCTTATTAGAAGTTCTGCTGAAGACATGACTAGTGGAAGACCAGCTGGATCTCCTGTGTTCATAGTAGAAGACCATAACTGCCTCAATCATTGTTTTCTGTCCTCTTGAGATTCTGATTATGTGGGCCACCTCTTACAGGTTTATAATTACTTGATCCTACATTTTTACATTGAGCAAAAGAAAAGAAGGATTTGAAAAAATGTCTATTTTGTGTCCCACTGTTCTGCCCTTGCCTTTACTCTTTGACTTAGGTTCATAATGAAGTCTATGAGTAGTATGAGCAGAATTGTTGGTGAACACATTTTCAGACATTTCTCTTTCTTCTCTTCTGCTCCAGTTTTCCATCCTGCTCCTACTGCATGCAAAATCTATCAATAGTGAGGCCATGGTTAGCTATTCCTCTGTTTTCCCATATCCTTTTATATTTCTTTCTTGTCTCTTTCTGCAATCTTTCTTTCACTGCAAATATAGCAAATATTAGTAAATATACAACAGCGTGTGTAGCAGTCCTTACCCTTATTTGGAGAGGAGAGGAGAGGAGAGGAGAGGAGAGGAGAGGAGAGGAGAGGAGAGGAGAGGAGAGGAGAGGAGAGGAGAGGAGAGGAGAGGAGAGGAGAGGAGAGGAGAGGAGAGGAGAGGAGAGGAGAGGAGAGGAGAGGAGAGGAGAGGAGAGGAGAGGAGAGGAGAGGAGAGGAGAGGAGAGGAGAGGAGAGGAGAGGAGAGGAGAGGAGAGGAGAGGAGAGGAGAGGAGAGGAGAGGAGAGGAGAGGAGAGGAGAGGAGAGAATAATCAGAGAAACATAGACTGGCTTGGGTTGGAAGGGACCTCAAGGATCATCAGGTTTCAACCTCCTGCCACATGTAGGGCCACCAACCTCCACACAGAACAGTGAGACCACCCCTCAGCCTCCTTTTGTTCAGACTGGACAGCCCCATGTCCTCAACCTCTCCTCACAGGACATAACTTCTCTCCTGTTATCAGTTTTATTGTCCTCTTCCAAATGCATTCAAATAGCTTAACATTTCTTCTGTTATTATAGAGATCAGAACTGTGCACTCAAGGTTTGGTCACATCAACACTAAACATAGATGATAATCACCTCTTTTGATTGTCTAGATGCACGCTTTTAATCCATCCCAAAATGGGGTTTGCCCCTTTGACTGTCAGAGCGCACTGCTGGCTCTAGCTGTGCTGTCACCAGCACCCCCAGGTTCCTTCCTGCTGAGCTACTCTCCCATCACTCCCTCCCCAGCCTGTACCTGTGTCAGACATTACTCTATCTCAGGTACAGCACTCGTCATTTTACCTTGTTGAACTTCATGCTGTTGTTAACTGCCCAGTGCTCCAGTGTATCTAGATCTCTCTGCAAAGCTTCTGGTCCCTACAAGGAGTCAACTGCACATTCCTATTTAATATCATCAGCAAACTTGCTGAAGATTCACTCTTCAGCAAGATTCAGTCTGCTAGTCACTGTCTGTTGGCCAGGGGTAACCCCATTTATTACAACCCTTTGAGTTCTGCTGTTGAGCCAGTTCATCACCCAACATAACAGGAATCTGTTTATTCCTCTGGATAATTTGCCCAGAAGTGTGACACAAAGGATGGTATCAAAGGCCTTACTGAAATCCAGAAAGATTGTGTCTGCTGCTTTCCCTTCATCCACCAAGGGAGTGACCTTATCATAGAAGTAGATCAAATTACTAAGGCAAGTCTTTCCCATGTTGTTGCTCAGTTGATGGAAATCAGACACAGAGGAGAAAATTCCACTTACACTCAGCTAAATAAAAGCTGTCCAATAAAAGAGAGAAAGAGAGCACACAAGGAGGTTGGCAGTAATGAATGTCTTCTTGAAAATCTAGACAGTGAAATAGAAAAGAGAACACACAGACACAACTGTAACTTGAGCTGAAAGCAAGATGAAAACATTAGAAGTCAACAAAAAAAAGTTTACAACTAGTAAATCAGGAGCCTCATTGCAGTAGCTCTTTGATATGGCTTTGAAACCAATTAGAGGATATCAGAAATACCAAATGACTTTTCTCAAACTTGATCAAAATTAAAAATTTGAGAAACATAAAATTTTCCAAGATCAAACCTGTCAAATGAATGGAAGCAATCATTCTAACTCTTTAGTGAAATTCACCTTTTTCGTAACATCTGGAGGAGGGCAGGCAAGCAATGATACTTGATAGTTTTTGTGATACTTTAAGAATATGCTGATCTTTCTATTTCTTTATATCTCTTACTCTGCTCCCAATAACTTTGTTAGCTTCCTTTATTTGCTGTGTCTTCTGATGTGTTTTCTTACAAAAGAAATGGAAAAGAAGATAATCTCTAGCAGCCTAAGAAGAAAATAAAACAAAATAAAAAGACAGGGAATACAAAATTTTTGAATAATTTGCTAAAGGCTTAGAAATAATATACAAAATCTGCCAAGAAGTCAATCGGGCCTACAAGTGTAAGAGGAACACTCAGGGAAGATAAGGCCGTGTCAGAGAAGTTAAATGAATTCTTTGTATCAACGTTTGCTACAGAAGAGCTTAGGGAGTTTTCCAAGCTGGAACCATTCTTTATGGGGGGAAAAGTCTGGGGAACTGCTTTAAATTGAAGTGTCAGTAAAAGAGGTTTAAGAACAAATTGATAAAATGAATAGTGACAAATTGTCAGAACCAGCTCTAAAGGAACTAAAATATAAGCTGCCAAACTACTTTCTGTGGTAGGTATCCTAGAGCTTAAACCTGCTCTTGAATTTAAACAGTGCCAAAGAAACAAACGTGGGAAATACGCTACAAATTTTTCAAAGCATTTTGGAGTGGGGAATGTGATCCAGCAAACTGTAGGCAAGTTAACTTAATCTCTGGTTAAAAATACAGCAAAACATAAATGAAATAAAAAAGAATTAGCAGGTTATGGATAAATGAATTAATGGAGATGCCATAAGCAGTGAACAAAGCAAGGAGTTTCCAGCCAGTGATTCACTTGATCTCTCTTAGATGCCTGCTACATGGCAGCAGATATAGCTTAGTCTAGATATCTGGTGTTCAGAGATTAAAATCAGGGTGAAAAAAATTCATTACTGAGTATCTATTTGTTAGAACAGCAATTAAAATAAATATGAAAGTATATAAAAAGGAAAAAACTCATAAGTAAACCCAGCTAATAACAGATCCTGTAGTAGAAATTACAAAAAAAAAGAGAAAGAAAAAAAAAAAGAAAGACAAAGTAATATGGATTGTTAAACTGACATGATAGCATCAAGCAGCAGTTTTAAAACAAACCCACGTATGTATCTTTTTTTAACGTGGAACTCCTTGCCAAGATATGCTCTGGATTCTAAATGTATAAATAGTTTTGAGAAAAGCACCTGAAGCCTTCATGAAGGAAAACTCTCATGAGATATATCTGATGTCACAGTCAGCTGTGGAGGATGTAGTGGGGAACCATCTAAACCTGTTTTTGTCTGATACTTTTTCTTTAAACAACCATTACAGGTGATTTTTAAAGACAATAGACTAGATTAAATGGACCTTTGATATATTCCATTTTTATATTATATTTTATGTAATTTGTTATGATATGACCAAGGAGAACTTTCAAATAAAATCCAAATTGCACAAGGATTACCTGTAGCAAAGGTTTACTCAGCAGGACCAGTGTTGTTGAAAGCAATCCTTTTAAAGAAGAAATGAAGTTTTGCTTAAGTGAAAGTAGTTCTTAGAAATCTTGATTAATGGAGTTGGAAGATCCAGAGAAGCTTCCATCAGTTCTCAGGTAGGTTCAAGCCAAATCCAGAAGACATGCTGCTCACATGCTTCTTAATGTGTTTCCACCAATCTTTCAGCTAAATTCCTTGCTTTTAACTTTACGTCAGTCTACTTTGAAGTAGAAAAAGGAAACAGCTTTTCTCAGGATTACCAATAATTCATCACCTTCAGAAAGAAACTGTCAAGTATATAACCATGGACTGTATTTTCTTCTATGAAGTAGACAAGAACTATATCAAATAAGCAATTGTGGTGCAAGTATCATTGTATATATGGAGCCATCATTATTTTTCTAAGTATTTTGAAGTTATTTATAACTTCATGGTTATATCTTTGAAAGAGTGATTTTCCTTTTAGGATCTTTAGCCCTGAGTATCCCACAGATCCAGTTATTCATGGATTTCTAGATAGCTTGCTGATATATCTGGCTACCTGGGAAGTTAGTTTACTACGCATCCATCTGTTCGCTCAAAACTTATAACTACTCACTCCATTTGGCAGAGTGGATGAACATTTTGTTCAATTTCATTTAGGGTTTGATTTTAATTGTTTAATATTTCCATCAATAATGACTCCTTGAGTCATCTGTTCAGATTCTGCAATGTTAAATTCTCTTTGAAACAGAAAATAAAATGAAAAGGAAAAAAAAAAAGCCTTATTTGGCTCTCACCTGGCTTATTATGAAATGTTTCTGAATGCTAGTGTTTTGGTTATTAAATTTATAAGGACAGGAAAAGTCATGAAATGGACAGTATTGGGGATTGCTTTGAGTATAGTCCTCCATGGAGGAATAGCACTTTGGATCTCTCTGACAGCAGTAACAGATATTCATGGTTGAAATGGACCAGGTCACTGTGAGTTTAGAAGGGAAAAAGTGATAACATCTAGTAATTGTAAAGAAACCATAAGGCAGAAAAATATGTATCCAAGGCAAAGCTGAGAAAATGGGAAATTAGTTAGTGTGATGCCAACCACATATCAAAGAAGCAGAGGAGACTGGGTGTTTAAGGCAGAATATGCTTTCTTCTGGATGATCTTCCATGTGTTTCCACAGGAAAATGAGGAATATAACCAAAAAAATCAGTTCAACTAAACAGGGATGGAGCAGTGGAGAAATTCGTAATGGTCCTTTCCTCTGAATAGGCGAAGCTGACAAATAAAGTGTCCAAGCAATTATCTCCCACTGTGCTCTGCCCTTGTGAGGCTCCATCTTGTGTAATACATCTAGGTCTGGAGCCCCCAGCACAAGAGAGATGCGGAGGTGTTGGAACAGATCCAGAGGAGGCCCGCAAAGATGATCAGAGGGCTGGAATATCTCTTCTAATAGGAAAGGCTGGGCTTGTTCAATTTGGAGAAGAGTAGGCTCTGGGAAGATCTGATAATAGCTTTTAGGTATCTCAAGGGTGGGTATAAGAAAGACTGGGACAGACTCTTTAGCAGAGTCTGCTGTGGTAGGACAAAGGGGAATGGTTTCAAACCAAAGAGAGTGCACTGAAGCACTGGAACAGGTTGCCTAGAGAAATAGTGGATACTCTGTCCCCAGAGACATTCAAGATCAGGCAGGATGGTGCTCTGGGCAACATGATCAAGCTGTAGGTGTTCTTGTTTCAGAGTAGATGGACTAGATGTCACTTAAAGGTCCCTTCCAACTCAAATGATTCTGTGATCAAAAGAAAAGCAGACTTTTGACACAGTTGGAAAGTAATAGGACCGGTTTTAAATTGAAAAAGGGAAGATTTAAATTAGATGTTTGGGGGAAATTTTTCACTTACAGGCTGATGAAGTTGCCCAGAGAAGTCGCAGATGTCCCATCCCTAGGGGTGTTCAAGGCCAAGCTGGATAGAGTCCTGGACAGCATGATCTAGTACTTGATTCAGTGGTTGGCAACTGCACTCATGGCAGGAGGTTGGAACTAGATAATCTTTAAAGTCTCTTCCAACTCAAGCCATTCTGTGATTCTGTGATTCTACTATTCTATAAGCTGGAAATCTGAATCTGATGCTTCTGTTTTCCTGGACTGCTGAACACACCAACAATGTGGGGAGTTGTTTATAACATTCAAATAAGTTTGATTTTTAAATGATGTCATCAAATTACATCACCCCATACTGGTAAAAAAAATGCATGGGAAAAAGTCTGATGGGCAGAAGCGTGAAAGATCCGTTCAAAAATATTTCACAGTGTAAACTTATCGTCTCCATAGGTTTTGGTATTACATTTCTGAGGCCAGTCATTTTTGGCCTCAAACCTGTCTGGAGTTTTAGAAAGAGGCACTATGGGGGAATGAGGAAAAACAGGGATCTGAAAGTCAGAAAAGTTTGCATTGGGGGTGGATTCTGAGAAGAAGAAGAAAAATGGAGAGGAAAAGACATATGGAATGGGAAGGAGGGAGGTCAAGTGATGAGAAGAAGAAAGGGAATAACTCAGTACCTGTGAATAACAAGGCATTTATATATACGTGCATAAGTGTGTGTGCCTGTGTGAGTATATAAAATACATGTATCAAAAACACTTCTATTATTAAATAACTCATACCCCAGATTGAAGGCTTTTTCATCCTGAGATTCACAGAAATATGCACCAATGATGCTGCCAGAACCAACACTATTGGAAAGGAATTCTTGCTTTAGAGCCTCAAAGTCCAAGGTCAGTCCAAAGAACGTCTCAACAAGATCCATGGGAGCTGCAGGGGTAGACCCTCACTGTTCTCACAGCGGTGGCTCTTTAAAGTTTTATATTCTGGAAATGAAATTGGCTAAGGAAAATTCATGCCAGTAAAGTGAAATGTTTTATCCAATTGCAATAATAATAATAATAATAATAATAATAATAATATTAATACAAAAAGCAAACCAGAATAGTTAGAAAGAGAGCACCTTGGAGTCTTTTTTGACAAATATTCATATGTTGTGCTGAGAATAACTGTGAGCTGAAAGCCTAGAATATAGCTGAGCTGCCTCTTTAAACACAATATCCTTTCCCCTTTTTTCATTTAGTTATATCCTTCTCTGCTCCGTGGCTCAATCTGCATATGTTATTGGCCTCGATTCCCAGGGCTTCCACCTTAATCTGTAGTAGCTAATAGTACAACCTCACACATGGCCTGGGACCAGGATCAGGTTAACAAGAAATCCAAAATCAAATGGCTGGGGGAGGTTGCTATAAAATAACCATTTGAAAATTCCGGCTGTGATTTTTTTTTTTATATTTGCACGGAGAAAGCAGAGCCTTTAGTCTCAGAGGTTCTGTCAAATGCATTAAAAAGATGAACATTTTAGTTAATGCTATAAGAAGATTTCTAAAAGCAGTTTTGATTGTGTACTATTAGCATTAATTAATTTCTATACTGAGACCGGCCATTATATTAGTAGA
Organism: Tetrao urogallus; assembly: GCF_951394365.1. Lineage (NCBI taxonomy): Eukaryota > Metazoa > Chordata > Aves > Galliformes > Phasianidae > Tetrao > Tetrao urogallus. The sequence goes on along the minus strand of NC_136819.1, from coordinate 47,225,047 downwards.
ATGCATATTTTAATCAATTTCTACTTACTGTTTAGTGCAAGTTAAAGGTAGCTTTGTGGTTTGTGCCTAGCTTATACAGTGCATTTAACTCAATGTGCCTTAGGTAATGCTCATCAGAGGTTCAGTGTATGCTCTAATCATTGCATGATACAAGAATTATGAATGAAACCTCGACAAGTAATGGGGTTGTTTTCATTTTGGACCATAGTGGAATATACCTTCTCTAAACAGGTGCTGGAATGCATTATTAAATAACACAATACTCTACTGCTCTATCATCAAAAGCAGGCATAAACAGCTAGGATTTAATCTGTTTTCAATAGCAGCTTACCTGCATATGAAAGCAGCTGTTTGATATACATTTGCAATCACTGTGTCATGGGTAAATTTAAAAGGATCTTGTCAAGTGAATTTTAAACAGTTGCCAGGTTATTATTTTAGAAATATTTTATCATTTGTTAAAACCAATTAAAAACAGTCAAAATTAAATAATGTCTCTTTTTTTTTTTTTCTCATTCTTTTTTGACAACCAGTAAGACTTGCTCCTCAGAACTGCTAAATAGCATTTGAAATTGATACAGTACTGATGTTTGTTTCTTTAGTCATAAACACTGCTGATGATTCAGATGACCAGATGCTTTGGCTGGAAAGTGGTCAGTGAAGCATCCATACTTCCTAATCACAGATTCCTCACCCTTTGGTTCTCAGCCCAAGGAAAAACTGATGTTGTATCTCAGTACCACAGAAGGGGGAGACCAGGTCAGTTTTGATCAGATTAGGAAACACAGAACATCCCCATAAGAGGTTCTTCTGCTTTTGTCAGTAATGTCATCAGATGCTTTTGATCCCAAACAAAATATTTTCTAAATGGTTGATTCAGGAGAGAAGTTCTGAAAGATAAAATAGAGGGTGAGTAAATGATGAAGAGGCATGAAAGTAGAAAGTACAGTGGGAATGAAGAGATGGTCAGAATACTTTTGATACAGGGAAGACTCTGAAAACAACTATTTTTCAAGACATATCTATTTTCCCTCCATCCCTACTCTGCCTTCCAATGAACAACTCTCCAGTCATTCCCACAGTACCCAGGGTCTGTCAATTCATGACACAAGCAAAGCATTCGGGTCATCCCAAGTGAACTCTACTACACCATCCCACTTCAGTCTTGTCCTGGCTTGCCCTGGAAAGTCATTCCTCACATCCACAATTACATCTCATGGTCCCTCTCCTCTCATGTTGTCTACTGCCATACAGTGTCCCTGAAGTTTTCTCTTTTCCTATATTCATTGCCAGACTTATTCCTCCAGCATTTGAGATCCAAAGAGAGATCAAGTTCACTGTGCTAGGAGACATACACAGTCTCTGGTTCAAGCTTCTTCAAATGTGAACAGATCAGGTAAACAAACATTGAAGGGGAAAACAGAGGTACAGCTTCACAAGAAGTATCTCAGCTTGGTCTCATGCTATCAGAGCTAACTATCTGACTAAGAATCATGCCAAGTGCCTGCTCATGAGTAATTCTACTATCTTCACATGCACATCATAGAGAAAAGTGTGTGATATGTATGGACCAAAATGCGTTTCAGATAAAATGAATCTATAAGTAATAACTATATTTCCCTATTAGAACATCTTCAAACATAACACAAACCATGTTTGTATATCCTCTATAGCAGCACTGTCCTGGCAGAGGCTGAGTTTGCTGCAGCTGTACTCCAGATCAGCATCCCCACAATTAAGTCTGCACATCACTAACCTATTGGAAAGAACCTGATTTTAAAAGGTGGTGACATCAGTTTTCACCATAGCATAAAACAGGGCCTTTGGTGGCTGCTGTTCTGTTCTGTAGATTTCTGAAGCAAGCAATACTAATAGAGTTTCTCCTGTATTAGTAACTCATATCACAGATTACTAATAAAATAAGCATACATATACTGGAGGTATTTGGCATAAACAAGCACCAGAGGATTGCACATTGGCAAGCTCACAGTGATGTTAAGTATTTAAGAGTACACGAGGAAAAAAATAACTGTAAGTGATGCCAGAATAAAAGTTGCCACTTCAATGGATTCTGATTTAAAAACAGAAAAAAAATCAGTTTCTACATGGCAGCTGACCTGCTACCATTCTAGACCATTCAAGCTCCAAAGATGTCTCATGCATGTCCTGCCTAACATCTGTAAATCAGTTTTGATGCCAATCACTCTTGGACCTCTTCTTCCTTCTTAGAGGTAGAGTTGATCTATGAAAGCAAGATCCAGCCATTACTATACACAGGCTTACAGAAATGACTTTCCGGCCTTTATTAGGTTCAATTGTAATCAATCACTCAGAAATGAAGGCTTCACTAGTTCATTACCAGTTCCCTGAGCCATCCAGCCTGCCCAAATGCTCTATAAAACTTCTAGATTTCTAATATTTAAATTATGTATTTCAATTACCTAATACTTAGTAATGTTGCTTATGCTTCTCTTGATTTTTCTTTTCCTACATGGACTTGGGTTGAAAAAACTTCTCTATCAAATGTATAACTTAATTAAAAAGAAGCTGTTTTAAATGCAGGAAAATTAAAAAATTTTCAAAGTTACCATTTTCTCTCTGTTTCAAAGATGTAAATTCCAGAAAGAGAGCAGTTAGACTTTAAAAGAAAAATTTATGAGTATTTCCCTCTTGGTACTCCTTTCAGTGCCTCCTAATTAAGGACAAGCCAATACAGTATCATGTACCAATCTGGTATTTATTAACAAAGCTAGTCATGATTTTTAACTGATTATTGCTCAGAGGATCCTCCCCTCATTAATATAAATGAATTAGGAGGAATAGTGCCAAATGTTTCAAATGGGAATTAACATGAGACTGCAAGGTATAATTAGTTGAAAATGCTAAATACATCAAAGTATTAATTTGTGTGTGCATATATATATATGCTTATATATGTGCTCCACATTTATATATTATCTAAAAATATTATGCATATCTACATGCAATAGAACAGATCAACCTAAGTGCATCTTATAGATGGTTGTACACCTGTTTTATCATATTATTCTCTACACCTAAGAAAAGCAAGATATTAAGCTGAAAGAGGATTACAAAATCCAAGGAATAAAAATAGAGATCCAAACAGAGTAATTTTGATAATACATGTCATTTAAGGTACAGAATCTCTTAATCAAATACTGTACGCACAATATCACCACCCTGTTGTATTGTTTTCTGCTAGTCTCATAATTGTGTAATTTTCTTTCCTCTCCCCCTTTGATTTTTGTGCTTGTCTGTCTGTCTGTCTATGTGTTTGTGTCCATGTGTACTTGCTTGACTGTAAATACAAATACAGTGAGGTTGAGTCACTATAGCCCAAACAATCATTTCATCCTGTATTTCAGACATTTAGATTGATATTATGCTCTTTTCAGTGCTTGTGGCATCTTCTGCAGCTGTTTGGAGGACCCTCTCAATATTTCTGTAAATATAAATAAACTTATTTGGGAAAAAACAGCAAGGTCAGACTATCGAACAAGAGGCAGAGAGAAGCAAATCAGGAGATATAACAGAAATATGCTTACCCTTATTTCTCTATACTCATCTTGAAAAGATTTCCCTTATAAGAAAAGGCTGAGGGACCAGGGGCTCTTCTGCCTGGAGAAGACAGAGGGAATCTTATCACTGCTTTTATGTATATACCTAACAGGAGGAAGTCAAGTGGATGGGGACAGGCTCTTTTCAGAGGTGCCTAGCAAAAGGACAAGGGGTAACAGGCACAAACTGGAACATATGAAATTCCATTTGAACATGAGAAATAACTCCTTTACTGTGAGGGTTACAGAGGATATGGAGCAAGCTGCCCAGAAAGGTTGTGCAGTCTCCTGTGGAGATATTCAGAACACACATGAACACTTTCCTATGAAACCTACTGTGGGAAACCTGCTTAAGCAGAGGTTACTTCCACCCCTTATGATTCAGTGATTCTATATAAATGTGTTAGAATGGGCTCACCCAACGCATGCCCACATGTTGCCACAGAGAATCTTTCCATCCTGTTTTCTTTATTGATTTTCATGCTTCAAAATGTAGTTGCATTTACTATGATGCAAAGAAGGTAAGGATGGATGCAGATAATTCAAATGGAGAGAGGACAATAGATGACACAATTACAACTTAAATCTCATAACATGTTGCAGCAGTATTTGCTGTACTTCACAGTTGCACTACAATCCTCAGTTCACTCCTTAACTTCAGACTCAAGTCTCTAAAATGCACCCTACTGAAATCAGGTTTAAATCTTATCACTTTAATCTATATGGCTTGTCAACCATGAGTATATTCAGGGATCCATGTCACATATATAAGAACTACTAAACTGGATCAGACTATATATCCAATATATGACCATCACTGGGATCAAATGCTTAGGGAATAAATGTAATAGAAAGGCCACTCCCTAAATACACCTTCTTGCTTCCAGAATTTGACAACTTAGTGATGTTTTGTAAGGAATTACATCAGATTATTGCATCTAATAGTCCCAAAGGAAAGAGAAAGTGACATTTGTGTTACATAATTTTGTTAATCTTGTTTTGAAACCACTTTTCCTTTTTGTCCTTACAATATCCTCTGGCTGCCAGGCACAGTATTCTTGAGAATGTACAAGCTTTCCTTGAGAGAAATACCAGTAGTAATTATTTTTTTTTTTAAGATTTTTCCCTAGTCCTTTCACTCACTGTCCCATAACTTTTGTTCTTTGATTTTTTCTTCTGTCTTCATCTTCTCCAAGCCATTCATGACACAGTAGATTATTCCTCCTCTGTTATCTTTTGTTTTGCCCAGTTAAATAGCTTAGTGCATTTAGAAGTGTGCAGAAATTGACACTGTTACATTAAAGCACGCATATTAATTTTAAATAAAGACTGTTCGCCTCCTGTCTATATTCATACTCTTTTACATTATGAATAGCATTTCCTTTGCTATTTTAAAATACGTCTTGGTGTAAGTGTGTAAAATGAAAGATTAAGAGAGTATAAACAATTTAAGATAGAGACTGTATCTTTGTGGGTGCAGTAACAGGTATGAAGTGTTGCCTTTATACAGGACCGTAACAAAGCTAATAAATAGCAATAACAAATATATGGAATAGCACCACAAATATAAGTACATTTAATAGACTACATTATTGTTCTGATAAAAAAATACGTTGAGTTAATTGTGTTTGCTTTCACCAGTGAAGAAAGCCCTTTATGGACTTACTTATGTAACACCCACTTGTGGTCATAACTGCTTCACTGGTATTTTAACCTTCAGGATTTCTGTTCCTCTAAATATCTAATTAGTACTGCTGTTTTAATGGTTTTATAAAAGCATCTTGGCATGTATGCACAGAATGGCCTAGTGCCAAAGTACCATAACGTGCAGGAACAGTAATGACTCTGTCTCTGCTCTGACTCTTTGTGATAAATATGACAGAAAAAAAATCAAATGCGAAACTGACATGACAGCTCACATTTCTGCTGGATTTCATAAAATCTACTCAGAGCAAGAGTTCCATATTTTTGTCTGGCTTTTGGTTTTTTTTAGACATTGAGCACTTAATTTGTTCCTTCTGTGCTTTTGTATCATCTTTGACATACCATTCTTGGTTGTACGTATTGGACAAATCCTGTTACCCCTAACTTTGCAAGACAGATATGGGGGAAGAAGACCAAGACATATAGGTCTACATCAGAGAGACAACAAGAGATTTTCAACAGTGGAATATCTGAAAAGTTTAATTTTGCTCTGAGTCACATCTTAATGCACTGCATGGAATGTTCAGCAGATGCTGAATCCACTAAGGCATTATCAGAATTCTAAGTGCTGCTATACGTTCATCTAGAGAAACTTTCCTCTTCATCGATATCTTCTGTAAAGAGCCCTTTTTCTAAGCATCAGAATGATATGAAGATTTTTGCACTAATGTAAAAATCCCCCCAGACAGCCTAGGTTCTGACGTGGTGCTTTCTCCCACTTGTTCAAATTAGTCTTTAAAGCACCTTAGCTCAGTATCAAAATCAAGGTATGACGTTCTCCACTTCTGCTTCTTAATGGGTAATATATAGACTGTAGTGAGTATATCTCACACACTGGCAAGGTCTAACTAGAATAATGGTCCTCTGGTGCCACTAGCAGTCCACATAATTTACAGTTACCCTCGTATTGCTCTAACTCATGGCAAGGGACAAAAGCTGGTTAATGATCAGTCAGTGCAAGGTGGCATCTTTGCTCACACCTCCCTCCCAATTAGCACTCCTTGCTCCTTGCCTGCAGCAGAAAATCTGGGCCTTTATATTCTTTTCCCACAACAGCAGCCTCCATCATTAATTAGTGTATGGAAGCTCTGGAGATCCATTGGGAACAGAAAAAAAACCATTCTCCTGTGACAGTGCTACTCCTGCTAACAACTCCAATTCCCCTCAAGCTGTCAGTGACACATCCTTGAGCTTCTGGTGACCCTGTACAAGACCTTTCTTTGGACTTAGGAAAGGAAATAGTGCGATATACAACTCATGAATCTTATGGCTTCCTGATTCAGGATTGTATAATTATCTAACAGTTTGAGCTGAGTCCAAAGCTTGGTAATGTTTCTATCCCATGCATATCCTTCCTTGACTAACAATGCTCTTCAGCTGGCAAAGATATACCTGTCTCAGTAAGGACATGATTTGGGTACCCTTTCTTAGTTCTTCCACCTATTTTCAAAAAACGCATGGAATGCAATGTCTTTGTATCTTGAAATCATTCCCAGATGGTAAGAAATTACTAGGCAGAGAGGCGTCAGCTACTTTGAAGAAAAAAACAATGTTCCAGTGCCTTGATTCTAATATAAATTTGGATAGACTAGAGATTTCCCAAGAAAACTAGAAGTTATAATTATCTTCTAAATATTCTGAAAATTTATGGATAGGATCAGAAGTTTCAGGTATGTGGGGAAATTTTCTGTTGTTCATTATTTACTAGTAATGTCATATCTACTTTTTGTATGACACCAGGTACAAGGAGAAAGTGAGAACAGATGTCAATTAAAAACACTGTTAAAAAGTACAGTAAGAAACAAGCAAGTAGCTTTCAACTGACATTTTTTTTTCCAATTTTATGCAGCTTTCATGCAGTAAAGGATATTAGTCCATATTCACAAATATCTTTGCCCAGAAGAGAGCAGCTCAAGAATATATGATTTATTTTTACTGTTTTATTACACAAAGGAAAAGTCCTGGTGAACTCAGCATCTGCTCTGTTCACATCATGGCTGTACTACCAGAATATCCACCTTGTATTGATTAGGCTCCCGAAGTCCTAGTTTGACATCCACATACTTCAGTTTAAATCTCCAAATTGTCCAAGGTCAAGCCTTTGGTTGTTGTAAGGTGCTGATCAGCAATATGAAGGGGATATCCCCAGGATATTAAATCTATTGGCCTATTGACCCAAAATCTCTGATAGTTGAAAAGAGCTGTCAGTCACTAACACTGAAGTCATTGCTAAAGAGGATATGAATTAAAACAAGCACTTTTTTTTATTATTCTGTAACACTATTCCAGTTCAGTTTTTTGTTGACCTTGAGTATGAGTTAACACCCATGACAAGGGTCTGCTGACAAATGCCAGAGTCATCAGTCCTGATCACAAGGGAAAATTAAGTTTAAACATCAAGTTCATTCTTCAAAAGTTAAATAATGCTCCTGGCATCAATGAGTTCCAAATAACATTCTGTTTTTATTATTCACATTCTTTCCCATCCCTGTCCCATTAATGATGAAGTGCACATACTTAATGTGCCTGGTCTGATATTATCACATACAGAGTACGTCACCTTCAGTCTCTTTCTGTCTGTAATCTAAGCATATGTGTCACTGGGCAGAAAAATTCTTATATTACTCCCCGAACTCCCCCTTCAATCACAGGGTTGAAGGGATTGAAAAAGAAAGTCCTATATCTTACTGAAACACCCATATGAAGACCTGTAGATGAGAAAAGGATGAAGAGTGGATGAGGACCAGCACTAAAGAAAATTTAGAGAAGGTAAAATATTTCAGCTGTCTTTTAAAATATCAGCTGCTTTTTAAAACATATAAAGTTAACTCAGATCAAATTGATTCCAGAACAGTATGCCTTCTATTCCAGCAATATCTATTGCCATATGGAACTTTTAAATACTGGGTTTGGAAAGGAAAGAAAAGAACACAAGGTAGCCTAGTTAAAAACGCACCAGAAGTATGAAGACAGCAGCCCAGTCTGTTACTTGATATTCAAACCTTCCTAAAACTTTACTGTGATTCTTTTTTTTTTTTTTCCTTCTTTCTTCTGGGAGATTCTACACCGCTATATGATCAAACACTTGACAGCCATTTTCAAGTAATTTTACATGATTTCCATACTGAAGAAGTATTAAGCACGAGATTCCAAGAAAGTAGTCAGGCTCATTGCATTTTTGCTGTTTTCTCCAGCATAAACATCCTAACCAGTGCCCCTAAGTATAGTACAATATCATACTATTTTTCCATATTTTCTTTTCCTCATAGAAAACTCAAAGCTTTTCTATGTTTTCCTACTTGTTATACATTTGGATCAAATATCTCTTGAATATGTAGAAGGGAACAATCAAATGTGGGAACAATAATATTTTTGAATGTATTTGGCTATGAGAATTTGAGTACATCAACCTATCCCATGATGAATGTAAATTCGCTTCATGAACATCTTAGAATAAATAAGGTTTTTAGCACTACGTCTGGATTTAAAAATATAAATATAATTCAAGTAAAAGTATGTTAAAAAGTGAAGTACAACTGTGAAATAAAATAAATTTTAAAAGAAGGAATCTAATGTGGTCTAACTGCAAATGAGTCATCTTAATGGCATAAGAAAGAAAAAACATACATGAATTTGGCATTGCAGTCAGTATTGCAATTGTTCTGGCAAGAGCAGGGGAGAGGAAGAGAGAGACTGACTTCAGATGCCTCAGTGCTGCTTATTAGCAAGGAAACAAGTACTGTACTTTGTAAAGTTACCTTTACTTGTAATGTTCTGGGGCTATTTCAGGCAGTAAATACAAATATTAATCATTGTCTTCTGAGCTACTATATTAAATTTCACTTCCACCCTAGAATGTGTCATTTATATAGAAACAACTGTACAGTTTTAATTAATTTCAAACTATTTTGAAGTGATTAACATGTGAACAGGTCTGCCAAAGCATTCAAGATTGTTTGTGCACTCTTGTGTGTGTATTTAAGATCATTAGGAAATGCTGTGAATAACTGCAAACATAGTGCACAACCGAAAGATCTTTATCATTCTTTAAACCCAATATAAAATGTTTTTAAAGTATAAACATGTCTCCTATAAAGAACACAAAAACTATTTGTCATTTTATTTCAGGGGATGTATTACTATCTCAGGAGCTTGTTGAAAGGTGACTTAAAAATAATTTATCAGGAATTAGCTTTATATTGCTCATACTTTATAATGAAAGAATGCAGAGTGGCAAAAGGTTTGTTTTATTTTTGTTACCTGCATGATGTATTTGTTGCTTTTCTCCTTTTTCTTTTTTTTTTTTTTTCTCCATAGGATATTTTTAAATGTCAGTTTTCATTTTCTTGCATTTTTATCACTGAACTGATTAGTGATTTTCAAAAATCCATATCACCATGGTTTGGGAGGATGTGGAAATAAGAAATATTTTACACTTTCCAAAAGGTTGTACTGCAGTACACCTACAATGGTGTTAACAAAAGAAAAATACAAAAGGTAATAGGAACTACCACTTAAAATTCCTTTCTTTTCTTGCTTCATTCCTCCCTCCATCTTTTTGACTCATATGATGTCATCAGTTCACTGCCTATTCAGGCATAGGTCATAGTAAATGGACTTGGACAAATAACAGGAAAAAAGGAATGCAGGCTAAGACGGGAAGGAATACAACAATCAAGCCTTTGAACATTAAATAATGTGTTAAATTTAACTCAATCTCATGTTCACTTTTTTCTTATCTTTAACTTACATTAAAAAAGGCAATCCTACTAACTAACAAATATAGATCGGAACATCTCAAGTTGTTCAGATTTAAGGAATATTTTAGTAAACAGTCCTTCTTTCTACTTAGTAATGGATTGTAGATTTAGGGTTCTGACTTGCAATTGTAAAAGATGTGAAAGTTCATATTCAGTTCTGTTTAACTAAGCATGTCATGAATGATGCATTAAGGAATCACCTACCTCTTTTCCATCAACAGTTGGAATAGGTATGGAGGTAACACACTTGGATATTGGCAAGGAAGGAGCATCCTGTCATAATTTATAAGGTCCTCATTTATTCATCTTATGCAACAGCATAGCATATTTGGTAAGGACCCTAGCTCGAAGACTGTAACAAGGAGGTCCTATTTAACCAACCAAGAGTGAACTGCGTCTGCCCTTCTCATTTCTACGGTTGGGAGCTTGAGACCTTCTGTCCTAAATATGTAGTCCACACTTAGGGTGATGTTCCTGTGAAGCGAAAGGCAATTATGACAAGATTGGTTTTTAACAAGTGAGGTAATACAAATATCCAGAGGGATCCTGACGATTTGAGAAATGTGGAAGATAGCTTAGCTCCAATGAAGGATCAGTGACACTAGTGTTGCTTGTCTTCACTGTCACAGGAAACCTTTGTTGCAAGATATATAAAACTGTTAAGATCTTCAGTTTCCTAAGGCTCTTCATCAGAGAGTCGTACTGAAGTTCCGGACGGAAATGCACTGGCAGAGATGTTTGAAGCTGTTTTGTGTAAACTCATACTCTAATATTCCGGTGCTACCGGCTGGGTAAATGCTGACAGATCCCTTCTTCTTACTTGTCTAAGTACTTTGAATAAATCAGGATAGAATTCTGTGCTTTCTTTTGCATTAGTTTAATGTTATTCTTAAGTACCCAATCACCTGAACACTTCTTTAACTGAAGCCATACTAGTAGCAATACTTTAGGAAGTACTGCCCACTACTTATTCCAAGCTACTGATCTCTTTGAAGAAATAAGTACTTGATATGTATTTCCTTAATTATTCTTATTATATTTAACACTGGGAGCTATGAATTTGCTTCATTATGGATAGGAACTGAGTGCTTCCAATCATGAAATATGTATTTAATGACAACTTTTCCAAGATCTCAGCTCTTAGGTTTACATTAAGAAAGGTTTACTCTGTAGACTTTAATAGTCAAAAGGATAGCAATGCTTTTCCCTCCCTTCTGTCAGCTTTCTCCTTCATCTCTCGTGCACCTTCCTGAAGTAGGATGTAGATGCAGCACTAGCTCATTTACTCTGAGCTATCCCTCTGCTTCTTTTCCACCCAGTTAATCTGTTTGGGGTTGGTCTCTGGAGCCATCTTGATTGTATTTGCCACCAGCTGCTTCCCACAACCTCGTTTCTCCCCTACCCAACTCCAGAGTGTCGCACCACCCTGCAGGAGCCCACAGTGCCATTTGCCAACACCATCTGCTGGACCTTCTGAGCCAAGATTACCTCCTCCTAAGCCCACACCCTTTCTATCTGGGTTTCAAAGGCTGTAAACTAGGGGTCACAATTTGAAAAGAAAAGCTTAAAAAGTCTGAAGCTGCTGTTCTTATTCCCAGCATCTTTTCTTTCTCCTTCCAACACATAAACATCCTTCTCATCTTGCAGTAATTGCTCTGGTAAAAAAGACAAAATTCCTGTTACAGTTTCAAGTTTCTGTTTTAGGCATACACCAGCCCCAGAAAAGCTGTGAGGTGATAGTCTTAATTATATCTTCTCTATCTTCAGACTGTCCCAGTCAAAGAACTGAAACTAAGGACAAAAGTGGCAGATATCTATATTTATACCCAAGTCTAAGTCTCTCTGCAGTAAAGTCTTTTAGTAATTCAATTTAAGGGATTATTTTATTTGCTTACCACATTGCCTAGTCCCATATTTCGTGCTTGTGAGTTACTGGCTGGTCTATACACATCCTTAACATACAGAAATGTGAATGTTTACGTATTTCTCCCTTTCATCTCTAAAGCATCTGCATTGGATTGACATACTGCAGTGGTTCTGAAGAGCTTTAATCTTCCTCTAATCTGTTGGGTACTCTGATGCTTCCCTCTTTGCTGAGAAAAATCTCCACTTTCAGCTCCCAAGTTTTACCCCTTGTTGCAGTAAAAAGGTTTCTCTAGGCCTGTTCAACTCTTGTCAAGGACCAAGGTCCTCAGCTGCACTAAGTATGAGGACAGTTTATTAACTCAGTTTGAGGAGAAAGCCTAGGAAATCTAGGCTCTAAATGGAAAAAAAAGGGTAAGGCTACTACACAATCACGAAACCATATGGTCTTCTATTTCTGATTCCTAAGTATGCAAAGAAAATTTTTTTTCTTTTGTAAATTGTACTTCTCCACTGTTTTTGGTCTGCTGCTGGAAGAAAAAAGATAGATCAGAATCCTTAAGTTCTACTTTCACTTTTAACTCTCAGCCAGCAGTATGATTTTCTTCACTCCCTTTGTCAAAATGTCCCTCAGTTTACCAATTTGCCAAGTTACTACAATAGCAGTGACGTATTCACAGGAATACGAAGGCTAAAATAAAATGTTTGCAAAAAGACTCCAGAACTGGCAAAAGAAAATATTGGAAAACTTATTCTTTCAAATTAAAAATTCAAAATGTGGAAGTTTATTTGCATATCTAAGCATCAACTGAAACCATGAATCTGCTTGAAAGTTAACCACTCCTACATGAACATTGCACTCTGTTTATAAGGCACATTGTTTCCTTTATAAAGCCTACAGAAACCAGACTTTGATTTGAATATAATAAAACTGCAGAAACAGCAGAAGCTGGCCATGTAACTCCTTTTTTAATGAATACCTAAAGTAACAGTCCTCTAAGCCATTGTGTCATCTTTCAACTCCTGTCCCTCCCTCCCCCTTTCTGCACCAAACTCGAGGAAAAGAAAAACTGATTGGCAGGTACTGTAACTGGTGTGAATAACCACGACTATATATCTTGTCAAAAATCAGCATGTACTTTAAAAAAGAAGAAAGTAAAATATGAAGATAAGAGGAATAATCTGAGGCTCTCCCATATTCTCATTCAAATTTTTCTATTTAGATTTCACTATATTTCCTTTTTTAACCTTCTCCTGCAGGTCTTTATATATAGGACAAAAAAAAATCCACTTCTGTCATTTAAAGCATGATGAAAGTACCAAAGAAAGATCTATTTTCAGCTGTTTCTCGTTAGAGCACTTTTTTGCCACTGTGATAAAAGTCGATGCAAAGAAAGAAAGACGAGTCACTGATGAAGATGAAGAAGCATTTCTGATCAGCCATCTGTTCAACCAATTAAACCCCTCGCAAATAAAGTCGTGTATACTTACATAGCTAACCCATAAAGATATACATATCTATGTGTACACTGGCGTGCAAAGACATACATATAAATACCATGTAAAGTCTGCTTTGCATATACTAAACTCTGCTTAAACACTTCTTACATGCTGAGCATAGTTAATTAAAGGCATACATAGAGAAACACTGTAAATGTAAAATAGAATTTGGCCCCAGTAGAGAACAAAGCCTTCTCTATTAGCATCCTTTTCTCTTAATGGTCCTTATGCAGTAAAAATAAAGTCCAAACACTATAATTTCACTCCCAGAAAAGTTACAAATACTGTAGGTATCTTTAGAAACAGCTGCAAAAGTGGATTCACTTCTGACAAGATTGGTGTTAATTACCAGTAAGGACTTCAGTATAATACTATTTAAATCATTTTAAATTATCCCTCTCAAAAATTAATTTTTCATCAAAGATTACACAAAAAAATCATGATATCATCTCTGCAGCTGCGATTTAGTAATAATTTCATCTATTATTACCAATGTCAGTTAGATAAAAGAAAAATGGCATCCTACTGTGCTGATTCCAGCATAGGCCATATATAGAAATTTTTAACTATCACTTATAATCGCCTTGATGAGCTTAAACCTCCTCTCAATTAACACCCTAAATGACACTGAGACATCTTAATGGAGGATGTAAGTAAAGGAAAAAGACTTTAATCAAAGAATAAAAAGAGAAGTGCCAAGTAAAAGGAGGAAGTCTGGTGCACCTCTCAGTGTCCAATCACACCAAGGTCCTTTATCTTGTCTTGAAATTCTTGTCATCTAAGTATTGTGACTGTAACTTCACAGAAGCCAGAAGAAAAAGAAAGAAAGAAAGAAAAAAAAGGGAAAAAAAAAAAAAAAGGAAAAAAAAAAAAAAAAGCATTCACACTCTTATCCTCTTATCTGTAGTTTGCATCCACATCTGAGAAAGATGCTGGACATATACATCTAGTAGGCAACACATGAAAAAATGAAACTGAAGAGACTGTGAAAAGTAAAATGATTATAAGTTGCCATGAGAAATTCCAACTTGGTTTCTCCTTCAAAAATAGTTCAGGGCAAAATTTAAAGACATAGTGATCCCTATAATAATCAATAAAATTTGTAAGAGCATGTTCTGATGCAAACATTCCAACCCAAAGTTCTGCTTTTACAGACAAGCAGTAATTATACCTCAAAACCTCACGTCAGCTAAACATGCAAATATTTGCTTAAATGACACTTAAACTCAATATTACTAAGAGTATTCTTGTCACTTTCAGCATTCCTCTAAGCATTTAAGCACATACACACACTAAGTAGCTGCAACAGCACTCTTAAAATTCCAGGAAGAGTAAGATATAAGTCTGTGTCTACTGGTTTCCAAACCTGTGAAGCCAACTTACTGCCATCTGAGTAACCATACAGATGTAAGGAGTTGATAACTTTCAGCAATCATCTACAGATTTACACCCTTGTGCAGAACCACAGGGTGATGGCTACAGGCTGGGAGCTGCTGATTTAGGCAGTAGGTAGCCCAAAAGAACAGATAGTAGGTGGCCTTTGGCACACTCTTCATCTCAGTGACAATCTGCCAGCTCTGATAAGGAAAAAGGGCTTTGGTAAGTGTGGTCCCAAATACCTTGGGGAGGTGCAGTGAGTGCCCATGAATGAATCATGTCTGCTGCAATTTCTAAGGTGGCTGTTATGTTTTGAAGACATTAGACTACAAACGATTGAAGTTCCTGTTCACTGTGGCTGTTCCAATGTCTGTAATTTGAAATATATATATATTGTTTCACGGCCTGATATTTTTTCAGTTAATTCACTCATAATGAGAAGCAAATTAATATCTCTGGGTGCATTAATGGTAAAAAAAAATCTAATTAAAATCAGCCATGGTATTTCATTTCTTTCAAGTGTTTGTTTGCCCATTAGAGCTTCCCAAACTCTTAGCTACAAATAATACCAGTTAAGGATTCAGCTCATTTTGATTAGGAAATCATTTGCAAATGGATTTTTGCTTCTGTTTGTCAGAGGTATTTGATGAATAGTTCACCCAATCATTTCAGCTTGTGGGTTGTTTGCTTCAGCGTTTTGTTAGTCACTCCAATCTTGGTGCTAAGCACTCAGTATTTATGACACACAAAGTACTGTTAAAAGAGCCCCTCAGGTAAAGGTAAAAAATACTCAACCTCTACTCTGTGGCAGGCTCACTATCCACTAAATTTAGTCATAGCTTTTACAGAGAAATGGATCAAACTCAGGGAATTATTTCTCCTCCTGTGCTAGATGATATTAGACACATGAATATTACATAGCAACTAATAATAAGCAACGGATTGGGTATTTTTAGAGAGAAATTGGCAGAAGTGCAGTGATTCGTATTAATATCTGTGCAACTTTCAGCATCCACAAATATTACCCTGTCATGGGGGCAGTTGTCTGAATATTTCCAACTAAAGAGCCTTCCTTGCCTCTCAGGAAAGCAACCTTCCACCATTCAGTCTCCAAACAGTTTTATCTTCAGGCTTCCAACTCTGCCCTACCATTTGATCTTCTAGTCAAACGCTTTTCTTTCTCCATTTAAAATTTAAAGAGGGCTAATTCTGCATATGTAACACACAATGTAACAACAAAGCAGTGCATGCAATTAAAAAAATCCTTAAGTATTCACTGATCTGAAGGTCAACAGTCTGTCAGTTTAACAAACAAAAAACGAGGCTAGTATCTTTGTGTGCAGAAAAGCAGTGTCACTTTCTGTAACTGTAGCTCTAAGAGAAACTGTTGCATGGTCCACTGATATTTTCTTATCTGACAGAAGAACTGTAAGTACGTTGCTTTTTAACTTGGTCTCCATTTCCGTCTTTCACTAGTATGATAATCATTTCTGTTTATTACAATTCTAAAAAAAAAAAAAAAATTGATCTTTTCTGTGACCGAAATGGCTTTGACAAGAAGGAGCCTAAGGCAGAACTTGGTCACCCTGATAGCAAAAGGAAGTCCTTTTCCTGGAATTAAGTTTGAGCTGCCTCAACAAGTGACTCATGAACTGCCTCTTTTCAGAGGGATGGGAGCATTCCAGTCAAGCCACATCAAAAGGTTTCAGGTGCAGACAAGCCTGAGAACACCGATATTCATTCATCTAAACAAATGCACATTGCAGTGTGGATGGACATTCTGGCACCAGTTGGTAACTTTGTGACACGCATTTAAGGCAGTGTTAGGTAGTTTTGCAAGACGTTCAAATCTATCTTATGCTCCTATGCCTGCACATCTATGCCTGCTACACATAGACACAGGTACTCTTTAGAGCTCTATGCTAATTGATTTAGACCACCAAAAAAGTAGAAAATGAAGCATTGTTTTTGCTGCATTTGTCTTCTGCCTCTGTTGTGAGCTGAAGTATCGTACTGGGGTATTAGAGAAGTTCCAGAACTAGCGTGAGAAGGAGGGAAAAAGGCAGCTTATTTCCTTACAGAATCAGCAGGATTTTAAAATGTCTTGGTCCATGGGGGACACCATCCCACTTAAACTGTGCTATGTCACAGCACTTGGAGTTACCATCTTGGCTCTATCAGAGCTAATGTTCTGTCTGAGTACAGGAACATCTGGTAAGAAGAAAAGACAAGACTTTCTCAAAAACAACAAATATTTTTTTCAAGGTGGAAATAAAGTAGAGAAATACAGAAACCTGGTGGTCGTGTTGCTGGCATTGATATGTTGGTTAAGATAGTGAGGAAGGAATTAAAAAAAAAGGCAAAAAGTCAGCAAACCACACTTTCCTCTCCTAACTAGCACTGCTATGGCAGCAACTCCCCTGATGTATATGCAATTTTATCTACAAAAGAGTACTTTTGCCCTATACTTATTTTGTTTACGAAGTTGTATCAGTTTATCAGCTTTTTGTGCCAGTGTAAACTTAGCTTCCAGTGGAAGTGTCTGACAGACTAGCTGTATCACAAGCCTCTTCTAGCTAGGATGCTAGGATATGGTCATACAAGGAATCTTTGGTCTTTTGATTATGAAGAAAGCATATATTTCAATGGATGCCCTGCAATGAAGCTGTGTAGCTGCTATGAGGGTGCTATTTTTGCTTTTTCAGTCACCACCTTTCCAAAAATAAATAAAAAAAATAATAATAAAAAAAAAAGGAATTCTGCATGTGCTGTGAATAACAATAAAAAAAATCTGTTCAAAGTGACTATGCTGCATTTGTGTCCTTTCTTTTTTTTTTTTTTTTTTTCTTTTTTTTTCTTTTTTTTTTTTTTTTGCCAGCATTAGAAGAGTTCTCTCTAAAATCCCCGACACTCTGCAATCGCTTGAGAGCCAGGACAGCTCTCAAGCCAGGTCTGAATTATAAAGTGTTGTTGACAAAGCTGTTTCAGTCACAAGCATGAAAAAAATCACACCCTTAATTGATATATATACGCCAGCAACACCCTCTGTATAGATGCAAGAATCCCTTTGCTTGTATGGCTTATGTCAATCAAAAAGGTAGTAGGAGAAAAAAGATTCCTTTTGCCAATATAAGTTTTTCCTTTGGCACAGCTCAGCCAACAAAGCCTGTGCATCATGGACAAATGATTCCCAGTTTTTCTGCAGTGGAGTTTTGCTCGGGAAAATTGGCAATGTCTATCTTTTCCTTGCATCCAAGCCTCTCAAATTGGGCTTTTAGCTCCCCATTGTCTCCTTTTTTGCTTCAGTGTCTGCCCTGTCCCCCTACAGCCTTCTTAGTCCCCTATTGTTCATGGAGACATTTCTGTCTAGAGACACTCAGATATCCTTTACATGTATCTATATCTGTTTCATATACATTTATCTTACAGCTCAGCATTCTGGTCATAGCCAAATTCACTGGCTGAAAAATCTCCATCCAAACTTAGACAACCCATCAAAATGAAAGCAAGGAGAGGCTTTGTGTGACCAGTTGGATTTTTAAGCAAATCTACCATTTGCTTACAAGTACATCAGCACTGAATACACAGAGTTCTCTCTATATTGTAGGCATAAGCTTATGAAGACAACCTTATCCCTTCCTCCCCCTTTTTTTCTTTAACTTATTTTCAACAGGATAGCTTGCCAGATCCACCCTAAGCCACTTTAGGTTCATTTAACAGCAGATTTAATCTTGCAGAATTGAATCCTCCTACACTATATCTTATGCTTGGATGGATCTATGGATAACTGGACAGGTGCAAGTATGAATGATAATATATCACTATATTAGCAAATGTTGCCTTCATATTCAGATTTCTGAAGGAAACTGGTCTATGATAATGCTTTGTTTGCATTAGAGTCACTCTACTGACACCTATGGAGGCACAGAATTTTTTTTGGAGAAGGCAGATTTAAGGTGAAATAAGTTTTACACAGCTAAGCATAGGGGAGTAACATTGTCTTCTGCTTTCTGGAATCATGTTTTTGATCTTAAAAGTGAATAAATCTTAACCAAAACAGTATTATAATACTTATATCAGGAATTGGCTAAGAGAATACTACCCATTATTTTTAGAATTTTGTAAACATTATTTGAGAAAGGAAAAAATTGATTTTCCTTCAAAATAAATTGAACAAAATAATTCTTTGCTTTCTGCTCTTCTTAGTCATGCTACAATGCTGTACCAATGTACCAATGTAGTAATATGAAACATATGTTTCATATATGTATGCATTAGAGACTTCATTCCCATGTTCTGTGTAGAAAACAAAGGTTCTTTAGCTACTTCTAAAAATCAGCTCCATCAGAGATGAAACAGTACAAGCACTTAACTTAAAAACTTTTTTTTAAAAAAAAGCACTTAAAAAAACAAAACAAAACAAAACAAAAAAAAACAACAACAAAAAAAACCAGCTGTAAGTGAAGAAAAAGACCTTACCAATTGAAATCTCAAGGGACATAAGCAGGGAGGGGGGAATGTAATCACCTGGTCAGAAATTACCACTCTTTCAGCATTGATATTTGTAGTGTCTGTAATTAGCTAGAACCAAGCTAGCATTTTTTTTGAAAAGGTGGCACCTTGCAAACAACACAGTCTCCCCAACAAAGCAGGGAATCCATGCAGAGGAAACAGTACAGTTAACGGAAACTTTA
This sequence comes from Tetrao urogallus, assembly GCF_951394365.1. Taxonomy (NCBI): domain Eukaryota; kingdom Metazoa; phylum Chordata; class Aves; order Galliformes; family Phasianidae; genus Tetrao; species Tetrao urogallus. Next base: position 47,205,571 of record NC_136819.1, on the reverse strand, counting down.
ATACAGCACAAGTTGAAACCCAGGATACTCCATCTTTTTTGACCCTAAAGCAACTTCCTTCTTTCAAACACTGATTTTAGAAAGATATCCTGTAAAGAAAGAAAAGAGAGCATTTGGTATGGAATAACTAATGTTATGCTGAAAGGAGCATGAGTTTTCTATGCAGGCTGCATGAGTAATTATCAAGTGATAACAGCATTGTTATGATTACAATATTTTTCTCTGTCCATCAATTACTCACATTCTAATAAATGATTTTTCCTCATTAAAATTCTCTGTAGCAATTGAGAACTACAATATTCAGCTGACGTAAATAGCAAAACAGACTACAACTGACTTTGAGCAGTTTCTAGATTTGTTCTTGGGGTATGCCATAGCAATCCCAAAAACTCTTTCATTCACATGCCAAGTCTTTGGTCTCCAGGGAAAAAACATAGAAAAATTAAAATAAAATAAAATAAAATAAAATAAAATAAAATAAAATAAAATAGAATAAGCCATTGTTCTGGATTTACTGTCTCATAAATGGAGCTGCTAAAGCATCCCAGAGAGGCTTTGGTGAGAGAAACTGAAAAACCAGCCTTAGGGTAGCTGCTTTCCCAGGAGTAGCACAGGACTATTGTAACAGAGGTTGTAATCCAGGGTGTGTCCTCCATGCCCTTTTAATGCTTCTTGTGAAGGATGGACACTCATTTATCCAAAACTTATGCCAGCTGCAGATCAATGCATTGTGCTGCCTTCCAATAATTTTAATGCTGGATCATGATTGAGTAAGACATTAAGGTGGACTGCATAACACTGCCCTACTGTTAAGCTTTAATTAGTTAAGGCAGCAGAGATCTTCCCTGGAACAAGATGCTCATATTTCTTAGAAATGCAGGCAATCTTCTATAGAAATACGAATTAAGAATAAGGGTTTTTAAATGCAAGGTAAAGGTAGGGGAGGGAATTAGGGCATAAAACCTGCACAGGAAGCTCATGAGACTTTAGGGTAGCTGAAATAGAAGTGCTCCCAGAAGGAAAGCAGAAAGTAACAGTGTAGATGCAATGATATAAGTACTGGGAAGTGACATACCCTATTTGACAGGAGTGTAATGAGCGCAACAGGAAGGAGGATAAGGACTACCATTGCCTGTGTTTTATTATTTCCTGGCTGTACAGCTGATGCTCAGTAAGATCTTTGGCAATGCATTTTGCTTCTCACCCAAACTGGAAACAAAATGTATGTGCCAGAAAGACATTTTGATCTGTGGATTAAAAAGCCATAAAATAAACTGAATCTCAGGACTGAATACAGGAGAAACACTGGGAAAAAAATAAAATAAAATGTAAAAATTGGCTTGACTGATTATGGGAATGCCTCCTCCAGTGAACTGGCAGTGGTGATACGGCATTGCCTCAGACAACATGGAGCAATACATTAAAAAGATTGATCGGTTATGTTATGCCACAAAGTGATAGTGTATTCTTGAAGCAAAATATTGTATTAAGTTACTGTGTAGGCATTTGAGGTCTGTAGATACACAGAATGGAACAATTTCAAATGAGCAGCAGAGTTTGTCCTTAGAATAGTCACTTCAGTTCAAAAATGAATGGGTTTGCAGGCATGTGGTAGAGAATAGTTAAAAATGACTGGAGTACACTTCAGATTATTGAAGCAATCTAGGAAATCTAAATTGGTCTACAGTGCCTGTGCCCAGAGCACCCTATTCACTTCCAAAATGAAGTGCTCTCAAAAAAAATAAAATAAAATAAATAAATAGTGAAGCATTGCATTTGGAAAGTATCAGAGCTCTGGGCATGCCCTATGCAGAACAATTTAAAATTACTGACACACTTCAGCTTTTTTTTTTTTTTTTTTTTTTTTTTTTTTTTTTTATAATATATTTTATTTTATTTTATTTGAACATGCACTTCTTTTTAGAAGGGAATCAAAAAGCATTCTGTCATTGTAGGCAAACTCAGGAATGATTTAAAAATTGAACCCTACATAAAACAAAAGGGGGAGGATAATTAAAATAACAACATTAATGCACTTCTGCCCTGAAAGCCACTGATAGAGAAAGAGAGATGGAGGGGAAATCAGACAAAAGAAAAAAAATCCATAGTTTAAGGGATTAAAAGGAATTATAGGGACATCTCTGACCTGGTCTGTATGCTCTGCAGACATCCACAAATCAATACACCACTGGAGAGATAGAATGGTCTTGGGAACAGTCCATGGTGACCCTATCTCCTCACCTTTGGCTACAAGATCTTCCTCCACATCACAGAAAATGCCTCTCCTCCTTCCTGGTTGTATCGGAGCATCTGCTCCCTTAACAGATGTACTTGCCCACAACTGCTTAACAACTTTTTTGTGTGAATTTTTTCTTCATTCGGTCCAAGATATCTTGCACAGACCAATTCTAAAGATTTTGTTGTGACTTTGGCAGGGTTAAAGCTCCAGATCCTCAGTGTGTAAGATCTAGGGGGATTTCAGCTTTCATTTAACATGAGAGTGAATTTTCATTCCCTCCAGTCCATCAGAAAAAATTTGGAAAGGCATCCCTGGGAAGATACAGACTCAAAATCCCAGCAGGCAAATAGATCTCCCCTTTTTCACCCTCTCCATGCAACCCAAACTATTTTAAAGCTCAGTATCAAAAACCAATTTCACAACTTTACAATATCTTGGCTTGGTGGTCTCCTTTTGCTTTACCTCTCTCCCAGTGTGCAAAACTTCTTTGCAATAAAATGCAACAGAGAACCTGGCAAGGAGACGAGCCCTCTGGTATTCAATACCCTCACATACCGAGGCCAGCATTCTGATAAGAATCCAGGCAGGGGTTCATGAATGTGGGACTTAGGAGCACTTCAGGTCTCACTCTGAGGAAAGAAGGAGAGTCAGCCTCACTGTCAGAAAAATTGGGGTTGTCTTCCAATAATAAGAAACATACATGCTTTTATGCATTTGCCACATGGCCCCGCTGTGCAGTAGCACATGTTTTGCAGCTGCATGGCATGGAGAGAGAAGAGCACTCAGTTGGAGGAGTGCTGCTGGCAGAGAAGGGGCAGAGGAGCCCAGACTCACAGTGATGTTGTCATCAGTCTGCTGCCCAGTGTTGCTGCGTAACTCCAATCATAGAATTCTTGGAGTTGGAAGGGGCCCTTGCAGGCCATCTAGTCCAACTCTCCTGTGATGAACAGGTACATTCACAGCTTGATCAGGTTGCCTCACAGACTGGGCTAGCCTGGCCCTGAAAGTCTCCAAGGACAGAGCGTCTACTACATTTCTGGGCAAACTCTTTCAGTGCTTCACCACCCTCACTTTAAAAGACCTTTTCCTTATACCTTATACCCTATATGTAAATCTACCCTCTTTAAGTTTGAAACCATTTCCCTTTGTCCTGTCACCACGCACCTTGCTAAAGAGTCTGGCCACTTCTTTCCTGTAGCTCTCCTTTAGGTACTGAAAGACAACTCTCAGATCACTTTGGAGCCTTTTCTTCTCTAGGCTGAACAGCTCCAGCTCTTTCAGCCTATCCTTATAAGAGAGGTGCTCCATTTCCTTACTAGACACCAAGCCCCACTGAAGCAGACAATGAAATTCTATGGGATAACCATAAAAAGCTTACAGTGAAATCTGACAAAAGGGACAAAGGACAAAAAGATTGAAACGTTATTAAATTCCCCCAAGACTCTCACCACTGTCTTAAGATGTAAGCCACTTCTACCACTGTAGTAGATGTCCTTCCTCCAAAGATGTAAGTCAGCAGGGGAACAATTGTTGAAAACTGAGACTTTGTTTTCCCATCGCTCCTCTGAAAACAATCCATAACAAAATTTCCTAAATATATCTGTGCTTAAGAATAAAAATTCTATAAAAAGGGATGTTCTTGTCAAACACACCTCTGGCTCATGAATACTCTTGGACAACAGAGATATAATTTAGGGAGAGACAAATACAAATGCAAAACAAAATTTTCCTTGCCGAGACCAGAGTCAGTGTTTACTCAGTGGAAGAGCAGGTGACACAAGACAATCTGCAAGGCTGATGGAAAGCTTGTTTGTGCTCAGTGCACTAGAGAAGTTGTTCAGGAACAGTTACGTAAAGATTAGCCCTGTAACGCTGCCAAATGCTTCGTGTTATTATGTGCTGTGTTGGTGCCAGGCAGCCCCACATGTCAGAGCTGCCTCATAGGGCAGTTTTAACATGCACACCCACATTTTCAGAGAGCTCAGGGAGAATGAAAAAAAAAAAAAAAAAAGCACACAAAAAAATCCATAAAGGAGCCAACTCTGACCTCGTTCGCATGGCTGCCACCACTGATTCCTGTCATCTTGTACCTGCTTGAGTGCAAACAGCATAGAGCCGGAAAGGCACATCATTTTGGAGATGGCTGTCCTCACCCTCCTTCCTTCTCCTGACCTATCATGTCCCCTCAGAGAATCCCAGTTGTGTGGATAAAAAAATAAAAGTAGCAACTCAACCGCATGGGAGCATACAAATTTAATGCTGTTTAAATACGAAGGCATCTAAATAACACAATTATTGGAGTTACGCAGGTCATAAGTCTAGGGAGTAAGTAGCTCACAGACTTTCTTTTCTTTCATCCCTTCTCTGTTTTCTTCACAGAAGTTCATTAAACAATGATTCTTACTCCTTTAAAAATTTATGAATGAATTATATGTTCATGAAAATAAGAGAGTAAAAAGCATTGGCCTTAGCCAGACACAGTGTAGTCTGGCACTGCAGCTTCCCCCATATATGTTCCTCTGTCATTGTATCTCAAGCCTGACCCAAAATGCTACTCTCCATGATGCATGCAATCGCATGGAGAGAGAAGCTTGTCAACTGATATGGGTATTACCATTGTGGGATGTACCTTTCCTGACACAGAGAGGACATGGAGCCCAAGACCGCCAGGAAAAGGTTGCTTCATCATCCAAATTGCTTTAATTTGTACTATGTAGATCTCAGTTACGAGGATGTGACAGAGATACGGAAAAATAGGAGTCTGTCTGCAAACATAAAACATAACCTCATTACATGAAAGAGTATCACAAATGGCTTCATCCTCTTCTAAGGCCTATATCATCATTGGACTGAAGAGAAAGGGGCAGTAACTAGTAAACTACGGATGTCTTTTGGTTTTCCCTTCATTATAGTTAATGCATACAGTAACAAAACATATATATATGTTTATTTATTACAACATAAGAAGAATGGGCAGGAAAAAAATAATAAACAGTATTAAAAGTTTTATATAGCACTTTTTATGCATACATTTCTAGTACTTTACAAAATTGAAAGTTTCCCTTTGTTTCTCACTCTTATTCTCTCTCCATCTCCATAGAATTATTCTTTGCTTTTTAATTAGCATATATATTTTATACATTTATTTCTTTATCAAGTCCTTTTTTATTTTTGATGTCTTCTTTTCTTTTCTATCATCTTTATTCTCACTTATTTTTTGTTTTAAATTTCCATTTTTTTTCCTAGTATTTTAATTCTTTTCCTTATGTTTATTGCTGTGTCTCCTCCTCTCTACTATTTACCTGTTTGCCCTTTCCCTACATCTCTTCTATCTTTTGCTTTATCTCTTCATTATCTCTAATGTGTATTCTTTAACTTCACTGTTCTGTTTTCAAAGGCCTATTCCCACATCCTGTGGGGAAAAAACATCTCATATTGCCATGATCACTTCCCCTCTTCCATTTTTGTTATTTATATAACTCACTGCAGATTGCCCAGAGATCTAATCTTGACTATTTCTTCACCCCCATCACCCTTCCCAATGATCTACACGAAAAGATAGGGACATTCTCTATCTCAAACACCTTCTCTTTTCCATCCACTACCCTCAGATTGAGTTTGGTTGGCAATGGAAATGTTAGGATTATCTTGTCCTCGCAAAATAGGATCTGGCTGCAAGGACCTCCTTGCTGTGGAGAAGGGGCCACACCACTAGATAATCTCCAGGAAGAATACCCATAGTCTCTTTTAACATTTCTAACTCTTACAAAATCAGGTTGGCTCTGTTAAGAGGGAACCAGAAGATTCCAGTATGCCTTTGCTTGCTGGTGACAGCCATCCAGTCGAAATGCTCTACTCTAGGACTGTCCTCAAGATTAACCCCACAGGAGAAGCTGCCTGCATGTGCCTTGCAAAGCAGACTCTACCACAAGGAGGATAAACATTATTTAAATTAAAAAAAAAAAAAAAAAAGAGATGGGAGACAAAATGATTCAGAGCATCCCACGGCTACAAAATTGAATATCTTCCTGAGTATTTTTAAAGGAGTAAGTTTGATGATAGTTAAATTAAAAACAAACAAACAAAAACAAATAAACAAAACAAAAAAAAAAACACCACTGTGGAGCTTTCTGGGTTACAGTGGGAGGATTTCTGGCAGCTTCTTAGCTATAGTAAGGTATGGCGTTATTGTCTCCCCTGATATGCTACCACTTGCCTTGAGTTGTGCATTCAGACAGCCATCTTAGGACTTAGGAAGCTGAATCTGACTGTGGATTTATGACTTTGAAAATCTGATCCTCCTAGATTCAGTGAGTGGGACCTCAATAGTAGAAATAGCATTTGCTTCCCTCTAGAAAGACAACATGTAGCTCTTTGTTAGTTGTATCTGTGCCAAAGGAACCCCAAGTAACTGGGGCATGCAAAACTTCCCTTACTCTGACATGCAGCACTGTGTGTTTCAACTAAGAGAGGTCTTCAATCCAGAAGACTGTAAAATCCAAAGAAAGAAAATGAAAAAAAAAGGGTTGAAGTGACAAAGAAAAAGTGGCTACAGGAGCACTGGAATAAGGGAGGACAGGAGACGGAAGAGAGATGCAGAGATCAGATGGAAATTGAGGGTCTAAGTGGTTTTAAAAAAAAAACAACAAAAAGTAACCTATGGGAAAAAAAAAAAAACAACCATAATCTGGTCTGTAGTTACTGTTTTTCTCCCTTTTCTTTTAATTCCTTCTTCTTTCCCTTTTTGTTTTTGGAAAAAAAAAATGGGTCATAACCTATCAGCCCAAACCTTTCAGTTTTTTCCACATATAACATTATGACATACTCAGAACATTTTTGATGGAGACCAAGAAACACTAACCAATATTAAGCCAGTTTTTAAATTTTTCCAGCTCCAATATCTCTTCCAGCTATGCTTCATCCCCAGATGCACATTATATTAGCTTGGCCAGTTTCATATGCTTCCATCCTCTTTTGTAACAAGTGATGGATACTTAAATCTTTTTCACACAAATCTGGGAGAACAAATCAAAGGCTGCAACCAAACCTACACTGTCTGGACAGTGGCAAAATAAATAAATTAATTAATTAATTAATATCACAATTTAATATTTCCTGCCCAGTGTAATGTGTGAAAGTTTTACTCCAGAATTTTGAAAGTCACTGGAGAGCAGATATACAGCCCTCTCATAGAGCAGAACAACGGAAAGATTATTTATTTTGTTTTTGGGGAAAAATAGTTTTGTACTACTACAACAGCATTTGATGCCACTAGCAAAGATATATATTCATGCTGCAGATCTTCAGCAGTATAAAAAATAGATCAAGAAGGGTTTTTGTATTATTATTTTGGAAATAGAGAGGAAAATAATGGAACTTAATATTTTGAAATGCTTGTAAATTTTTAAATATAAAAACCCAGCATCCTACCAACCTGTAAATCAAATTATTAACTTAGCATAAAGATCTAAAAAAGCCCAGCTGTTACTGCACCCAGGAAACGGGAGTGGAAGGGGAAAGAGAAGGAGGAAAATTAAAGGGGAAAGACTATTATTTTCATGTATTCAAGTTCTGACATAAAAATGGGGATTTTGTCTGTTAAATGTCGATGTGCACAAAATCATAGCCAGGTCTAAATGCCTTAGTCATGGCAGGGGGTTAAAAAAGAGAATATTTGAGAATAATGTGAATTAAAAAGGCAAGTTAGTTTAAATTTCTGTTTGGTAGGGCCTGAGGCCTACAACTCCGGTGGGAATACAGTGTAGCCGGAGGGCTGATGAATGCCCTTAATGAAGTTGGACAACCTGGAATACATGCATAAAATGATTTTAAATATTGATATGATGTCATTGTGTGTCTGAAGATACTGAAATGTTCATTTTCAGAGCTAGACAGGTTGTGTCTAATTTATTATGGGGATGGGAATGATTATTTACATTTTTTAATGTAGCAATAAAACAATTATGGGATTTAGGGAGAGAAAAAACATTCATGCTTCTTGGAGAGAAAAAATTCACGTTGCGATGGAAATTACTTAGAGAAGCTTATCTGCTGCTTATACCAGCAGATATTAAGAAATAAACTTTCCCTTTTCCTTCCTTGATAATTGAGGTAATATGTTCATAAAGTATGTAAAGCAAAAGATCTTTTGACCAATGGTAACTATATTTAACCTGCTCTATGTATAGCAGAAGGAACAGCTCAAATATATCACTGGGGACAACTAACTCACCCATATATCCTGGATGTGTCTATTATAACATTTCCATGACATTGCCTGGTTCTCAGAACAATTCTTACCGTGAAGAAGAGGAGACATGGTGTTATAATGGTACGTTCAGTTCTGTTGTGATATGAAAGTTTTTACGGAGAATGCCTCAGGGCAGCTGTCTGCCTTGTGTGTTCAGTATCACGGCTGTATAACACACAGGGGTGGAAGTATATTAAAGGCTGAGCTACTGCAGTCTGTTGGAGGTTGCTGATGCTGAGGTCCCATCCTGATGATCTTCAGACCAACTTAAAAATATAAAATCTTTACAAAAATTGCTGAGGATCACTTTTTTATTTTTTTCCACTTGTACTTCTGTTCCCAGCTGATATTCATTCCTACATGAGAAGAGAAAGATATCAGATTATATTTCAGCTCTGGCATAAGTAGGAACAGCAACCTTACATATGGAGATGCTTTGGAGGTGATTTTCTATTTGGCATTGTCTGCTCTTATGATATTTACTAGCAAGCAGGAATTAAAGCTCTCCCACCCTCTGCTTACTTGTCCACTTTTCATGTCAGTGGTTTAAAGAGTTTAGCAGAACAGTTAAGCACATGCTTAACTCGGAGTATTTCAATGTGTCTGTTTATCTTCATAACAGTGTACAAATTCTTGCTAATGCATGACTTGTATAATTACAGACAGTGTAATGGATAATAGATCCTTCAAAGAAGATACATGCTGCACACTCTTATTCCTCTTAGTAGATCACAGACATTGGAAATTATGTCCATGACAGAGCTCTCATTGTCTCCAGCTCTTGAGGTTAGCTCCAAACTGACAAACCTCTTTCAGGAAAGCAATAATAAAATAGCTGGAGAAACCCTCACCTGCAGGTAGTCCTTTCTTGTTATGCATCACATATACCAACAATGATCAGACAGAAAACGGAGCAGAGGTTGAAAAAAATATTATTAAAATATTTTGAATATTATTTTAAAAATTATTGTTATATATATTATTATTATAAATTATATTATATATTGAAAAAATATTATTCAAATATTTTGAAAAATATTTGTATATTATCAAGTCAAAAAGGAGATAGAAAAGGTACAGAGAAGGGAAGCATGGCTAAGAACAAAGGATGACTGTGAAAATTAACATTTTTCAATGAGAAAGATGAATGATTGAGGAGAACTTGACAGAGAGGTATAAGATCACAAATGGCCCAGAGAAACAGTGCAGACATTGATTTTTCCCATTCCTACAGTATTAGAAGGAAGGGGCACCGGAACAAATAAGTAAAAACCACATTTACAGCAGAGGAAGAGATTTTTCCACAGAGAACATAATTGTACAACTTTCTGCTGTTAGATGGTTATAAAAGGCCAAAAATTCTTGTAGAATTAAGAAAAATAAAAAAGATTGGACAAATTTGAGAAGGATAGTTTCTTAAATCTGGATATAACCTCTGATTCAGGAAATGAGTTTTGTTGCTCCTCTCTAAGCTCCCTTCTCATCTCACTGATTGTCAGAAAAAAAAAATCACTATGTGTCTCCTGTTTAATCTGTTTTTCCTCTAACTAGTCATTCCTATTAATGTCAGACAGCAAATAATGCTAAAGGCACTTCCCAGACTTTTATGAACAGTATAAGGTATACACAACCTTCAGATGTGCAGCAGCTCACCTTCACTGGCTAGCTACTGGAAAGCAACCTGATCTCCAGCATTCTCGTCCCATTTCATCCAAACAGGAACAACTATCACTAGAAAATTAGACAGCGGCTATCTCCCAGCTCAGAGCACTGCAGATAGGGAAGGGTTTCTACAGGCTCGTTGTGCACTTGCGTGTGACTGCCATGCATGTTCCTAGTTAGCCCAGATCTTCCCGCTGAATTCTCAACTTCCCAGCACAGCCACATTTCACACCACGTTTTTGCAACTACTTACATCTTATGTTTTAGATCACATTATAGGTGTTTTCATCTAATTTCAATTAAGGAATGGCTCAAATCTCACGATTAGTCCAGCTATCCTCTTAACTGAAGTGATTGCCTGAGAAGGACTGGCATTTGGATCTCAATTTGGTAATCAAATGGCCAAACGATGTGATTAGCCTATATCAAATTAGTCACCATTCACCAGCTGACACCCCCAACTAATGCCTCCTGCCACTAATTGACTTTATTTCCACTTCCTTTAATATAGCTACCTGTTTTTGAGCTGCTAACTGGATTTACATGCCTTTCAGCTTCATCTTTCTGATAAATGCTCCTGTATTCCTCTTGCTCTTCACATATACTTCCCAGCATCAGTCCTCTCTCCTTCTGCCCCTCTTATATCTCTTGCCTTGTGTACACACCTATTCTTAATTTTCACCTCTGAAAGAAACATGCAGAATGATTTTGGCTAGTACAGAAAAAACACTGGGAAAAATCACTGTGAGAGACAGGGCAGCTCTGCCTTTGAGTAGAATGGTGTCCCCATCAAAGAGTTACACTAGACCGGATGAGGTCAGGGCTCTGACTACAAGGAACATCCTAGACTTCACCTGTTCAGAGTTGAGAGAGCATAACCAGCAATGGGGAATTATGACTTGAGTCCTGCATACCCTCTCTTCAGGAATGTGCAGGGAACGAGTGGCACATATCAGAGCAACCTACAGGCAGGGAAGTTGCAAACAGTGCAAGCAGAGCTATGATGGTTGTGTGCTGAGTAAGACAACAGGCTTATACTCTGCTTGTTAGTGACAGCCTGGCTACACTCAATCTGAATTGTCCTGTTCCCCTTGTTTGGCTTAAAGTATTTCAGGCTAATGAGTTTCAGAAACCATTCATAGCAAGTATACATTAATATACAGGAATATTATCATATACATTGCTAAGAAAAACAGATGGACTTTAGCACTGAACATGCAGGACACAATAGAAATTTAAAAAGCACTAGAATAGTCACAACTTTTCCTGGAAAGAACAGAAGCATGGTAAAATGCTGCATTTAAAAAGCTTTAAAATGATCCTAAATATCAACATTATTTTAAAACATTGCAACATTCATAGAATAGAAATGTGATCTTAGCTATCTAAAAATGTGTTCACAAAAGAGAAATGTAGCATTATTCTAATGATCTTAAAATGGAAGGAATAAACTTTAATCCATGTATTCAACTGAAAAAAATTATCTGAATACAATTGTAATTCAGAGTAAGTGAAAATATGTTTCAATTCACATTTAACTTTGTGACATTTTTGTATTGTAACATGTTCAATTTCAAAATTATTTAATGTATTTTGTTTCTTCTTTTACAAGCCAACTGAAAAGCTTTCTACAGTATGGGTCATAACAAAATTCTTATTCCTAAGCTTCCTAAGTAAATGTGTTCAGTCAGGCAATTTTTTTGTGTACATAAAAATCATCCCTTTATTTGTTCTTTGCTAATCAGACATCATCATAAGTGACGGACAGTAAGATTTGTCTGAAGAGCTGCAAAATTTTTAGAATATACTTGCAAGGATGATTCAAAAATCACACAGTGTAATATATATTACAACAGATTGTCTAGGCTGTCTTAGAAGAAATCGTTGATAAAACTGAGTAAACCAGCACTGGTCTTGATGGAATAGCATTGGCACAAAAGAAATAATGCAGTAATGCACTCCCAAGAATTGAGAGCTAATAGAGAGCAGCATAATGGATATTACCCAGGACGTAATACCCTTATTCTCATACACACCACCTCATTTCACATCAGAATGCAGACAAGCTCAGAAGAGAACTTGTGGGAGGAGAGGGGGAGGATGAGGGATCGGAGTTTGTCTGTGAACAGATACATTTGATTCACTAGAGAAACCTCTCAGGCCCAAGAGCAAGACATAGATTCAGAGAAAGTGTGCATGAATTTTAAGGAACTCTCTCCGGCTAACGAATTTTCCAGCACTCCTTTCCAGATCAGCCTTTGAGTTTTGTTGCTCCTCTCTAAGCTCCCTTCTCATCTCAGTGTGGAAAGCGTCATACAGGTAAATGTCTGAGGGCAATAAATAACCCTCGAGGTTATTTATCTGTCAAATCTAAATTGGTTGAAATAACCAATTCACTCCTGAGAAATTCGTCTGGATCTGGATAATTTAACAAAAGAATGTTGGGTGGTTCAGTCACTTTTCTTACACTTGTACTGCCCTTGTGCATCAACCTCACATGCTATAAGTTTGAAGGAGTGAGATAGCCTCTATCCCAGACCTTGCAGCTGGGGACTGAGCCAAGAAATGCCAAATTACCCTAAAAGAGGGAAAAATGTGTTTTTTAATTTCTCTAAGCTCCTATTTTTTTTTTCCTCTAACGCTTTACCTCCTCACATTTGTATCAGATTTCTGAATCATATCAGATTTCTGAATCAGTGATTCCAGAATCCTAATTTAAAACTGCCAGCCATTCTCCACACTTTCACAGAAAAATTCCTCCTCTGTTTGTGTATGGGTGTCTGTACCCTCCCAACGCTTTCTATTATCTGTATTCCTTTGCACTGTAGAACAGACACCCATGTCTGTTGTCATGCATCTTCAGGTGGGCATTTACAATATGGGGACACAGATGCAAAACGTTACTGTTACTGTTGTTATCAGGCACTATCCTCCACCCACTCTGCACTCATGGCTCGACAGCTGCAGGCAAAGGACAATCAGTCCCCAGGTTCGTGAGCAAAGTACAAACCTCTCAATTCTGCCATTGATTTGTAAAGAGATGTATACTCAAGTAGATGGTTCAGAAGAGGATCCTTTAGGAAGAGTGTGGTCAGATTGACCTCACTTTCACTGAGCTGACAGTCTGGTGAAGAAAGTTAAACTGAGTATCAAAATCAGCAGCAAAAAAAACTCCTCTTTCTTTGATTGTACAGTTAAAGAGGAGCCATTCGAGCTCAATTTATTCTCTACACAGGAACTTCATTGATTATCTCAGACATTCATGCAGGAAGGAAGATGAGATAAGAAAGTTTTTTCTTTTTTTTTTTCTTTTTTTTTTTTTTAAGTGATTGCAGGATGGAGAAAACTGCTTTGTGAGTGTAATATATACCATAAAATTCCCTTTGTGTAATCTGCTTCTGAGAAGTAGGAAGAGTTTACCTTTTCTGAACAAAAGGAACATTAAAGATGGGCTGATGATTATTGAGGGCAAAGATATGAATACTAGGATTAGATATGAATACTAGGATCAGGCTACATATTCAGATATTAGATTAACATATAAAAAATAACATTTATGGGGGACAATATTGCAGAGGTTCTCTTCTAATCTTGTCCTGAAATCATCAGCATCGGGAAGACAGATTGATCACTATTCCTTCTTTTTCAGGGGATAATCTGCTTTGATATTGAGCTATTGACCATAATGGGGATTTCCACTGACTTTGAGAGGGAATAAATCCCAATTACATGCTGCTGCCATTAATAGAGATGGATGCACAGTTTTGCTCTACTAAAGTGGCCACTCTACCAGCATCAGCCCAGTGGGGAGGGAACTTTTTGAATGTAAATCCACACATGAAGGGCAGAGGCAAGACGTCTACAAACTTCACCCCATGTAGGTCAGTGTTTACCAACAGCATATTTTCTTTGCCCAAAATGACAGCAGTGAGGAAAGGGCAAAGAAGCCCAAAAGGAAAAGGGGCCCAAGAAAACTGATCAGTATTCAAGAGCCATCTCCTCCAAGCTCAGAAGCAGTGCATCCCAAGAAAAAGGAAGGCAGGCAAGAATGCCAGGAGGCCTCTGTGGGTCAACAAAGAGTTCTTGGACTTACTTAAACGCAAAAAGAAAGTCTATAGGAAGTGGAAGCAGGAACAGGTTACCTAGGAGGACTACAAAGAAGTTGTCTGATAAGCCAGGGATCAAGTTAGGAAAGCTAAAACACAGAAGGAATTAAATCTAGCCAGGGGCATAAAGGGGAACAAGAAAAAATTCTACAGATATATCAGTGATAAAAGGAAGGCCAGGGAAGATGTGGGCCCTCTCTGGAAGGAAAATGGAGACCTGGTCACAAGGGATACGGAGAAAAGTGGGGTGCTCAGTGATTTCTTAGCCTCATCCTTCACCAGCAAGGGCTCTAGACACACTGCCCAAGCTGCAAAAAGCAAAGGCAAAAACTAGGAGAAGAAAAATCTGCCTGCTCTAAGTGAAGATTGGGTTTGAGACCATCTAGAGAGCCTGAATGAGATCCATCCCTGAGATCTGAGAGAACTGGCAGATGAAGTTGCCAAGCCACTATCAGTGACATCTGAAAGGTTGTGGCAGTCTGGTAAAGTTCCCATTGATTTGAAAAGGGGAAACATAGCCCCCATTTTCTAGAAGGGAAAAAAAAGAAGATCCAGGGAACCATAGACCAGTTGGTGTCATCTCTGGCAAGATCATGGAGCAGATCCTCCTGAAGGCCATACTAAAGCATATAGAAAATAAAGACAAGGTGATTGGTGACAACCAACATGGCTTTATCAAGGGCAAATCATTCCTGATAAAATTGGTGGCCTTTTTGCAATAGTTACACTGTCTACGGATAAAGGAAGAGCAACTGATGTCATCTACATGGACTTGTGCAAAGCGATTGACGCTGTCTCGCATGGGACCACGAAACCCCTACCTGGAGTGTTGTGTCTAGTTCTGGGGCCCTCAACAGAAGAAGGACATGGAGCTGTTGGAGCAAGTCCAGAGGCAGGCCTTGAATATGATCACAGGGCTTGAGCACCTCCCCTACAAGAACAGGCTGGGAGAGTTTGGGCTCTTTTGCTAATCATTGTCTGGGAAAGAATTGGAGGAGACAGCAGGCTCATTCAAAATGTCTTTGTGCCTTTTTGATTTGGGAATTGCCCTGTGTCAGTCCAATCCTTGGGCACAAGCCAAAGTGATTTCTGAAACTTATCAGTCACTAGTGGCACAATAGAGCTATTACAGTTTGTACTCCTACACATAACAACTTTGCTGACAGCAACTGAGAATCGCCATGGGGACACCTAGAATAGTTGCACCAAAAAAATCACCTACATTGCAGCCCTCTGTGACTAGCTGAGTAGCCTTTAAGACTCTTTAGCTAAACATGTGGAACGAGAGATTAATCTCACCCATATCTTACAAGAAAGATATCACCATAGTCTCAGATAGACAAACATGAACTAACGCATCGGAACTATTCTTACTTTACAGGTGAATTCAGTAGGGTCACTAAAGAGCTGGCTGTATCTATTTCAACTATTAGGAGCTGCAAAAGCAACTGGAAGTGTGCCTCAGGGAGGAGCTAAGTAGATCTGTACGCACATCGTCTCTTCTATATCTGTCTATAACAGCATTTGACTGGTGAAAGCACAGGCTATTCAGCACAGACTCAAGGGACTCTTAAATTCCAGTATCTTCTCTTACATTAACCCCTTTGGCCTTGTGCAAATCTTCTAACTTTTTTGACTCCTATCATTTATCTTCACAAATGAAAATAAAACTACACCAGCCATGTCATACCAGCACTGAATGTTTGCATACTACTATTGATTTTTACCATAGGTTTATGCAAAGGTATGCTTTCTGAGAAAGCTTCTAGCAAAGCTATATTATGACACACCTTTTGAAAACTCAGTTCAAATTTGAATATTCACATTTTGTATTTGTCTGGAACATGCATGAGTGTATAGCACTTCCTAACATTTATTGTCTCCCAAATGCTCTGAAGCTGACAAATCAAGCATTATTAAATGGACATTAAAAAAAAACAAAAAAACTGCTCAGCTGCTAAACCAATCACTGTAGGTTGCAGCTCAAAATGAAGTTGGAAATTTGCACCTTTTAATAAAACAATCTGCTTGAGAGCTGATGATGTTTGGTTATGGAATTTATCTGTAAATATAATTAAAAATTCAACGAGAGAGTGCTCTGAACTGAGGGGTAAATATTCAGCACGATGCAGAGTGCTCAAGCTACATGATTCCCATTATCGTTAATGGGAGTCCTACAGCTAAATCCCTAAGCATCATGCTAAAAATTTACCCCCTAGTGTTTGCAGATGGAACAAAAGGATTACTGTACATACTAGCAGAAAATAAAGTTACCACTGACATTTTGACCAGAAAGCTTCTATCAGGACTGATCAGTAAAAGATTTAGCTTTCTAATTTCCCCCACAGATTGTTTATTTGGGGTTTCTCCCAAATAAACAATTTTTATTTTATTTTTATTAAATTTTTTATTTTTATTTAATTCACTTCCATTTACTGGTTTTTACATCATTATATCATGGAATCAAAGAATAGCTTATGTTGGAAGGGATCTTAAAAACCATCCAGTTCCAACCCCGCACCATGCATGAGGAGACCACCCACTAGATCAGGCTGTCCAGAATACCGTTCAACCTGGCCTTGAATCCCTCTAAGAGAGAGGGCATCCAGCAGCCTCATCATCCTCTGAGTAAAGCACTTCTTTGTAACATCTAATCTATCTCCTCATTTCCCCTCTTTTAGTTTAAAGTAATTTCCCCTTGTCCTATCACTACCAAACTGAAAAAAAGTTGTCAATTCATCCCACCATGTTTTTGCAACAGCCATTAGGTCGCAGGGTTCCTCTAAAAAGGTAATGCAGCCAAAAGCCTAGCTGAAGTGCCTCCATACCAGTGCATGCAGCATGGGAAATAAGCAGGAGAAGATGGAAACCGTGGTGCAACTGGAAAACTACAAATTTATTACTCTTGTGGAAATATAGTAGGACAACTCACATTACTGGAATACCACGATTGAGGGCTATGAGATTTTTAGAATGGATAGGTGAGGTAGGATAGGTGGGAGAGTTGTCCTCCTTATGGCCCTCCAGTAGTGGAAGGGAGCAGCTTACAAGAAAGAGGGAGACCAACTTTTTACATGGTCTGATAGTGATGGGACAAGGGGGAATGGCTTTTAACTAAAAGAGTTAGGTTAGATGTTAGGAAGAAATTTTTTTTAGAGTGTGGTGAGGTATTGAATGCCCAGAGAGGTTGTGGATGCCTCATCTCTGG
>NC_136819.1:46848106-47183106 GCF_951394365.1 Tetrao urogallus | reverse complement strand
GCATGGGGCAGAGCTTTGGCTTTTCACCTGCCTGGCACTACTGTTCTGAGCAAAACTAAGTCATTCTTCATCTGTTCACAACACAAAGTCATATGATGGCATCTGTTTTCTAGCCCTTTCCACAGCAGCAGGTACATTTGCTCACCAGTTCCTTTCTACTTCTTTGGTTTCCAACTGTGATCTCAGGATGACCTTGGTAGCAAAAATAAACATCAGATGAATTTTATTTATCTCTTTCCTTTAGAAATGCATTCTTTATACATTTGATTACTTATAAGAATTAATAAAATATATCTGTAAAGTTAACTACTGATGACATTTCTAATTCAGCAATTATTGCTGACTATGTATGCTATAGCATAGTTGCTATATAGCAACTATGCAATAAAAACACAGGCATAGGTTTCTAAAGGGCAATATTCCCTGCTTCATTTACTGAAGATATTTCTCCCTTTTTTTTTTTTTTTTTCTTTTTTGCAGCTGGAATGTACAGGTATTTGGCATTTTATCTCAAAGTGCTTCCACCACATAGCTAAACACTGTGTCTGGTCCAGAAAATCAGAGGAAGAAAAATGCACATTTAGAAGTACTGAAATCAAATTTGCAAAGTTCCATTCTTCAAATATCTTCCTTTAAGGTAGACAACTTCAAATAGCTCATGTTCTTTTAATTATTCTCTTGCTAAAACAAATAATGCAATTAGCTGTAAAATGTGGTCTGTCTAGTAGTCTGCATAGATGAAGAGCTACTTCAAAGCTTGGGAGATAAAGCCAGATTTCAACACTAACTGACAAATGGATAGTAAACCAAATGAGCGCTTTCTAAAGGAAACCTGACCATCCAAATTTGCAAAGACGCAAGATATCATGCTTTGCCAGAAGTCATATTATTTCTTTATGCAATCACTGCTGTGTGTGTGGCATCTCCCGCACAGTGCAGGTAGCTGCAGAGATTGTACTGTCCACCTGACTGCACACTCTGCTGTTGACATCATCTGTTCAATTCCTGCTGTTGGACAAGTTAGGATCCATCAGAGTTTCTAAGCAAAATATCAGGCTTATCAGCCTTTTTTTTTCTTTTTTTTTTCTTTTTTCTTTTTTTCTCCATGAAAGACAGCATCCCTTGATTTGAGGTTTGTGGCTGCAGGGGTTGGTTTTAAACACGGGGCACATCTTGCATGATTTTTCTAAATTTTGACATCACTGTATCAGCTTTACAAAGTGATACCATAAAGACCATGTCCATTTGACCCTGAGTACCCTGTAAATTACGGCAACTCTTTTGATAAATCTGAAATTAAAATGCAACTAGAAATGCTGTACTTTGGGGATAAGAACAGTGTCTCCTATAATTCGTTTAAAACAAATGCTTTGAGTTGTATCTGTGTGGGTAATAGGCAGTGTATAAGTTGCAAACATATTCAAAGCTACTAACAACATTTTTGTTACACTGTTATGTTATTTTGTCCTGCGCTTCTACTGGACATTGCTTTATGCTTAATATCATTTTACCTGTAAGGCTCTAAGAAATCAGCTTAAAAAGCAATGATAAAAAGGAGCAAGAAAAATGCTAGGTTGCAAATAAGCCACTCACAAGGGTGGATGGCAAAAACATCTCTTTGAAGCTGCCCACCCACAAATGCTTGAATATGTCATTGAAATGCACAGAAATATCTCAATTTATGCTCATTAATACAATACTGGTTGGATAAATGTTTGCAAAGAAACAGTGAGATCTTCCAGTATCTCTCTACCACACCTAATACATACAAAGCTTTGGAAAAAATCTTTTAACGTCTTACCCACAGTTGTCCGATATTTGTGCCATAAATTAGAGCTGGAATATAATTTGCTTGTTCTTAGCTGCAAAACTTCTGAGCCACAGCACTAAGTTCCCCGTGCCTCACAAAGCACCACAGGGGCATGTAAAACAAAAGCAGATGGAGCAGGCACACACGTAAATTTTATATATATATATGTAAACACGTACACAAATCCAAATAAATTTTATCCTTTTGCTCACTTGACTCAAAAAATACAGGAGTAACTTAATTCCCAAAAAATAACATCCCGCAGGGTGAGCTTTCACATCTTTACCTCTCTCATAGGTCTGAATGTACTATTCCTTTCTTTTTTTTTAATAACACTCTTTCTAATTAGGATTACTATAAAGAAGTAAGGTTCACTGTACCAAACCTACATGTTAACTTAAAAAATTCACAGTATATCCATACACCAAAGTATTTCACAATACCTATCCTGTATTCTGCTGCCCATGTGTGGCACAGTGTTTTTTTCTGGCTCTCCCAATCCAGCACACTGGGTAACATTTTACTAGTTATTGTCTTCTATCAAATGCTAGCTGTTTTTTCAAGATAAGACTTCATCACCAAGACTAGCTTTATATGTCTGCATATTTTTAGGAATGGATGTGTTTATGTGGGTGTTTGTATGAGGGTGTCTGTATTTCTGTGCACTGTTGCATTGCCTCCCAGATACAAAGATCTTGAAGTCATTGCTCTGCATTGCATCTCAGGCAGTGCTCGCAGGTACTTTGGGGTACAGAAAGCCCTGCCCTGTGACTATCCTGCTGATGGGCTGCCCTCCCCTTTTCAGGTCCTTCCCTGATTCTAAGGAATCTGCAACACTTTAATCACTGCAAAGACAAAATTCCTGGGCAATCCCTAACAGCATATCTATTTTTGGATAGCAAATCAAGGCTGTTTCTATAAACACTTATTTTTCTTATTTGTAACTGCTAAGCATTGCCTTGAAAGCTTCAAAAGCCACTTATTCAATATGGTAGGTGTGGAATCTAAAGCTTCTCTGGTTTCTTGAATGTAAACTTTTTGTCTTGTCATCGTTTGCTAATTCAGCAGCAGTGACAGGGAGGCGTGTTACAGAGACAGACCTGAAATTCGAGGATTAGCTCAGTGAATATCACAGATCGCTGGACTGAGATATTTCCATCCAGAATTATTCTTAGCTCCACACAGCTCAGTCCTAATAGCACAGTAATATGGAGTGAGTTCTCACTAAGATTTTTTTTGCGTCTCTTCTTTCATTAAGACTGTGTCTAATTAAAGGTCATTTACCCCCCACCTGGGAACCCCTTGTGCGTGTCTGAATGAAACAGTTCAAAACTCCATCCTTTTCTGCTCTACTTCATTCAAGCAACGACAGGGTTAAATTGCTAATAGAGGTTTCATGAGGTCTGCCAGAGCCCACTCTCCAACACTTACATCTGTTCAACAATTATTACAGCATTTTTGTCATAAAAAATTCAACACCCTGAGTGTCGTGCTAGCAAAACCTGAAAATTTATGCAGTGAATAGAATAGCTAATTTCTCTGAGGAAATGCAGGGGGAAAAATTACAGATTTAACTTAAATTCTCAAGTACTGTAGAGCACACATCTGACTCCCTCTTTAGATTTTGTCGCTATGTAACATAAGTAGGAATACCATCTACAGTAGATCAAGAAACCTTTGCAAAGCAAATTTATGCCTTCGAAGAAACAGTGTTTAAAACTCAGAAGGGGGCTATACTGGATTCATCATTTTACCTCACCAAATCTCATTTAAATAATAAATTATTCAGTTTATTTTCAGGGGCAGGGTTATTCTCCCACTACCTCTCACTGTTACAGCATGAGCCACCCCTTCCCAGGTAACTGCGCAGATGTGGAGGCAGAAATCTGATAGAAAAACAGCCCTCAGTCCTGTGAACTCTGTGTCGGGCTGTTTGATGTGCTCTGTAGAAGGAAAAAGAACACAGAATTTGCCTCGCTTCTCCATACGGTTAGGAATGTGGTTTTTATGCTAAAACTAAAGCTGTCTAGTTAAGATGCCAGTGGACTGGAACAACATGCTAGAGGCTACAGCCTTCTATTCTCAAGGGCCGGGGTCTTGCTTGCAGTGCCGGTGGCTCAGCCCCACTGATAATTGCAGCCAGGAGGAACATGGAGCTCTGCCAGTGCCACAGGAGCAACAGTGAGACAAATGGTTGGGAGTGGAGGGGCTTCCTCTTCAAAACATAAGGTGCAAAGAGGATGCTGGCTCAAGCAAGGACAAATATGCTACATACCCTTTCTTACGGCTGTATCCTGCTGAGATGAACAGAGCTGAACAAATGCTGCTGAGGAGGCATTCATATGTGAGTTCAGACAAAAACTGCAGTTTGGCTCAAAGGCCATTTGCTGGCGTTTTGCTGTTTTTCACAAACAGCATTACAGTAATTATTGAGGAACATGCTTCAGCAGGAGCCTGTCAGAGCTGGACCTGATCAGTCTTATACTCAGGATCAGAAAAAATGAGCTGAATTAACCAATCCCATCCCACAGGGTGTTCAGAGAGCCTCATTTAGTAGCAGTAAAAAACTACCCAGAAAAACTTTGGCAGTGGAATAAAGTACTTGATCAAGATTTTGAATAGACAGCATACTTAAAAAAAAAAAGTCTACAATTTTCAAACTGCCAAGTGATCAGATTTTCAAGGGGATTGTTATCCTCTATTAAGTAAGCATTTCAGAGCACTGGGCAGTGTCCAAATTTCAACTGTTTGCAACATCCAGCCTGAAAGACCACTTCTCAAAATAGAAATTACTTTTAATCCTGCCTGTTTCCCAAATATCACTGGTGTCAAGGACTGCATAGGAACTGCCAGATTTGGTTCTTGATTATTGTCACATTTTGTCTGACATTCACTTTATCAATCTGACTGCAAACAGGAAAAAATATGTATGACAACCAAATACTGTGCTTAAATAAGAAAATTTTCACCCCAGAAATTAACAGCTGCTGCAACACAGGGTCAGGATACATATGCTCTGTGAAGCTTGGGACATGTAAAAATATCTTTTCAATGACTTTTTATCACTCACTATGTTATACATGTAAAGTCAAATGCTCCCAGAATATTTTTCAAATACACAATTTTGATACATTTTTTTTTGCAAATAAGCTTTGCCAAAATACTTTGCATTTCCATCTTCTGATTTTAACTTACTATGAAAATTATCCATTCATATGAGAAAAGATGATTCTCCACTATTGCTCTCCTTTTTCCAGCAGTGGAGTTAGTACCCATGGAGGATGGTTGGCCATCACAGGACACAGATGCCAAGTGCTGGCAGATATTATTCCAGTGTCAGAATCTTTTTCCTTGTCAAACTCCCCAGGCAGTTGTGTTAATGGCTCTGGAGCTGCCTCTGGGTCTGTCACGTGGGATAGCAGCTGATGGGTTGTTTTCTACAGTGTCCTCCTGCATGACATTTTCCTTTAGCTCATCTTTGGTCCTGAGGAATTTGTACACTATTATCTACTTGGAAATAAGCTCCTATAAATTTTGCATTAGGGCTATGATTTCTTCACAGATTTGCTTGCTGCCCTTAGAGCACATGTGCACATTTTCATAGTAGTACTGTCTCTCTGCAACTGAATGTCTTGCAGTTAAATTACATACTGGCAGCAAAGAAATATTTGAGCAAATTAAACTATTTACTAAGGACTTGTTTCTTCTTTCCGTATCACCAGCCTATCCTCTTCCACCTGCATTTTGTTTATGTCTAGTAAATCTTTGTGAACTGTAGCCAACCTTCTGTGTTTGTTACTTCACTCACAGGCGAGGAGTAGGAGCTCTCAGCTTTCGGGTTGTTCACAATCCGGTTGTATAGATTATTTGCCATTCATGCTACCTGAGTTAGTCACTTAAATTTCAGAATTTTAATCCTGCAAAGACTAGCTTGAATTCACTTGAGTGGCTCAGAGCACATACAGTGAACCAGACTTGTAAGGCTGGACTACAGCCTTTGAGGACCAGCTCCTAGGAAGTCTTTGAGGCAAGGAATCTCAGACTGGAGCTGCAAGGTGCTGCTCTGCTCATCTTTTCTCCCATTCACAGAGAACTCCAAGTGTGAGAGTTGCTCTGCTACAAGAACCAGATCCATACAAAAGCACTCAGCAGTTTACACTGGAGGCAGTGAATAGACATCAGTCCCTGAGGAGAGCTGCTACGCTTGACTGCAATATAAATACTAAATCTAAACAAATATCTAAAGCTAACCCATGTTATATTATCATTGCTGTTGCTCGTCTGAAATATGTTAAGAAGGAAAATAACGATTAACGAGAGGCAAATTACACACTCTCATGCAAAATTTGAGAAACATTCATTGCAAACTGTGCAAGCACTTTCAGAACTGCAAGGGAGTTGCTGTGCACATTCACAACTAGAAAATTGTGTCTCTTACAAAACAAACACAGCAGTTTTATTCATAGTTCATTCAGAGGATGTACAGTCTAAATCTGTTTTGTTTTTTCCCCCATTGCTTTTGTTTTGATGACAATTTGCCTAGACTTGTTTGTAACCTAATATCTATCTTTACAATTTGCAAGGAAAATCCCATAGAATCTATAGGAGCAAAAAAGTATTGAAAGTGTGAGACTATCACAACCCAACCTTATGGCAACAGACTTTCACAGTTGTTTTTTTTTGTTTGTTTTTGTTTTGTTTTTTTTTGTAAGAATATAATAAAAATCCTACAAATTTTGTTTTTCTATTTAAGAGAGAGAGAGAAGGAAGAAAAAAAAAAAAGCTTTGATTGCCTTTCTGATGTGAGCAAGAAGCTCTTGATGCTACGCTCTCTTCTTTGGTGGCAAAGATGGATTAAAGACAGGCTACCCCAAAGAGTCAGTACACAGGGCAACTCCACAAATGGCTGGTCTTGTTCAGCCTCGAATGCAGAAAACTGGAATGAGGTACTTCTTAAATTGATTTTGTCATTGAAATAATGTTCGAGTAATTGCACTCTTCTTTGAACATTGAATCAGATCCTTCAGCCAATGCTGAAGAAAAGGATGTGCCCCCAGTATGTGACTTGTATACTCCCACTGTGTGAGTATTTGTATGCACCTAGTGCACAAAAAGTGGAGATAACCAAAAGTAACTGACTCAAAATAATAAACACAGAATTTAGATCATTTTCCATTTATGTACTGATTTAGAAATCTCTCTTGGTGACATATTGTTCACAAAAACTTTGCAGACTCCACTTTACATTTTCAGCTGTAGATTCATCCTTCATCTCCTAAAAAGAAATCCAAGCTAAGTTAAGGTTTTTCAATTCTTGTAATGCTCTATATGAAAAGATTAAAAACTTGCTTAGTACAGAGAAGAGATCTGCAAATGGAATTGACAGCTTGCATCTCAAAAATGCTGTTACCTTCAGCTATACTGCTCTTCAAAGCCATGCATAGACAACCGGATAGTCCGTTTTCATTCTTAAGTCACACAGCAAAATAGTATTAAGGAAACTTCTACATATTCAGCTAACATGGCCATGGAGTTGAGGTCCTTCTGACTTGAATTCCACATACCACTTAGTCCCCTTTTTGTCACTCTTCCTGCTTCAGCTTTCAGTATTCTTGTCTTTCAGACTTGTCTGACATCTGGAGAGTTACACGTACCCTTTAGACCTAGGAACTAAGAAGAAATCTATATCCAACCTTACCTCAAATTCAGAATGCAAATAATTATGGAAAAAATATGTTTGCATGGATTAAATAATATTTTCTATTTGAACTGTTGCTTGAATCCTTGTTCTTCATACAAAATTAGAATATGTCTTTTATGTATTTTTTTTTACATATTCTCAGTCTTAGCAATATTCTATGATCTTATGGTATCCTTATACAGAAAGAATTTGGTCTGATTCTCAGATATGGCCAGACTTGTGCATGGGAGTAACACCACTGATTTCAGTGGGATTTCTTCTGCTTCACATCTGCACAAGTGCCAGCACAACAAGACCACTGTCAGCTTTAAGTTTACCTGGCTTTCCTTCATGATGACTCAGTACAGTCACAGCTATCTCTTATCTTCCCAGAGTATGGCTCAGTTTCAAAAACCCAAAATAGCAAAGTCTGCTGCTCTGCCAAACAGGAGACCCAGATTAAAGAATTTCAGACAGCAGTCTATCACAAGCCCGTCAAAACCATGTATATCATGCAAATAGTGATCGGAGAGACAGATCAGGTGACTGAACCAATATAGCAGCACAATATGTTCACTACCTTAATTATCTGACTTTTTTTTTTTTTTTTTTTTTTTTTTGTGAGAAACCAAAACTATTTGCCCATTCCCTCCTTGTAAAGATATTTAGTGTTACTATGTCTGCGGTTGTGGAAATATTTTTACATAGGTTTAGGAAAGAGGAATGCTTTGTGAAATAGGCTTTAGTTTAAAAATGGGTAGTGTCATTATAATTGTTATTCAAAAAATAACAATTTATTCTAAAATAGCCTCCCTCCTCCCTGTTCCTTCTGGTGTCCCCTTTCTTCCCTCTCTCCTGCACCCCATGAGGTAACCTCCTGCCTTTTATTGAACAATCTAACAAAAATGAGTACACATAAGGGGAAAAGCTGTAGTTAAAATAATCTATTATTCTTTGAAAAATAGTCCTAACATTATTTTCAATTCTGAGCACAAACAGAATTTTGTAGGTGAATGCTGCCTCAGTTGGTTTCAGTATAAAAAATGGTCATTAAGTCCACATCAAACGTATGTTTTAGAGTTAAAACCTCTAAGACAATGAGATGAAGTAAGTAATCATTTGATAGAAGTAGTTATAATGAATTAGATTTGAAAATGCTGGAAAGTCATTCAAGGAAAATCCTTCTTTTACCTTACACTGAAAACATATCATTAGCCTTAATTTAAGTCAAGGTGAGGAGGGGAAGGGGGGTGAGGTGGAAAGAGACATTGCAGGAAACTCTTGAGTGACTATTGTTTAATCCCATTTAGGGACACTTTGAACAATGACATATATATAATGAGATATTTAAAATTCTTTGGTCAATCTCTAGCTAAAGGCTTTTACTGTGGAAAGAATGAGTAATTCAATACAGACTATACAGCCTTTCCCAAGCTTTTATTCTTGATTTGTTGGACACGTGTAACATAAATTTCAAAACCAATCTATTAATGACTTAAATTGGAAACTGGTTTCCTTTGCTTTACATACAGCATTTCAGTAACAGGCATAATAACAGGTGGATCAATAGATACTATTTGGTGCAATATTTGCAGTATGTTAACATTAGTCCTCTAGCTCTACTATTGAACATTGTGTCAACAAATTTCTGCTTCAAGGAAGATGGTAAAAATATTTTCCAGAGCCAAGGTTACTTGCTCACATGAAATGGTAAGAATTTTTTGTATATTTTGTTTCCTGTTAGCCTTACCTCTTCCTCATCCTTTTAAATAATCCATGTTTTAATCAAATCAGTGGGTTAAAAAATATTTTTGCATCAAATCTGTCTGCTGTCAACTCAGATTATGTTCTTTAAAATGGACAGCGGTACTGGGATGAATTTTTCTTTATTCTCTTAGAGGAACATAAGGAAAGTGAAGGACATTAATGTAAATATAAATTTAGAAAGAAACAGAGAGAGCACAAATGACTGAGTTTATCATTTGAAGAAGAAATTTAGCTAGGGAATTATTTCCAACCTATAGTTCTCAAACACAGCATGAAAAGACAGAAAAATGAAATTTTAGTCATTAGAATTTGACAGCTCCCAGTCATAATATGCTGACATGCGTAATGGGAATTAAGGGGTTCTGCAGGCAGAATGAGCACTAATAATTTTTTAGGCAAATCATTCCTTTCAACTCTATGAATCACACAATGTTGGAGGATCACTGGACACTTACAAATGATAGGTATAATATAATTGTACTCTGTTTTGTATTCTTTGTTAAACAGATTTAATCCAGAAGCATTAATTACCACCTAACTGGAGCAAAATTTCCATGTCACAGATCATTAAAGGCTTTTATGCACTGACCACAGCTACAAAAAGGAACAGCTTGATGGCTGCAGACAAAATCAACCTTGCAACTTGTTTTCACTTACAAGCAGAAGGTCTGTTCTCTTATCAGTGAAATAAAAACACCTCAGTTAATCAACACTGTATGTTTCATATCTGAGTAAAGATCTCCAGGATATGTCTCCATCACTTTCTCAGACTATGAAAAGTATGAACTCTTGGTTCTGCTCTGTGAGCAATCCATAAAACACAGCAGTGTGTAATCTTATAATGCTGGGTTTACAAAGGAGCCAAAGAACATACTTCAGCTACCTACTTCTTCAGATGTGTGCATTATAAAACACTCCTTTAATTATTTTCCCTTTTAAAATGATTTTTAAAGATGCCTACAGCTTTTGTGCATACTTTATGATCCCTTCAGAAGAGGGAGGTTCTAATCCATGGATTCAGAGCTCCAATCTAAACACATATGTTGTTCCCATTACCTATACATCGGGCAACACTTTGGATCATGTTTAGAGGGCTCAGGCAGCAGATGAGAGTTGGCTCAAATTGGGAAGGTGAGCTCAATTGGCTTGAGCTATGTGGTATGGCAGCAGCTGAGCAACGAGTAACAACGGCAGAGACACAGCATTGCTTTCACACTTCAACATATGACTCATGCAGAATACGAGTGACTCACATGCAGTATGTCAAACTCAACAAAACTGAGCATACTCAAGGAAAATCTGAATATAACATGCAACATCATGCTCGGGCCCTAATCACCTTGTAGAATTAGCTGGAATATACCCCTGCTGCCTCCTGCTATATTGCTACTAACTACAAAGAGAAACAAGGATGAACTCAACATGCTGATTTCAGGACATTTCTCTAGCAGAATCACTGGTATTTTATGAGCAGTACATCACAAGTCTTGTTTCCAGCAGGTGTAACTTTATAACATCCAGGTCAGGTCTATTAAGCAACAGGGGATGCATTTCTTTGGCAGTAATCTGCCACTATGGCACAAATAATCAGGGATGACTATCTGACTCAACAAACAGCTGTTAAAACTCTCCCTTGCCTTTTCGTTCTAAGCAGATGGCACAACCCACCTAACCCATTCCCTCTGCATTGTACAAGTTCAACAGTCTCTTCAGCCAGTGCAGAACTGGCTTCTAACTCAATACCATAAATCTGCTAACTTCACTTTGCATATCCTTGAATCCTGCAGAGAGGATAAAAATATCTCCAGAGCTGACTTGTCTTTATGGCTTTGCAGTTCTGTGATGCATAAACCCTGTGAAGTCTGAAAGCTTTAGTCGCCAAGTGTTCCCAGGTAATAAGGGACCAAGTGCAAGCAGTACTGCTGTAAGTTGTTTTGGCCCTGTGTCATTTGTTGCTGGGGAAATTTAGGACAGTCTTTTAGGGTGATCAAAAGGGTTAGTCATGCTCCTCCACCTGGGACAATTTCTCTTTTCTTGTTGCTGAATATTCAGCTCTATTGACCATTAATAAAATTCTTTGTGAAATCTATGGTAGTTTCAAAAGGAGAAGTTAGTAGTTCAGAGAAGTAAAATAGCATGCATTATGGATCCTAAATTCAGCTGCCCTGTGTTCAATTATATAAACTCTGAACCTTATCATGCATATCAAATTTTTTTCTCCTTTTCTTCCTTCCTTGTTTGTATGCCAGCATTCTGCGTTCCAACCTGATTTTTTCCTTCCTCAGATCTAACCCCTTTCTTCCCTTCTTCTTGAGGAGAATTTGCTTTCCGTTCCTTGACCTGAGGAACTGCTATATTCCTTTCAGAAACTTTTGCTTCTACTTCCATGAATTTAGTACTAGCTCTCCATCCCTTATTTATGTGTTAATTTATCTCCTCAAATCTTCTCTCTTTTCCCATGCTTTGCATGTCTTTTTTTGGATTAGCACTTGGAAATGAACTCACCTCAAAACATATTCCAGACTATTTGTAGTGAGAGAATGAAAGGAATGAATGAAATTTGCTCGAAGTGACAGCATATATTATGAAAGAAGTTTTAATTTCAAATGGTGAAGACTGAGCCCTTCCCTCCAGAGGCCTGTGATAATGAACATGCTGTAGTGGTGGCAAAAACCACCTCTCAAAAATACTGCACTTTTCATGGGCTCCGCATTGAACCAGCAGTGTCCTTTATTTCTTCCTCTTTGGATCTGGCATGTGTGTCAGTTGAGGTATCCAGAGACAGCACAGATGCCCAAATGTGGGCAGGAAGCCAGGCTGCGGGACTTACAGTATAAATATATATTTTTTTTAACTTCATACAGACCTTTTTCCCAGTAAGTGTGTTTTTTGGGCTTAGAAACTCTGTGTTCTTTGCTATTTTAAGAAACCTGAAGGGTGAGAGATGGAGAAGCAGCAGACATGTTGGCAGCAAAGATCTCTTCATGAGCAGAATGCCAAGATTATAGAAAAAAAAAAATGAATAGAAAAAGAAAGAAAGGGAAAAAAAAAAAAAAGAGAGATACCTTTGACATTTTCTTGTTCTTCTATCTCAGAAAATTGGCTCAAATGAAACTGTTGGATTTTGGCAAAGATTTAATATCGAATGAGAGAAATAGCATGTTACTGAAGAAAGGTGATTTCCAAAGTGAGGCTAGATGTGCATTCAGCACCTTCTTCTTGGCAGCTATCATGAAGGGCAAAAAGATTTACCAGTTCTCCAGAGGGTACATAACAGGGTTGCCCCAATCTGTCAGGAAGTGTTAGAACTCAGTCAGACTTGAAGTAGGACTTAAAGTTACTGAAGCTCAGATGCTTACAATGTCAGGTATGTAGCCACCCAACTGAGGAAGAAATAGGAAGAAGGAAAAAGTGCGGAAAGACCTGAATGGAAACTCTTCATGCAGCCAAAGAGGGCAAATTGAAAAGTCCTTGCCATTACTGTGTGTATCAGCTGGTCAATGGAACCTATCCACATGAATGCTGTTTGACTGCAAAGAATACAAAGCAAGGCTGACTTAGACTTGCCTGTTATCAAAGGGAAGTTATACATTTTATTTATACAGTGAGAAAAAGAAAAAGAAAAAGAAAGAAATTGTTAACCATAATTCCAGAATCCAACATATAAAGAATTTTGGACACTAGGTCACAGTTTGTATGAGGAGATGTGAACAGGAGAATAACTAAGGCTCTACATCGTGTTTTTGCATTTGTAAGAAAAAGAAAGCTGAAAAACAGCACTATGTAACCTCTATAAAATGGGTCACAACTGGACTAGAAGTAATTGCAGAAGTCCCGTTTTGTCTAACCACATTTCTCCAACGGTCTGTCCAGATTTCTGTCTAATCTAATCTATGCAAACGCTCATCACTTTGAAAATGACTTGCCATTTTTTCACATTTTATTAATCCACCTTTGAAAATTCAAAATATGACTCAGAAGCGGAAAATGGCCTTATGAAGAAAAAATTATGATAATAGTTAAAAAACACACAGTTAAATTTGCACAGTGCCCCACTATGCAAGAGTTAAAAAGCATACCACATCTTAAAGATCTTTTTAGTCTTTCAAAGCAAGAACTAATGGAATAAAGGAAGAAAAAGTTTCCACGGCCCAGATATGTCTTTGCTGAATCACTTTGTAAGGTGTGGACAATTGAGTCATAAACTTTCACACTACAGATGGCTGTGTTTCTTTCATAGTGAATCAAGCTCTAAAAGATCCATGACACTTTATGTTATATGTTAACTAGAGAGGCATATTATGTAAAAAGCACATAGGGTTTCACATGCACTAGTGCTCTCTACACAAGAGAGCATCATTTTCAATAGTCACTCATAAAACCAGCTCCCATTTCTATTTCTTGGGCAAAACTGCCTAAAGTACATGCAGGTTGTTGTATGTTCATTCTGCTCTCAGACTTGCTGAAAATTCTGCTGTGTTGAGCTTCATAAATTCATTATATGCATCTTTTTATATCCTGTAAATTTTTTACATTTTTATTTTAACATAGAAGTAAGATGAAACAAGCAATATATTTCAAGACTGTCAACTAATCTAATGCCACTTTAAGCAATGAAGGAAAAGACAAGCAACGTGATATACTCATATATATATATATGTATATATATATATATTTGTGTGTTCCCACATGATAAAAATGATCAAATATTATAGACACATTTTAAAATTTTGGATAGAACGACAATACAGAAAATATGTGCTGTTTACTTTAAATGAAATCTCTCTTCAATAGAAGGTCTCACAACAGGAATGCTGATACCTGTAACTACAGGTGCACGGTGAGCAGTTACATTGATACTCCACTAAATTTCCTATTTATATTTTTATAGTGCAAATACATCCTGTATAGACGTTACTTTTAAAATCAGATAAAAAAGCATAAAAATGATGCTTCCTTAACGGACAGACAGTTCTGTGGCAATGGACTGAAGAGCAATTACTGAGGAGGATCAATAGCTAGAACAAGGATTAACACTTTATTTGTTTGTACAAAGAACATTTATTTGAACCAGCTGAACACTGCACAGTACAAGTAATTTCTAAGTCAATTATGAATAACTCTATATTTAAAACAAAGAAAAAGAATATTCTAGTATATATAGTATACTATATATAGTATATATAGTAAAAAAAATATATTACTACAGCTCATCTCTCAAGACATATCCTCTTCTTTGGAGAACAAAACTGTATTTTTTTTGTTAAAGAGGAAATTGTCCTAGTTACGGGAAGAACTGTATTCACTCCCATGCTTCCAGACACTAATGTTGAAGATTAGTCTCTGTATTTTTTGAGACTTTTTCTTCATAGTGTTTCTTCATGAGCTTTTCTTCAGATCTAACAGCATGTTAGGCTAAATTATAAACTATTTACATCTTAGAGCAAACTGGCTAACTATCTAGACCCAGAAGATAAAAATGTATTGGAGTTACTGAAGAACCACATTTCAGTCACGTCTCCAGATGCACAGAATAAAGAAAGCAGGAAAAACAGCAGAAATAAAGAAGAACACAGATACAGTGTAAACAGATACTTTCAACTACCTTTCCTTGTCTTTAACATAAAGAGAACTTCAAATACAGTAAACATTCCATGTAGAAAACTGGATTGATTACTGGTCTGAGGTCTAATGATTTGAAGTTTGCTATTTACACTTATTCAGCTTCAGATAAGAATCTGATTATTTAGTATTTAACCCAGCCAACTTGCCACATCCTCAGAGAGATATCACAAAGTGAGATATCTTAATTTTAATTTTTTGACAACTATTCTCTGGTATTTTGCTGCTTCTCTCATCCATTTAAATATATATAGCACAATTAGATATATTTTTGGTTTACTGTATCCTGTCATGCTCAAATGACAAAATCAGAACAATTTTGGCATTAAGCTATCTTGCATTAACTAAACATTTAAAAAACTAAAGCATACTGGTCCAGAGCATGTCTTCTCAGTGTTTTGGGAATCGTTGCACAAGGTTGTTCAACTTCAAGTATCTGAGAAATTAATATAGTTGTAGTCTGTCAATATCATCACCGACCAGGCATTAAAAGACATACAAGCTACGTTCTACCTACTTCTACCCACTTCAACATTGTGTCTACCCCAGGATCTGTCCAATGAATGCACACCCTTTACTCTGGATCTGTAGAATAACAAAGACCCCTCAGCTCTTTATTCTAACCTTGCACGAAGTAACCATAAGGGTAGTTGAATATAATTCCTACCTTCATGCTACAGTTTTTACCACTCTTTCACATTCCTTGACAGCAAGAAGATAAACAAGGTTGTAAGGGTCCCTGCTAAGTTTAGTGACATCTTACAGACACCTTTATTGCCATTCATCTGAAATTTCTCACATAAGACAAGCCATTGCAATTACTTACCACTCACTTTTGCCACCAATGGATTCTTGACTGAAGGTTATAATTACAGGTACTGCTCTGTTTAACTGCTCTAAGACCTTAATTCTGCTGGTGGTCTTTCAAATATCCTGAGGTATTTAGAGGTAGTAGATAAGGCATCTTTCCAAAGAAAAAGTTGTTTGATTATGATGATCTAGAATTTGCTCATTATACTTTGTTAAACCATAGTTCTATAATGCTTGCTGCCAGTACACAAAGATTTTTGAGCCCATTTTGCTCAGGTGAACTACTGTGAACCCTATTCTCTTGTCCTTCTCTCCTTTATGTCACTATGCTGTTTCAGCTATGCATTAAAATTCCAGCAGTTTAAAATTCCAGCAGTTTTCTGTTTATTGCACATAAGCTCTTTTACGTGCAGCACAACTGGAATTTCAGACAGTCAGTCATAATAACCTGCTCGTTAACTTACTACTACACCCACATCTTTAGACAGATTCTGAAGGTCTTGCAGAGTAATTTGTCCCACATAATTAGGTCCTGTGAGCTTTGTAGTGTACTTTCTTACTATGCTTTAAATTCCTAAGAACGTTTTTGGAGGTAATTTGACACATAAAATGCATGCAATCCTCAGTATGTTTGCCACATGTTCTGCTATTTCCTGCTATGTTATTATGGTCTTTCATCACTTCCTCCCACTGCATCCTCTTGACTACATTTCTTTCACCCCCTTTCCTCCATATACTTTCACTAATTTATTATAATTTCTCAGTTTCACTTACGTTGGGAAGCAGCACCTCTAATAGAACCAGCTAGTTACAATTTAGAAAAGAAATTATGACAAATAATCAACATTTTGAATTTCAACTCAGAACACTTTCAGGTCAGCTTTCAGCTTCTGTTTGTACCCATTTTCCCTTTCTCAGCTAAGAATCCTTTTGCCTGTATTCATATCATACTGAACAAACTCTTTGAAATATATTACACTAGCAAGTTTGGAAAGAATGAAAATAAATGTTAAAAAAAAAAACACACAAAAAAGCATTTTCAAAGCGGGTTTTAATTGACTTAAGTAGGAAACAGCATGATTTCTCAACTACTACAGTACTAAAATGTAGATGTCACATTGTTCCCAGTAGAACTCCTAAGTCTCTTGCTAAAAGACATTTAATGTGCAGCCACCTCCACTGTAAAACAAATGCTGAAGGGGTGCTGTCAGTGATATTTGCACAGATTCATTCTCATTAAAGGCTCTTATAATAGCATCCACTATGGTGTAAACTTGTAAAAATTGACTCCTAGATCCATTAATCCCTTTCATGTGCTACTCATGAGTTTAACGTGACACAGCAGCTAAAAGGACTAACTTGGTCCTTAGATGGATAAACAAAGGAATACAGAAAAGGAGTGGAAAAGTTATATGTCTTTAATAGCAGTGGGACCAGTCCAAAAAGTGATGGAAAGATGTTGGAGCAGGAAAACCTTTATAGCAACTAGAGGATTGGAGAACAGGACATAAAATGACATTAAAAAAAACCACTTAATGAATTTAGTTTAGAGAAATGCAGGGGATAATTTGACTATAGTATAGACACGTCTCTAGAGAGAACAGGTACTTAATATTAGGGGTATCTTCATCCAGAAGAAGAAAAGATATTACAAAAATCAATAGCTACAGACTAAAGCTATAAATCAGATGCACAGTTTTAGCAGTGCTGAAACAGAACAGTTAGATTTAGGGCCAATTCTCTCCCACTACAACAAGCACAACTGTGATTGGATAGCTGAAAAATAATGTATACTACCCAATTATAACTGTTGGACTTCTGTGGAGAGAAGGATGCACCTGTGTCCCAGGGATGTGATGCTTGCAAAGTAGTCACCACATTGGCAACATCACCAGTATAAGCTTTCCACCTTCCATTAAATGAAAAAAAGTGAGGGAGGTTACCAAGGGAATTTAATCTCAATGCCAATCATGTAAAACACTACTTCTGTTGTCCAGATTCAAGCACTTAAAATAGGATATCAAGGATTCCTATGTAGTCAGAGAACCTTTTAAAAACACCAACATTAAGAACCTGTCCCTTTCTGGGAAATAATAAATCTTAATCATACATGGTCTGATGGCCATCCAAAAATATTCTGTCATGCAGACCCTATTCTTTTCTTATAACTAAAATGGAAATTATGTATGAAAGAATGAGTAGAATGGTGCTTCTCTGATTTCCACTTAAAATACTCATTCTGCTCTGTCCTTCCTTTTATCTGATGTTTTACTTCTCTTTTTTGTTCGTCTTCCCTCTACACTGTTCACTGAATAGGAAAACGGGCTGGGAGAGAAATTGTTGGGATCTCTGCCCTTGTGGAGAGAGTCCTCTCCTGGATCTAATCTCTACTCTGATGGAGCTGCCCACAGCTCTGTCTCTGCTGAAACTGTTTCCCAGGGTCTGTGCTCGCTTAGGCTTCAGCACTAAATGTTGTTATATTCTGGGATAATGCTTCTGCACTGAATGTATGCACTGGACTAGCTGTGTGAGCACAACAGACAGGATTAGAAGTGTTTTCTAAGGTTCAGCACTGAGCATATAATGACTGTCACAGGGGAGAGCCACTTCCCAAGGTGATGAAAGAGCAACATGCCATTACACATTATTTAAACACTCTCTGACATCTCCTGCAAATGCACAGCAATAGCACAGTGACCAAGTGAGTCTCACAGCACAGCTCACTGCACTGAGAACAAGCATCCTCAAACTATGCCATGATGCAGAACATCATTATCTCAGATGTTATGGCCTACCACCTGGTTTACCACTAAAACTGCCTTCCTCACAATAGTGTTAAAGGCCAGAGCCCATATTTTTCTTCAACAACGAGGAGTTGGAAAGACCACCCTTCTATTCCTTGTTTTCAAACACCAATAACTAAAATAGAGTACACCATTAGCTTATCACAAAAGTGTGGTGGTTTTCCTTTTTGTTGTTTGTTTGTTTTCTGTAAAAAATGAATTAACTTCCTTCAGCCAAAAGCTGGAGGATCTACTGATGACAGCTATAAGAGTAGCACAGGGCCCTAAGAACTTAGCCAGATTTTTCTGGACTTTCCTGACACAGTTGTCAAGAGGTACTCTTATGCAAAGCTGGTAAAACTGATAGAAATTTCATGAGGGTGCCCTTTTACTAGAGTTAGTTTACGGGACATTATGAAAAAGGGATTTGAGTATGTACTCCAATCCCTCTTCAGAATGGACAGGAAGACCCACTAGGCAAAGAAGAGTATTCCTTGATTTTTGTGATCAAAGATTCTTCAAACCAGCAGGTACTAAAAGTGATTTAGCAATAGAAACTCTTTATATTTCACTTAGTAGTTAACTCTGAGAATAACTGGGATTTCAGACTGAAAGGGAAAGTTACACCAACCATATACAATTTGTGTATTCTTAAATATATTTCATTTTTCTAACTGTCAATCTACTTACATACAATAAAAAATGAGTTATTTATTTCACATTAATGAGGAAGCTACTTCTTAATGGCTTATGGCCGACACAAATATGCCTCTATCTTGAAGAACACAGCAATATACAAATAAAGCTTCTGTTAAAATTCATGCATAATCAAAACAAATTGAATATCCACTTTTATTTCCATAGGGAACAGAGCTATAAAGATTAATGCTAGACAATGATATTTAATTAAAGCTTATTTACTTTATAAGTACTTTCATGTTTTCAAGAGTATTCTATTTTGGAGCAGGAAGCTGTAATGCATTTCTGAACCATCTAAAAGTCATAGGTGGAGGAAGCTAGTTAGGATCACAGCACAGTGCTTACAGCAATAGAATCATAGAATCATAGAATCACTAAGGTTGGAAAAGACCTAAAAGATCACCCAGTCCAACCGTTCACCTATTCCCAATAGCTCCTACTAAACCATGTCCCTCAACGCAACATCCAGTCTTTCCTTGAACACCCCCAGGGTCGGTGATTCCACCACCTCCCTGGGCAGTCCATTCCAGTGCCTGACCACCCTTTCTGAAAAGTAATACTTCCTCATGTCCAGCCTGAATTTCCCCTGGCGTAGCTTGAAACCATTCCCCCTGGTCCTATCACTAATGACACGAGAGAAGAGGCCGACCCCCAGCTCACTACAACCTCCCTTCAGGAAGTTATAGAGAGCAATAAGGTCTCCCCTGAGCCTCCTCTTCTCCAGGCTGAACATTCCCAGCTCCTTCAGCCTCTCCTCATATGGCCTGTGCTCCAGACCCCTCACCAGCTTCGTTGCCCTTCTTTGAACACGCTCCAGGGCCTCAATATCTTTCTTGCAGTGAGGGGCCCAAAACTGGACACAGTACTCGAGGTGCGGCCTGACGAGTGCTGAATATAGGGGAACAATCACCTCTCTGCTCCTGCTTGCAACACTGTTTCTGATGCAAGCCAGGATGCCATTGGCCTTCTTGGCCACCTGGGCACACTGTCGGCTCATGTTCAGCCGAGCATCAATCAATACCCCCAGGTCCATTTCCTCTACGTCAATACTTTGTCAATACTGACAAACTGTCTAGAAAATTTTTTCACGTTAAAGAATTCTGGTGTTAAAGAATTTAAATGCATTTTAATTCACTTTTCAAAATTCCATTTTGTATTCACAAACACACCTGAACACAATAACAAGAATTCATTTTTATATGCATTATTCCCTCTGATGGTAAATTGTTGTACTGTACTCATACTCCACTCTTCATTTTTGAGATTCAAAAGGAAAGGTTATGCTCTTACGATTAATAACAAAATAAGTTTCCTTTCCTTGGCTACCAGTCTGTTATTGTATTCCAGATTTTATTTTTAAATTAACTGTTAACTATTTCAGTGAAATTAGAGGAACTGGTTATTGGATGTATGCAGATTAGAAGTGAGAAAATAGAGGGATTACAGAAAAAAACTGCACAAAAACTGCACTTTCATTCTGATTGTTGAGGTTAAAAATTACATATAATAAGATTTGGGAACACTAATTTCTAATGGGAGATTTCATTTTAAAATGTAAAAATTGCTGGATACATGTGTCTGGTGCTTGTTTCTGTCTCTATAAACACACAACCTCCAAACACAACACTTTCAATAACAATTGTATTAGTCATCTACAGCTACAAGGCTGTTTAAGATACAAATATAAAATAGCTTTATTTGGACTGTAATTAACATGGCAAATATCACAATATTCTACAGGAAAGAAACATTCTCAATCCATGTATTTTATTTCTCCTGACAACTGGCAAAGTATATTTTACTGCAGAATGCTTTATTGCTTCTTAACTATTCACCCTACACAGTATACATAAAAGCTTAATGAGTATAGCTGCATAAAAACTAATTTTAACGCTTTTAAAATCAGTGGTGAACAAAATGTTGTTTAGATTGTTTTTCAAACAACTATACCACATCTGATCTTTTGAGGAAAAGCAATTATTTCTTCTTGTCATAGCCAATACATTTCTTGATTCTCCCATTTCAGTTCCACCATTCATAGGAACCATTACATCAGTCAACATGCAAACAGTTAAATATTTGAGCAAATACAGAAAAATATTGTTATTAAATGCCTAATCAATAAAACACCACTTTAACAGGCTAGTGGTGAAGAGGGCAAGAAGCGAAAAACTAAAAGCCTTTTTTTCCAGATTGCCAAATAGAACACATATAAGTTTGTCTAATTTAATATATCTTTGAGGAAAAATTACATAAAATAATTTATATAAAATATATCCAAAGATCTTCTGAAGAGATAGCAGGTAGAATCTAAATTTAGCTCCTGATTCTGCTATCCACTCTGTGAATAAACATTACCTTTTCCATATTTTCTGAGGAAACATCAAATGGAATCATTTTTTTGTGAGTTTCAAGTACTATATATCATTGGAAACTTATGAATACCTAATTTATGTAATCGTTTTGGTAGTGAGGAAATCATCATTCTTCAGTGTTCTGTGTCTCTGTCATTCTCTCCCTGTGAATTTCTTTACTACAACAGGCACCACAATAGTTGAGGGTTTCTCAGCATTTATGCTAGTGAGACCAATTTTTTTAAGGTATGTAATTCAGTCATAAAAACTGAAACCATAGCATGAAAGAGTTCGTTTGTGAATTCCAAACATACACACACACACACATTTAGTGATTAAAAATGCTTCTTTTTTTCTCTCCTACCACCTGCATTCCTAAAATCTAAAATCATAACCCTCTTTTTTAGCAATAGTTCTTTGGTTCAGAGAGAGAAAAAAACAAAACAAAACAAGAAAAAAAAAAAAAAAAAAAAAAAAAAGCAGGAACTACCAACCAAATGGCTGAGGTACTAAGATTTAAAAAGCATTCTTAACACATGCATAAAAGCCATTTTTCATAGAGATTTGTGATGCATTCTGGAATATCTTGGAGAAATACAGAAAAGTATATAATACACAAATGCGTGCTATTGTTCATAGGCATTCACTACGCACATCTTCAGTGCAGTGAGTGTTGAATCCACATTAAGAGTCATACAGAAACATCAGTAAGCATGCTTCTTTCATAGAGCCTGCTTTTTTCCCTTCAGTACACCACAGCCTCTGTTGGCAATGTTAGAAATAGGTGTTTCTTTACAAAGTCATGTTTCAATTAGAAGTTTTGCCTGTGCAAGGGATGCAGTTTCAGGCTCCACATTCACCACAATAGAACAACTGGTTTAGGAGCAGCTTGAATTAACTCTGCTGTTTGGAAATAGGCTTTTAGGGGACATCTGCTTAACCTCGTTCTAGATGTCCCAGTAAAAATCTTCAGCATCAGAGGTCTTGCAATTTCTAAGCAGTTATTTAGTCCCCCTGTTGTAATGATTTTTTTTTCCTTGGGATGTAAATAATGAGATAGTAATAGAGGCAACAGAACTTGAGCACAAAAATACAGCTTCAGCCATTCCAGTCAGAAATTAAGTAAAAATCAGAAAAAAAAATGAGATTAAATTTCAACTTTAAGGTAATAAAAGATGGAGATGGAGGTGCCAATGAAATCTGCCGAAACTAAATTTCAGAAGCACAGCTTTCTCATCTTGAAATGTTACACCCATAAAAGCAGCCTATAAAATTAATCTACCTGGAGATTTTCCATGTTAAATCAGCTCAGAAATAACTTTTAAGCACTTATGGCATTATATCTAAAATACATATTCTCCTGTTGTCCATATATCAAAATCCTGTGTATTTTAAAAAATAAGATCTGAGCTGCTCTGAAATGTTTGTATTATAAGAAAAAACAGTAATAAAGTATATCACTTTCAGAGAGATCTGACATTTGTAAGCATTCCGTAAAAAATTTGCATTGGGCTGCAGTACTGGAAAAGCATATTTAAAAGTTCCTAAATTCACTTTTTTTTTTTTCTTCAAGAAAAATATACAGAACACAGGTAGCAAAAGAAGACAAAAAAGCTAGTGTGTGTTTTCAGTCTGGATCCAAAAATTAAATTCCTAAAGTGTTATTATCTGTTTTACCAAAAGACTCACTCATATAAACCCTTTTATTCCGTTTGCTTAAGGGAGAAGGACATTCAGCATGAGAAAAGTGGTGGAGTAATTTCCACAGAAAACAAAACCCTTACTTCTTTCAGGAAAATAATTTGCTTTCTTCACTTTGGCAGATCTGGAAATAAAGAACATTTAGATAACAGTGTTTGTATTCTAATCAATTTGTCCAAATTAGTTTCTCGTAAAATTCAGTTTGAGCTACATAATAATGTGTAAATTCAAGGCTTTCCTTTTTCTCTTCTTTTTTTTTCTCTTTTTTTTTTCCCCTGCCTAGAAGGCTGTAATAGGCAAAGTAGCAGATACAAGTGGAAAAAAAATATGAGAGAGGATTCCATACATTTGGGTTCCTTCCAAGAACTTTGCCACATTTTGCAGATTCTCAGTTTTCAAATAAAGGTGTCTTAGCCATCGCAATTGTGGAGATATTCTTGCCTCTGTAAATCAATGTATTGTTGCTAGCCAGCCTTGCAGAAATCTGCCTACAGCCAGCCAGCCAGAAACAATAGGAGCAACAAT
The DNA here is from genome assembly GCF_951394365.1 of Tetrao urogallus. NCBI lineage: Eukaryota > Metazoa > Chordata > Aves > Galliformes > Phasianidae > Tetrao > Tetrao urogallus. The sequence continues at coordinate 47,159,355 of NC_136819.1, read as the reverse complement.
TATATGTATTCTTTCCCTTCCCTCCAAAATTAACGTGATTTTGCCTTAAAATTGAAGGCAATTTTAGTAAAGGATGTGTTAGTATTTAAAACACTAAGTAAGAATCAAGCAGAGGTTGCATTGTAAAAGCACATATAATTAAAGTGTACAGACTCCTTTTTTTTTTGCTTATACAATGTCAGTTTGGGTTACTTTTATCAACTCTGCATCACAGATCAGTCAGAGGGGCAAATGAACTCTGTAAAGAAGGAAATTTGGGATAAGCATTGGGATTTCACCAGGTCTGGATGTTTGTACAAAGTGTTTCAGGCAAGTTGTTGGAGAAGGACAGAAAAAAGCCAGTTTCAGGCTAAATTGCTCCAGTCCAAATCACTGTTAAAGTACTGCACAAAGGAAGGGAGCAACTTCAGGGAGTCACGATTAATAAAATAAAGTACATGTTGATAGAATATCTCTGCATTTCAGGCCACATTGCAGAATTGGATGCCTAATTTTTTTTTTTTTTTTTTTCCCCCCTTAGGACTTTCATGAAAAACCATTTTTCCTTCCTGTTTCAACAGTTTTTAGCTGAGCTTCCTTTACTTTTCTGAAAATCCACCTTAGCTTGAATGAAACACCAGGCTTCTGAATTTAACAATTCTACGAAGGTGGTGTGGTATAGCATGTTGTTAATGTGCTTTATATTGCTGAATCTGGAAGCTCTCAGTGACTTAAATATGTTCACTCATGTTTCTGACACAATTATCCACAGAATGGGTTCAGAGGTGGACACTCTCTGAAGTGAAATCAAGGTGCTACAGAATCCTGCAGAATTTATAGAAATACCTCCACAGATTTTGCCAAAAAACCTCAGCAGATTTATATTGGCCCTGCCAATGACTTTCTGTTTAACTTGTAATCAAAACAACTCAAACCCAGTTACTGTTTGCATATCTGCCAAGCCTCTCAATTTCAGCAGTAGGCAGCAGACTCTCAGTATGACAGCCTGTCTTTCAGATTCAAGCTGAATCTGCCAAGGCTCCACTACAGAGGCAACTGGTAAATTAAATGCCAACAAGCAAGGACATTCATGTACCTTTACACTCTGCACATGAAGAGACATCACAGGCCTCTTCATTCTAATGGGTGCTTTGTGTGTTTTGGGCTGCAAAGTAAAGAGTGCCTGCTCTTATGCATAATGAAGCTGTTGCATATATATTAGTTTAGCTGTATTGCTCTAATTCTATGGTCACAAATTACCTAACAGGTTTTCCTGTTACAGAAAAACAGAATATCCTTTTGTTGGTGAAATTAGCCAACAGAAATCAAACAATGGAAGAAAAAAAAAATCAACTTTTAAGCCCTCTTCTACCTAAAGATAACATTATATTGTCAGGTTACAGCAGAGTCATTGCCAAGGGTAACTGAAAATCAGGAACATTCAAAATATATTGTCAAATCTTTAATTCACTTTTTCATAATATAGGCGTGCTCTCTGATTCTAAAAAAAAAGGGATCGTTTTAAAACCATTCAAATTGCTGTTGATTCTTTATGGTAAGCAAAAGGGCTTCATCGTATTTATGCAATTACTGACTCTTATTAATACTTAAAAGTTGCACAAGACTTTGTGATTATTGATAGCTGATGCAGTCACTATCGCCAAGTTTAGATTGTATTAGCAGTTTTGAGTGCACAACCATAATACAGCCAGAAATATTAATACCACTGAGCATAAATAACAGTACTTGACAGACTCAAGTGGGGGGAAAAGCACTAACACTGGTTACTCTAATGGACAGAATAAATGATAGAACTGTATAATGAGTTTACAGCAGCCAGGTTTAGTGAAATCTATTTCTGAGTAAGAAGCGGGGGGGGGACAGAGGGGGGGGAAAGGTAGCAGTTTTGGTAACAGAATGAGGGTATGAACACATTAAAAATTAACTGGGTGTTTTCAGATAATTGAAAGAAAAAGCGTCGACATGGGAAACTTAGCTGTTGCTACTCACACAGCTCTACAGTGGGCATTATCACAGTTTCCTGCCAGGGATTTAATCTGCCATCACACCTGAAAATGAAAGAAAGAAGTATGAGCTTTCCAAGTGTTCTTACAATAACATGAGAGGGTTTTCTTTTTTCCTTTTTTTTTTTTTTCTTTCTTAATAAGGAGGAATAGATATACTCTGTCCAATATAAAAGAGGTTACTGTTGTGCAAGTGTCTTTTTTATTTACTATAATTTGGCAGACATAGCACTGCAAGACTTCAGAACTAAGAAAGTGAAAAACTTTGATGTTCCTTTGACATGAGCTGGTTGAGATGCATCTTCTTCATAATTGTAGAGAAATATTACATTGTTGCAGCTGCCTGGCGCTAGCAGCAAACTATGCTTCATTTTGCAGAGACGGTTCCTCCCTTCCCCACTTCCTTCCAGCATTACCTTTGTCACACCAAGATTTACTTTAACTGGAACCATGTCAGGTGTCCCCAGAAAAATGACAAACTAAAATTATCCTATAATTGTAATACGAGCCTGAAGGCATATGCTGGGTGAGACAGAATTCACCTTCTCTGGACACACACATCAGGGGAGGTGAGAGGGATATTTGAAATTACAGGCATTGCAATTTCATTAATCAATGAGTAAATCAGTTAGAAACCAGTCATGCTCTTTTGCTGTGTGACCTAATCCTTTGCTTGAATTTGCCACTGCCCGATTTTATGTCATACCCAGATCCTGATTCAGTGATTTCTAAAGGGAGACACAAAGACTGCACAAAATACAGCATCAGGTGCCTAAAACAATCTTTGCTCTCTCACTTATTAACTGTACTTTATAAGAATTTAAGTGAAATTGGTCAATATGAGAAGTGCCTAACTGTGAAAGTGAAGTTAAAGACACGTGTCCTTCAAGGTTAAACAAATATGCTCCGGGAGTCTGATTAGTTTTCAAGCTCTCTTTTTCTCTGCTCCTTTATTTCAGTCATCTGGAAATGAGGTGCTGGTCAGTCTGAGACAGTGATATCGCAGCCAGCATGACAGAAAGCTAAAAACTCTGGTATATGAAGACATGCTATCCCCTCCCTGAGGCCTACCTAAGTTAGGATGTAAAGTGAAAGTACATACAAGTTAAAAATAATGAAACTTCTCCACTCTCTGGGAGCTACTGAATTTGATTTCTGCAAACACGTTTTTCCACATAAATATTCTCCCAACCCTAACTTGAAACTGCCCAGTTCCATCTATCTCTGTGAGAGCTGTTTGATAAAGCATTTTCTAAAGTAAAAAATTTCTCATGCTTATGTTGAAAAAGTATTAATGGAATGTTGTTTTAAAACAAACAGAAAAAAAAATCTTACATGGATGCACAACCACTGCACACATTTCACCCATAATAGGGAAATAATTTCCTGTTTTGTGTCCTGTGCCATTCGACAGCAATTGATTTGGGGCTGGGGGGAGGGGAGGACGGTGATTAAAGGGTTAATATTCAAATGAGAAATTTGCAAGGCCTGCATAATGGAACTGCCACCCTGATAACAATAGGAATTTTTAACAATATCGAGCCTTGTTAGCAAGAGAGTTACAAGCATTGAGGGCAATCAGTGTGTCTTGTCAGTTTCTTTTTATCTACCATCTCCAACCGCCAAGGAACCGAAATGAAGCACTTTGGAATTATCAATTTCAGCCACATTTGCATAACAAAGCCCCCGAGGAAGAGGCATGATAAATGTGAAGGACCCCTCTTGGAAAAGGAACTGTCAACCGCGCCCCGAAAGATTCTCCGACCGAGCGCATTCTCGGGGATTGTAGTCAGCGAAAATAAAATGAAAGCATTAAAGAAAGTCATTCTCTCAGAGAGAAAAATCTCCCCCTCTGCACAGAGAGAACTGGATGAAATGACATTATGCATATGAAAATGTCCAGAAAGATGTTTGATTTATGTATGCATTAGATGCAAATTCCATTACCGCACGCGCGCTGTTGTGTGATTTGGCTCTGAACACATCACTGCCCTGATCAAATCTGATCTCATTAATTCCGACAAGGAGAGAGAGAGGGAATTGAGAAGAATTTATGGCCTGGACACTTGAAAGAAGTAAATTGTAATTCTGTTTAAAGCTGTAGCGAACCTTTTAAACACCTTTTATTATAGAAAAAAGCACTTACTTTTATAACACTGTTAGAACTTACTTAATCTTGTACTTGGAACTTCTAGTCCTCATTTAAAAAAATCTATGACCTTGTTTAGGGGAAAAAAGAGAGACGGAGAGAGAGAGAGACAGAAAGAGAGACAGAAAAAAATATGCCTGTCTTAGACTGAAATTCAGCAGAAGCATCATAATAATATGATCAAAGAAGACCTATTGACTATCTGAATAATCGTGTGAATATTCTGCTCTGCTGGTATATGTTTATTTTTAAACAATCCTTTAATATCCTCAAATAAAATATCAAATACTTTACAAGCATTTTTATGAGACTAGATAGACATTTCATGCTTAAAAATATTATTAATTGTGATCTAGATAAAAATGGCAATGAGCACATGTTTTATAACAATATTCTCAAGCAGTGCAGTGGTGTCAGGTAAAACTGATATGGGTTTCTTCCTGAGATATAGATGATTTAAAGACAAAACAAAACAAAAAAAGGAACAGATTTTTTGCTAAAAAGGAATTATATTACTGTAGGGGAAAAAACAAAAAAACAGATTGTTTCTTACATTAATAAAGATTCTTATCCTTGTTTTGCTCCTGAGAAAGACCTTAATAACTCATTTCCTCCCTTCATGAAAGATAATCACCCTTCATGGGTGAGATATCCTGTATTTACTTGATACCAAGTGTAAAACTGAAATAGTGTCTCAATATGTTATTGCATTGTATAATCAGTGTTCCTCCCCCAACATTCATGAACCCCTAGGGTGCTTCATAGCCTAGAATAGTTTCTTTTCTGTTATGCATCTTCCGTTTTAGTGAGATATGATGAACTACCTCCACAGTAAAGACAGAGGGGAAAAAGTGAAAAAAACCCAACCCCCCTCAATTCCTAAAATCTTAGTTGCCTATCACGATTCATTTACAGAGAAATAAAGTGATTTCTGCAAACAGTTTCCCCAATGAAGCCTGCAGCTTTCTTTGATAATCTGCTCCAGCTGATGTAATTGTTGAGCAAATGTTACCCAGAGTGATATAGAAAAGTTGTAAGTTATTGCATCTACTAACACAAAAGCATAACTTGTAGGTAAACCATGTGAATATATTTTAAGCATCATTCACATTTTCAATAGTCAATATTGATTTCTTGCAGAGTGTTTTTATATTTCCACATGCAGAAAGCATGTGTTTACAATATCCATTATTCAAATACAGAAAAATGTTACCTTTTGAAGAGTTATTGTAATATATTTAGCTACCAAATTCAATCATTGGTTTAGAAAATAGGGAATATAGTCCTGATTTACGTAGAAATTTTCAATAGAGTTTTAAGTATGCATTCAAAAACCACTTTAGAGAAACATGCAGACATTACAATACACAAATGAGTACAGATACATCCTGTCATTTTATTATTTTGTCATTTGTACGTACATATTTTGTGAAAGTATTTGAGCATGTATATGTATACATGAAAAAAAAGGGAGATAATTTGTAAGTTTATAAGAGTGGGCATTTGTTAAGGTGAATATAACACAGAACGATGCTTTTTGACTGTACTAAGCTGAGTACACTGAAACATGCAGAGTACTGTACTGAGAAATCTACAAATCAACTTAGCAATGAGAATAGCTAAAATATAATTATGTACGACACAATATTTGTTATACTTCAAGCGCTAAAGAAATATTTTGTGTTCTAACTGAATATTCTCCATTATTAACTGGACTGTGGATTACTTTTGGTTATATTCAAGGGAAAAAAATCACCCAGAATTGATCTAACATATAGACTTTAAGAAAATTAGCACAGTGTGAAAGAGATTGTCATTGCAAAATTTGGTTTGGTGTTTTACATAAGGTTATCTCCCTCCTCCTGCATACCCTTAGCATATCACTGAATGCATTTATTAAAATATTCTAGCCACCTGTCCATTTGAGCCTGTTTCAGTTAACAGCCAAAAATAAAAGCAGTTTTGTGCTTCAGAACACAGAGACCCAGAAATAAGTTCCCATTCCTGGTGGCTAATCAAGCAAAACTGGGCTTGCTGTCCCTTAAAAAAAAAAAAAAAAAAAAAAAAAAAAAAAAAAAAACACACAACTAAAAACAACAACAAAAAAAACCACAACAACAAAAGAAACCACATCCTTTTTGCTAACCTAACCCCTCCTCCTGTTCCCCCCAAATACACACACAGACACACATACTTCCCTTCAGTGAGTGGTTCAGGCTCCCTGATTAAGGTCATGCCGTTTGTTCATTACTGGCCTGGCTAATGTGATTGAATTGGAACAATACCTTTGAACTCCTTGGCTCTGATCTGCATACTAATTGACTCCCTTGTCCTTGGCAGTGACCTTGACAGGCTTTCCACCACTCTCAGAATGGCTGACCAGTTTCTCATCAAAAGTTCCTAGTAAAAAAAAACCCAAAAGCAGAATTAGTCATTTTACTACTTTTCTCTCAATTCATATTTCCTTACATACCATTAGAAAAAGCAAAAGTGCTACTCCCTAGCTCCCCCTGGATGTTTATTAATACTTGAAAATCACAGTGTCACTTTAAAGTGCTGAAACAGTGACAGTATTGTTTTGAAAGAGTTCATTGTTGCCTCCTCAAACACATTTTACACAGATTTTGAGGTAGTTTTTTCCTCTATCATTACATAAAGGGCTGCAGTTTAACTCATGGATCTTAACATCACTGTTGTTACACTTTATTTTTTTAATGTTTTGGTCTTTTCTTTTTTTCAAGTGAAAAGAAACCTTGGCTGTATCCTAAGAAAACAGCACAAATTAGTTTTGTTTTTATAATTTACATCAGCACTCTAACACCCTGCGTTTCAACAGGTTCTCTAGTAACCAAATTGCTATGGTTTTTAAAAATCCAATCCAAGCCATGCAGAACACTGAATTTAGAAAATTCCAGGTTTAAGTTAATGAGATAAGGATTTTACTTTTGTATCTCTGAGGCTCCCAGACCAGCATATTACTCATGAGAGGCATGATTTCTATACAGAAGACATTGTTAAACACTATAATTATATTTATGGGAAAAAAAAAAAATACATAGCAATGCTCTGCTGACTAAAAAGTAGAGTTTTACTTCATTTTTACTGGAGTGGAGATGTACTTTGTGAGACAAGTGGCAGCCTCGGTGAACTTTCATTATTATAAAAAATACATAATGAGGCAATAACTAAACCAAACTAAAATTAAGTATCATCAAGAAAAAGAGACAGCACACAGAGAAATGTTCTTTTATCAGACTGCCAGCAAAGATCCACTTTAGAAAAAGTTCTATTTCTTCTTCAATATTCATTCTTACTTTAGGCAAAATCTATTGTGGGGAAAACAGCTGGAATTTTTAACTCATTTAAAAATACTTTTTTCCACTATAGAGGCCCTATACTTGGTTCTCAAAGCACTTCAGAAACACAGACATGAATATGTATTATAGCCAGGTGAGTATTATTATACAACATTAATAACGATCTGTGAATCTATAAATAGTAAATTAAACTGCAATATTTCTTGTTTAATACAATTCCCTTTTTTCTATCATGGTGTTGTGACCAGTACACAGGCTTTGAAGAGTAAGTCTCAAAACAGAGGTTTTTGCTACTGAGACAATTATTTTTAGCTTTTAATACAGTGACACACAAGCATCTGGCCAGTGACCAAATACTTAGGCAGGGCAGACTTTAAAAGTTGGCATTCAGTTAGGAGCACAATAGAAATATCAAAAAATTCAGATCTTGATCCAGACTTTCCTAAAAATTCAAGGATGGTCTGAATCCAAAATTCCACTATGAACTGCAGAGTTTTAGTACATGTATTGCTCCATTCAGGCTCTGTGACCACTTCTACACAAGACCTAGCACCAGAGTGACTTCTCACTGTCAGATTTGAACCAGCTTATACCCTCATCTGTGAAGACCTTGTTCTGCTGGTGAAAGATGTGGGCTTGCTCAGGAAACTAGAGAAGCGATGTTGAAAAGAGAAAATCCAGAGTTCAAGCTACTGAATTTGGCATCTGCAGAGCTCTGCAGCAGCAGTGTCAGGTAAGGCTGCAGTAGGTGCAGCCTGATAGGGCATTCTGGTTGTGAGCAGGTAGCACGATCTGTGAACAAATGAAAGCTCTTTAGAGCCACACAAGTGAAACAGGAGAAGAATGTCTTTAAAGGTATTTTGGTGCCTGCAACACTTACAGATGGGTTTTCAAAAGAGTTTGGGGCCAAATGCTCATGGAATCCATTTTGCTATGGGGCTCTGGAAGCAGCAGCTGAACATGTGAAGTTTGTGTTTATATAAACTACCAAACAATTTTTCTCACCAAAAATAGCACTGCTTCTATAAAAAAAATTAACATCTCTGATACTCTGAGAGATTCTTGAAGTGTCCTGAAGCACACATGCAGAATTTCACCAAACACTAAAGCACAGCTGCTTTGCAATAAAATATACCAGGTTTCCCTGCAACAGGAGAGCAGGGGAATTTTAAAGTAATTTTTAAGAGAAATAGAAAAAGAAAAGATTAGGTAGATAGATTACAGACCATGAAATAAGGCTTTACTCTATTTTCTCTTCCATCATTAACTTTAAGTCTCTGGTTTTAAGACTCAGCCAAAATCTGGTATACCCTACACTGTCACTACCTAATTTTACTTAAGCAGTGAGCACCACCTACTGCAGGGGACTATTGCAACCTATTTAGTCAGTACATCTGTCACTTCCTACAATAATTTGTTTTCCTAAAGTAACTGCTGCTGAAGTTCTGACTGGTTCTATAGCTTTAAAGTGAGATTGGAGCTGATCACTGCTCACAATGGAATGTTCGTGAGATATCTGTAGAGTGCATGAGACTCAGAGATCAGCCAGATAAAGGAAATTGAAAAAGAAGATCCAATCACTTAATCTAGTTTATAAAAACAAAGGCAGCAACTGGGAGATACTTTCTCCTATCCTCCAAACTGCAGAAGCAACTGGAGTCAGTGGACCCATTGTCTGGCTGGGATAAGAGTTGTTCCACTCCTATCAAAAACAACTTTTAGCAGTGTTTAATCCACTTCTATGGCCACAGTGGTTTCAGGCAAAGGGGTCCACACGATCTCTTCCCTTCCCTAGCTCAGAGACCTGTAGGTCTGTGGCACCACTAGCACTACACTCTAGGCACCTTCCACTGCAGACACTTTCTTAGCTGCTCACCTCTTCTCTGCTCCTTCACAGCTGCCACCTGCCTGCTCACCTACCTGCTCCCTAAACTGACTCAATAAAATCTCTTTCCTTCACCAGGGTCAGGGTTAGGGTTTGGGTTAGAAAGCTGTTTCTCGACTCATGCCGTTACTCTTGAGGAGGCCAAAACTTTGAGCAGGAGCCTGGCTGTGAGCTGAGGGGACGGTTTTCAGGGAGAAACCAGAGTACCATCTGCAGCCAGCACAGGCTGTCTGACTGCAGTGCTGAGCTGCTGCCAAGCTGCACTAAGTTAAATCAGTCACACAGGTTCCTCAGTGGTTTCTGCCTGTGTCAGAAAGTGGAGTAAATCCAAACTCTGGTCCTGCTGCTGCTGCTCTTAGGACAAAGATAAAGATACTCAGCAAACAGAGTTCTGAGGATGAGACAAATCAGACACTAAGTTAAATGTCCTGCTAGGATTTTACAATTAGACTGCATGTACCTGCAAAGTGCTGGGAAACTGCAATGCATAAAACAACTGTTATGTCAGAGGAATATTAAAAGTACCAATATAAGCTTAGCACCTGCAAAGCAACACAGACTTACACCCAGAGCACCTTCTCTATTTTGCTTGTAGCTGACATACTGTTGGCAGAGTAAGGCAGAGAAAACCAACTCCCCACAGACCCGTAGTAAAGGCCATGAGCTTGTTTCCTTTCAAAACATATAGCAATAAATATGTAGAGATCTCCAGATTTTCAAAAACAATCCTAAATTTTTTGTGTGCCTTTCTGCCCAAGAAGAGTTCAAGAAAACAAATGCATGACAGATATGAAAATACACAGAGACATACAGTGAGTGTGATGATGAACAAGGTGTAGTAACTGGAAAAAAGGGAATAGAATGCAAGTGAAAAGTATTAATTATTGATAAGGAACAGATAATTACTACATTTCATATCTGCTTACCTGCTATAAGAACACTTCCTTGCTGTCTCTATTAAGGAGAATGGTGGGCTGCAGTTTGCACTCTTGGCTCCATAGGCAGGTTCTCTTCTGTGCTGACTGACAGTGTTATACACATGCTACATTATTCCAGTTTACCAAAAAAGTCTATTGAAATAATTTAAATAATGGTAATAAAAAGTATAGTTATTACAGTCAGATATGATCAAAATAGAGGTTACGAGAAAGATTCAGGGCTAAAATTCATCCCTCAGTTGGGTCATATACTGGAAAGAAAATAGATAAACACATTAAAACTGTCCTTTATTTTACTTCAGACATAAACTGCAGTGGTAGATTAGATTTAGTGTCATCAGCAAACTTTAAACCGTGTCCTTCCGAAACCAATGAGAGAGTAAATACCCAACACTATGTATGTGAATATTCACATATCTTTTACATTTGTAAATGTCAAACTTAGGTTATTATATTACCCGTAACATGAAACATCAGTAAAAAATGCTTAAGCAATTTCTGAACATTATCTCAATGGAGAAGGTTTCAGGATTGTTTTACTTTTTACTGATTTTAGTCCTTCACTTACTGTACTGTTCACTTGAATTCTGTATTTTCACATATAGAACTTTAATTTCCCACCTTTTTACTTCAATCACTATCTCTTAACAACTACCTTTTTATTAATTGAATAAAGACTTCTATATTTACCATTTACTCTAAAAAAATAAAATAAAAATATGTGACAACAATGTAACAACAGCAAATCTAAACCTTAAGGCACAAACTGCACACTGTTAGTTATCCATGACACGCTCTAACGAGAACATTCATAACAAAATCCTTCTTAGTGGTAATACACCTGTCTTCAGGCTTGCAGCATATTTGTTGTATCAGAGCAATCTTGCTAAATGTCAAGCTGGTTTGCATTCCTTTTTGTTTAAAACTAGTCTTCAGCCAGTGTTGATGGAGAAAACATCAAAGTAGGTTTCCACGATCTTTTTTCTTATATGATAGTAGGTGAGCTGTCAATTTGGAGTAGCAATAAATTTCTGGATCTCTGATGACAGTCCTCCAACACGTCCCACCCTCCAGGCAGATGTGAATCAGTTAATGTTCTTACTTGTGTGAAATGTAAGATGTCAAAGCAGTCCAGTGAGGTCCTCCAAAGCTGTGCTGTTTCTTCTTTTCCTACCACAACCAATTCAGATAACTCTGGCCTCCTACAAGTTACATGAGAATACTGTCACCAGGGCAGTAACAAAGCACATATTAAGAGTTATCTCAAGACCTACGGCATGGCTACACCCTCATTCAAATAGCCAAGGAGTACCAATCCTATGCTTGCTTTGAAAGGTATACCAGGAAACATTCATGGAGCAGCATTTACTCATTCCCATTTCCTTTTGTTTTCCTTATCCTGAGTGGAGGCACTCAGTGGTTAACAGTGCAAGACGCAGTTTATACAGGTGCTGTTTTTCTAACATTTCTTGCTCCTGTTAGCCCACTACATAGAAGACTTAGTGAACCTTACAACATGAAACACCTCTGTGGAAGTTCATTGCAAGCTACTTTTGCAAGATGGCCCTCACAAACAAGTTTAGTGACTTCCAGGGTTTATGATCTCTGCAAACATGAAAGAGACCCAGAAACGCAAAATGGAGCAGCTCTCAGCTGACAAGCTGCAGCTGGACAAGGAAGTAGACTATGATTGTTGCCAACTTTCAGGTGCCAGAAAAGTGGGTGCTGGCAGCTTAATCACATGCCTACCTGCAACAAATGTGTTTTCCCTGAAGCACCTGTTGTCAGTGTAACTGCCTAAAGATAGATATTATAGGCAGAGGTTCTGAGCTTTTTGTCACTTATTTTAAATCTACATTTGGTAGGAAAAAAAAAAAAAAAAAAAAAAAAAACCACCTTAAAAATAGCCTCAACATGGGGAAAATAAAATTAGAAAGCAGACAGAGAAGCAGCTATCAGATGGGAGACCACTGTGATAATCCACACCAGTTACCCTAACTTAGGTTAGATGAGGACATGTCTGCTCTATTAATATTTGTTTTCTTTTCTGGAGGTTATCAGTTCACGGCTTGGATGGTCAGGAAGGTCTGCAGGCAGCCACTGAATGAGACACAGCAGAGCTCACATGGGCTCGGGAGCCTGGAGACAAAGTGTATCTTTAGAGGGGCACCTGTGAGAGGCTGAGGCTCCTCCACACTCAGCAGGGGCTGAGGATCTGCAGCTTTGTGCAGAGAGACGATACCTCCAATAAGGTGATTGGCAGCATCTTGCTTCTGTGAAAGGCAGTACCTCCCAGCTCTTGCTGAGCTTCTAACAGCACGCTTAACTTCTAATTTGGGAAAGAAAAATACCATCTGGCACCTCAACTTTGAAAAGTTGCCAAACCTTGACTTACTCTCTGAATCCTCCCCAGGAAATCATGGGAACTACCTACTAAGAACAGCATTACAAAGTGTGAACAAGGCTCACGCGAGCTAGCTGCATGTTATCTACAAGATGTCTTTCAATGAACAAAAAAAAAAAAAGAAAAAAGAAAAAAGAAAAAAGATTTGGATAGGTTAGTCATGCAGTCACCTTGAGAACTTAAGTCCCTAGTTCTGTCTCCAGTGGGAACAGGTTAATGAACCACCACAGTAAATTCTTGGTGGATTTTTAATACAAGGAAATAAGTCATCTTTTCTAAATTAAGAAATTAGAAGTGACTCACTTCTAGAAGGAAGGATAAAAATGAGCCCTGTGGTATCACACTGGATAACACTGGACAACACTTGAGTATTTGATTCATGTTTGTGCTCACTAGAGTCTTATTTGTGTGTTGATAAGAATAATTTTTTGTGATATAAAATTATTTTAAAATAAATAGTGTCAGAGAAGTCACTTTGTCAGAAGAAAACACATTAATGTCAGAGAAAAGATTTTAAATAGCTGCCAAAAAAAAAAAAAAAAAAAAAATTTAGAAAAGGAAAAATCTGGGAGGAGAAATGCAATTGTTGTTCTTCAACACCTCATTATTTGTAACCAGTGGTATGTAAACCCCATGTTATATCAGAATCAATTCAGATGCAAATACCTGAGCCTTAATTGTATGTGTGAAAGAAAGAAAAGAATGATAATGTTCAAGCATGCTTTATTTTGTTATTTCTGTATCCTTCAAGACACACATTCAAAGTTTAAGTAGTAACACATCACCTGGGTAGATTTACACAGAAACAATCTAATAAATGACATTATAAATATTACATGTAAATCAAAAACCACTGGAAGATGTATTGTACTATAGCTAGATAGCAAATCTGTAATATTATTATTTCTAATTATTTCAGATGAGATGTATTCTATAATAACCTTATGCATCAAAGTAACTAAAGCATTCAACTCATTCCTACGTTGCTTTACTCAAGTAAAATTTCATTTGAATTCAGACATACAGATTTGAGCTTCTTATATTTTTCAGTCTTGTATCTGTACAGAGAAGATGAAGAATGTAGCTATTTTTCTTTAACAATGTCTTGAATAAAGATCAAGTGTATCAATTTTAGGACAATCTGCTTCTTTAGTCTAATTGTTAAGTTGCTTTTCCATGGGGACAGATTTTTTCCGGTCAAGTCTATTCTGCCTTTGATTCAATATATGCTAAGTTCTTATTATGCTAACTGGAGCTGTGCATGTAGCCAGATATAAAGCTCACGTCATTTGTTCAAAGCAGGATATCACTGTGTTTGCAACACAGAGTCCCGACATGAGGATTTGCAGACATGGAATGCCCTTCTACCATCTGCCAAAGTACCAAAATCCCACATCCCCATGTCTTAGTTCCCATTCCTCCCCCTTTTTCAATCAGATCATATAGTTTGTATTTATAATGTGGGTTCAGAACAAAGCTCTCCTGAAGTCAATAGAAAGATTCCTTAAGTTGTGACAGTTTCTGGAACAGGCTGTACTTCCCTCAGCCCTTCTGAGCTCACATTCCTGCAATGCCATGGGAGGCAGTATTGTGAATACTGACCCCATAGTGTAAAAAGTGCTACAGAATTTTCTTCCATGAAGTTTTTTCCTACTTTGACTTATATGCTGTTATTGGAAACACAGCAACATTTCAGCACGTGCATGACACGTATGGCTCAATTTCACTCAGATTTTATCCATTGAAAAGGAAATGTCTATCACTCAGACTGAACTTTTTTTTCTGTAAATTTTCATTTACAGGCAACGCATATGTAAAAATTGCATAGTTTGGGAAGGGTGTTTATATTAATGCAGGAAGACCTTGAAAGCACCATGCCTGAAGTGGGTCAATCACCCAAGTATGGTTGACAGCAGAAGATTATCAAGCTTTTCTAGCTGGAATGTAAAGTTTGGAGGAGGCAAAGGGGACTCCAACACATCCCATCTTCCTTCAGTAGAGTATTTGCGCTGTGGGAAGGAGCACGGTGCACAGATGAACTGGAATTACTTCTGGACCATGTAGGTGGAAGATGAGAAGCCAGGCCTGAACTGTCTACAGCACCTCTGGAAAACCATTCCTGTGTTTCCACAAAGGAATTCATCATTAAACTGGCAAATATCCAACATATGCAGAAAAAAATACTGATGCAGATAAAAGCCTATGAGAACATAACACATTCTGCAGCAGGATGATGGAAGGTAACATACATCCAAATATGCGAAAGATTACATAACCAAATTATTTTTTCACTCCCCACAAGTGCAGGATGCTTTTATTAAAGGAAAAGAAAAAAGATAAAGAAAAAAAAAAAAAGTAAAAAGTTTCTGACTTTCGTTAACCTTCTCTCATAGTTCAGGTTATTTCTTTAATGCATTTATCTGCTTTAAAATTGTCTCCTTAGCCTCTCAAGGGAAACCAATATAATACACCATCACATTTCTCACAGGAGAAAAAAGAACACTTACTCTTAATAGGTGGCAATTTTGCCAGATGTTATTGACATAGTAAGTGCGAAATTTCAGTGATACTAAATGCAAAGTGCAGCAGATTAAAGAACAATGGAACAAAGTGCAAAATGAAGTTTAAAAAGCAGCAGTGTCAAAGTCAGAGAAAGTGTGAAAAAATTACATTTTAACAACACTATTAAGAACAAGTTTACTAATTACTGTAACTGGCACAAATTTAAAAGTATCTTCCATAGACTTGGGAAAGTTTTTAAAAGTGTGATATTTTTTCTTGTCAGCATTTCTTCCTTTCTTTATGCACTGTAGCAGAGACATAACACTGCTGGTACTGAAACAATGACACTTGGAGCTCTTCATCTTTCACTTCTTAACCCTTTCTTACTAAGTAATATTGCAGCAAATTCTGCTATTTAAGCAGGGTAGTGAACTACAGAAAATGCTTTGATGACTAATACTGAAACAGTTTAAAATGAAGACTATCGGATTGATTCAGTCATGCTTTACACATTCACTCACCCAAAGTAATAGAATTTACACACTAAGAATGATGACATTAAAATTTTGGGAAAATCCTGTTTCTCTGCTCCAAAAATAAATAAATAAAGAGTGTACACAATTTCCTCATATTCAATTATTCTCTAAAATTCAATAATAAAATATTACAGTTGAGATGTTCATCTCCTATAAATCAGAGAAGCTTCACTGCTTTCACTGGCATCGTAGCAAACCTAAAGAATCCAGTTTTCTGGATTTCATTTATAATCTTTGTATTGTATTGAAAAATAAGACAAGTTCCTCAAAATACATGGATCCCTGCAGAATCTATTGCAAATATTTTTTATTTAGTCCTCAACCCTGCTACTGTAGTATATACAGTGAGACCTCAGCCAGCAGTAATACAGCTAAGACCTAAGTGTATCTCCATAACAAATCAAATAGTTTCGGGCATTCAAATGACCAGATCTACTTTCATGTCCTGGAAATGAAGGCTCATTATAGTGGTGCCTGATGTAGTTCCAAGTTACTTGGTGACAGGGGACCCAGGTATCTATACCCTCATTGCAGAGATGAGTGGCTCTAGGGTGGCAGACAACATCCTTACTCTAAGCTGATAAGTTTTCTCCCTGAAGTCCCTCAGATTTCAAGGATAATTATCAGGCCAAAATCTAATATCAAAATAACCTAACCAACTACCACCACCACCTAATCATAATAATAATTCCCGCCCAGGTAATATCTCAGGGCCCAAAGACAACTCACAGTACTGAATGTTAAATTCAGCATCTCAGAAGTAACACACATAGAAATCACAATTCCAAATACAGCTCTAGTAGGCAATTCCAATTCTAATTATTGTCTAAGAAAGGGGTTTAATTTAAAGTCCATTTCGGAAAAAAAGAAAAAAAGAAAAAAAAAAAAAAGTAGCAAAGCAACAAGATTTACTAAAATACTACTACTTTCTTCTCTGTGACAAAAGAAAGTTGACTTTGCACAGGATGCAAGTAGCTTGCACTAATTATGATTCCATTAGAGGGAGTTCTTCTAGCATATCAGTGGCTACCCTTTTCATGGAAATCCAATATTGTGCAGCTGAATACATCTGCACAGCTTTCTTGGGGCACTTTTCTTTAAAGTGCATTTATCATAGTCATCTATCACCACTTTTCCACCTCATGACTGCACTTGACTCAATCAAATAATTTGTGAACTAGAAATAAAATTGGTTCAACTTCAAAAATTGAGTACTGTACAATTTGATGCAAGGCCTTAGGCTCTACCCACTTAAGGAAAAAAAAAAAAAAGATTCATTTGCCAATGAATCTAATTCTTCTTAAAACCCAAACTCAATGTATATGAAATTATATCTTCCAGATCTGCATAAGGGCATAAGGGAAAGTGTTTTTTTATTTGTTTGTTTGTTTTTGGGGGGTGGGAGTGGGAGGGGGAACTGGGATTTTTTCCCAGAAATATACCTTCTAAGTCCTCAGAAAGCAAGTATAGACCTTGAACACGGATGTTCAGTTAATATCATGCAATTTAATATTAAAAGCATCTATACTAAACATAAAAAGGATTTAAAATTCCTTTCATCTTACATTGTGGGTGCTATTAGTTCCTTTCTACAGTGAGATATACACAGTTATAACTGTCCACTGGTTAGACTTAGAAGTAAGTATCTTAAAGACTATCCAGTTCCGACCTCCTGCCATAGGCATGGACTAGACCAGGTTGCCAAAGCCCCATCCATCCTGACTTCGAACACTCCCATGGACATAAGAAAATTTTCTGCAGCAGGGGAAGTACAGTTGATGGTATTCACCTATTCAGCCTTTAGCCAGAGCTCATCAGCAGTGAGATGTACTCGTGATGAACATCAACTTCCTTTCAGGTGTGACGTTACTGTTACTATGATATGCCATGTCTGTAGTAACAAGTAGCTATAGGTTTCACTGTATCAAAACTGAATTAAATTATGATTACCCAAATGACTACAAAATCCTTAAGGGTTACCATTTGTTCTTGCTCCCTGCCTGGGTATCTCCTGGTTACTTCCAGAGAATAAAATATTCCTCTGGACCTCCCTGCCATTTTTGTATAAAAATGTTTTGATGCTTCTGGGGCTCCAGGTCAGAACTGGGCCCTGCGTTGCCATTTTCTATGTGCAAATGCAGAGACAGATTCACCGCTAGAAATGGTTTGTACTGGGATTCTGCAGAAAGGTACACAGTGCGCTGCGTGCAGAGAAGGCAGTCTAGTAGGTGAAACTTGAGAAAAGAAGACAGGGAAACTTTTTCAAGCACTGTCAACAGTTCAACACAACTCATGGAATCTCTGGCTCAAACAGCTCTTTTTCCTTTTATCTTTCTGAGAAGAGGATGACCGTATTTCTATGCCCTATCCTTAAGAGTTTTGAAATTTAACTAACAATCATGAAATGCAAAAAGTGTATTTTTTTTTATCTTAATAGTTCTTGGTGTAGATCTATGGCCTCAGCTAGACTCTTTATTTAGACCCTCCATTATTTGTAGGATTTTAGAACTGCCAATATTACCTCTTTCCTTCTTTTTCCTGAAATAGTTGCAAAAAAAGATACACCTCCAGAAGCTGTCCCAACAACTAATGGAAAAAAATAGAACACAGTTTTCATCATTTTCCCTCTTTTTTTTTTTTTTTTTTTTTTTTTTTTTTTAAATTTCGGTAAGTTCAGAGTAAGTTTGCCAACCGTGACTAATGTTGAGCCATGATGTCAGAAATGGGGGAGGGCCTTTACGTGACTTGATATTTTTGTCTTGACATGTTTGTGCTAAAAGATAGTTCACTGTCTGGGGTTTTATCACATTCAATTATTGCTATCAGCTTGTGCATTCAAGATGTATTCCTAAAAACTACCATTAGAATAATTTGTTCTGCTTCCTCCTTCTAGACTGGCAATAATTGCCCACCCATCACCCTGCTCCTTTATCTTATTCTCTAGTTCTCACCTACCAAGTCTTTTTCAGTTCCCTAGGGGGGCTTCATCAGAGCTACATAAACTTTATATATATATATTACCTCCTACTGCACTGTTAATAGAACTCTTTGATCTCTCACTAAACTATAGTGGACTGCTGCAAGATAATGCTTAATCTTTTGCTGAACTTAGAGGTACTCTGTGAGTCAATAAAATTGCCTTCTAAAGCTATGACTCCACAAAGAATCATCTCTCTATTAAACATTTAGTACGAGGGACTATACAGTTTCATTCTACATCATATCCATGTCTTTCTCCTCATTCTTTTGTGCTTCTCAAACTACTTTGATGACAGCTGAGGTCACAAATTTTGACATGTATTCATTTTTTGCAACTTTGCAGAGAAACGATTGGAGCATCATAGAATTCTCTTAGTTTGTGGATAGGAGATGCAACTTATATTCCAATTCAAACAATTCAAGAGGTGAATAAACAGCAAATACAGGTGAGAGTACCTTAAGAAACCTTAACAAAAAACTTCAAGAGAAGAAAGTTCAAATACAGCAAACATCCTTCATTCAGTAATTTTTGAGTTTTACGCAAATGAAAGAAAAGCAGTTTCTGGTTTTAACATAGGCAGAGTCATGCAGTATTATTCATTTTCATGCCGTTTCATCTCATGGTGACAAACATCGTGAATCAGACTCTCGTCTTCAGAAATTTCTGTAGTTTGCCACAAACACCACAGAGCACCTTCCTGGTTTTCCCAAATCCGGACCAGTAGGCTCTAACAATGACCTAAATCTACATGAAATCTGACCATTGCCAAAAGAATCAATCTCAATTGTTAAAATACTGAGGGTGGTAAGATGTTCATACTACATATGAGCCGTGGTCAGCACCTCCCTTGTGAAAATTATATTTATATTCTTTTGATAGTTTTAGTCTGGCTATTAGCATTCTCCACGGGAAGTAGACAAGAATTCCAAAGATAGATTGAATGAAATTTTGGGAATAGACATGTCCAAATTCAACAGTTTCTGCACTTTTGAAAGATACTTATTACATTTTTCACCTCTCTCACTGATTACATTATAGCAGAAAAGTCGAGTAAATCATCAAAAATCTAAATAATCACAAAACCTACTCTGATTTTTCTCACATTTTATTTTATATTCATTTCAAATTCAACAGCAAACTGTTCCTACCACTGGCTGAATGTGCTGCTTTCATATAGGGTGCTCTGCTCATGCCCCCCATAAGCATCAAAGAGTAAAAAGAGAAGGAGCAACAACAGGGCTCAGCCTTGTCTGTTCAAATAATCAGCCACACTTGTTCATGTGGGCTAGACATCTAAACTCAGGATGACCTTGATACTTCAAGACTACAATAAGGAGGCAGGACTGTTAAAGCCTGAAGAGAACTCCAGAAGAAACTGATTTAAGAATCCATTTTTGGATCCATTTTGAAATTAATGTACAGCTGAATTTCATAGTGCATGGACTAAAACATCATGTTTCTACATTTTTCCAGCACGGTATGAGGTGATTAATATATGCTACTAAAAGAGTGTTGCTTTCATGATTATTAGGCTTGTATATATTTTACAGTCATTACAGCTTTCATAATTCCTAAGTAAGACCTTCCAATCTATCTTTTCTTCCTGAATTTGCATGAAATTGGCACTTTTTCCTAGAACTCCCCATGAAATTAGCACTTTTCTCTAAAAGTCACATGAAATTTTATAATACTGTCTTTGCTTGCAATATTATTTATAGCAACAAGTTGCTGTAAGATATTTCCAGTATGATAGGAAAGTGATAGGCTACACTAATAGTTAAAATTTGCCTTCAGTTATTTGCCTGATTTGACAGCTGTGTAGTAATCTTCCAACAGGTCATTTCTACATTAACTTTTTTCTAACGTCTCAGGGTGGTAAAAGCAATTTTGAGACAGGAAAGAGAATAATCAGGAAGTTTTTCAAGAATGTACTGAAAATGTCATAATACTTTGTCTTCAATTGACTTGTATGTAAAACTACCCCTGTATTACTAGTGGGAGTGTAAAATGTTGGCTGAAGAGACATGTAAAAGTTACCTATTTAAGCCTTTTTATCCATTCTTCAGAATGAGAGACAAAGATTCAGGGGATGAAACAGGAAAATGAATTGCCTGTTACAGCTTTGTGTCCTTTCTATATCTTCACATCTAAACACAAAAAAACTGCTCTTTTCCTTGTTTCCAGTCTTCACCAACGAGGTCTATTCTATCTACAGTCTCTCAGGAGGGAGTCACTCCTTGATAACTGCTCCAAAAATGCTAACAAAATAGCTTTTTCTCCTCTTTCCTACCTCAACCAACTCATCCCTAGGGTAGTGAAGATCTGAGCAAAACAATAAATTCCAAACTGACCTGCTTTGATTGTCCTCAATACTGTATGGCAAGCTCCTGTTCTTGAATCTCCATCTTGTTGGTTCTTGAGAGATCTCACTGCAACTACAGAAGGTAGAGAAACAAACACTTCTAGTAGCCATGTAAGTTGATGCACTGCCAAGAAGTTTTTCAAACAACTGCCCCTCCGGAAGACGTGCAGGGTACTCAGTCACCTGAAAAAGAGAATAAAATTCCTCAGAGTCAATACTGAAGTGTGTCAGAATGGAAAGAACGAGTTGCGTTCTGCTTGCACTCTCCTCAGAGCCACATAGCAAGGCACAGTCTACCAGCAAGAAACAGAACTTCCTCTCTCAGAGAAAACAGTAAAACATATTTGTTTGTCCCAGGAGGTCATGAGACAAAGAGTTTAAACAAATTAGAAAATTAGAGAGCCTGTTTATTTTGTAGGAATTATTTCATTTTAAAGAATATAGTAATAGTAGGATCACAGATTGGTGATATTTCTTATTTAAGAATTTCTAATCATATTATTGGAAAGGTGTACAATCCTTGGAAAAAATATAGAATAAAATTGGAAAAGACCTCTAAGATCATCTAGTCTCACTGTCAGATGAATCCTCATTACAAAAAAAAAAAAAAAAAAAAAAAAAAAAAAACAAAAAAAACCCGAGATCTTACAAAGTAGGAATAAAAAGATAAATGGGACAAGTGACATTATTCTCTAAATGGAAGAGTTGAAGTGTTAAGATTCCTAGAATATGCATTGCATACTCCTAATCTTTATTCCCCAATAATGTTCTCAATTAAGGATTTAAATTGTGCATAGGAACATTGTAAAAGCTTGGACTGAATAATTAATTTAATTGCTATGTTAGTAATGACATGTTCACTCAATGAATCTTAAATAAATAAATAAATAAATATTTAACATTTACCTTTCTGAATGATTTTATGGTCTCCTCTGAAAATTTTCAGCGTGATTTTTCCTCAAAATCATAAGATGAAAATACTGTCAGATTAAACATCTTCTGACTGACATTTTTGTCAAGACAAATCTTACTGTAACTTGCTTTTCTCAGAGTTTTGCAAAACTTCTATTCATTGAAATAGGCTGCTGTTAGTGGAAAGTGGAAGCCTTCAAAAGCAAAGATTAATGAAATGAAAAAGACAAAGCCTTATAGGTGTGAAATGCAGGCCAAAACGGTATAACTACCATAGATGAAGGGTGTAAATTTTTATACTTGTGTTTTATGCTTCTAATTATTAAATGAAATGATGATAGAAGGAAAAATAAAAGTAAGATAGGGAAAAAAAAAAAAAAAAAAAAAAAAAAAGAAGTAGATAACTGAAGAGGAGGGGTTTGTACTTAAGAGCAATTGAGGAAAAAGTGCAGTGCAATGACCAATAGACTAGAGACAGGATTAGTAGAGAAAAGTAATAGAATTTGTTAAACCAATTGACATAGTTAAAGAACAGACAAGCTTTCAGATATGCAAGCCCTTCTTCAGATCAAAACTAGCAGGGAGTACAATGAAACTTCTCAGGTACTAGATCTCTTATTATCCACCCACAGACAATGTCAAAATCCTGACTGGCAGAGGAGGCAGGGATTAATGATAGGTGACACCATCTGAATTATTCAAAATACTGACACCAAAAATGTGTTAAGATGCCACCAAGTTAAGAGATGCTACCAAACTTCTTGAGCAAGTACTCAGATTTGGAGAAGGCAGAACTGAAGGTGTGTTCTCCAATTGTTAGCCACCAGCTCCTCACTTTCCCTTTAGCAGTGTTTGGGAAGCAGAACAAATTCCAGCATTCTGTTGAGGTATGGATAATGCAACAGCAGCTGCCTTTAAATTGACAGCTGATCCCATAAGCGGAGCAGTACTGTTATGTTCCTCATTTTGGTGGGAGAGAGAGAAGTGCTCTTATCTAGAAAAAGAAGAGCAGCTCCAGCTCCCACATCTACCAAACATGCAGCTTGCATGCTCAACTCTGGAAAGAGTATATGGACAAAGGCATGCCAAGCATAAGAAATACAGTAGGTAATCAATCTCCATGAAGGAGAAAGCAGAAATCTGTATTGGAACAAACAACACAAGGTAACAAGTACTGCACTGCAATGTATCCAGCTTCACTTTGATGTTGTTTAGCCATTGCGTTCCATTAGAATGAAGGTGTTACCACTGGTAATTTTTTCCTATGGGTATTCAAATCTTATGCCCAGCGTAGAGTAGTTGCATGTGTTTACATGTATCTATTTGAATAGGGGTTTGCCATGAAGGATGCTGACCACCTGGAGTTCACCTGCATTCACTTTAAGTTTTGGGTTTTCAGCAACTGCTAGGGCCGGGGCTTGACACAAACAGTAAATTTTACTTTAAAAAGGACTATGTCTACCACCAAAACCCATAACCAGTTAAGAACTGTGAAGATAATCCTTTCATTTCACTTTAAACTTAAACAGTAACAGCAACGTTAGAATGACAGACTGTTCCCAACTACTATTATTTATTTTGTCAGCTCCTGGAGGACGTCATGGCTCCTTTATACTTAGTTTTGTAGATACTAAATAGCAGCACCTGTCCTCGAAGCTCTGAAACTAGTAAACTGAAGTACCACCTTCAATAGCTTGATACACTTTCCATACCAACTTAAATACCTCATTCATATCAAGATGCTACAAACTGTAAGATACATTTCATTGTGTAGCAAGACTTAATAAGGCTTCTTGCAGTTTTCCTTCTACGTTCAGAAGAACTGGACGTTGTGGAGCTGAGAGAAACCTGCAGGCTGCCATATTTGCTTCTGTTTCTAATGAAAAATATTATACTAGACAGCAATCAGAAGTGTACCAAGGCAAACTGAAATACATGCAGGGTCTACTTCTGTATTTACATATGCCTGTCCTAAAGATGCATGTTGAGTTTTAGAGACATTAAAGAAAGGAATGCTTTTTTTTTTGCAGAGAACAGATATGTGCCTAAAAGAGCCATTCCCAGAGAGTTCTGTGGGAACAAAGATGGTACATCTGGGACAACAACTATTTCTGTCATATGAATAAACCCATCGTCTTTCAGAAAAAAAATATATTAAAAAATGGGCCAACATCTCTAAGCACCTGGCTGCAAGCCCATCAGCACTGTTAATTTTCAGAAATGCTATTCTGAGTGTCTCTCACACTGACATCATTCACTGTAAGTAATATAAATCGCAATCTTTTCTCTTGGCCAGGCCTACAGCTTTGATAGGTTCTTCAGTTTCTTTCTGTTCACTTTTCCTCCCTCAGGCTGCATCCAAATTCTGCCATTTCTTCTTGAATTACACCTTCAATAGTCAAATGTTTCTTCCAGACCATAGCTCTAAAGCACTTGTCAGGCCCTTATCTTCTTCTTTTATCCAAAAACCTTCTTCACTACAATTTTTCCTTCCTACACTCTCATATATTCGTATCACCTACTTCTCTATACAGTTCTCTACAACTAAGGAACATCTGCCTTCCCTTTAAGTCTGGTCCAACATATCTTTTCAACACCTTGAATCCATCAATCCCTTGATTATGACATTTTAGCTCATTTGCCCCTTTCTTATAAGCTTATTCTTTGCTTATTTATTCAAGTTGGCTGTTATTGCACCTCCTCCCCACCACCCTGTCAGCAGTTCCAGCTTTGACAGTTCACTCCCTATTTCTCTGTCAAACTAATAATGGTCTCTTCCTCGCTACCCTTTTTAGCCAAATAGCAAGGCCCCTGCCCTATTTTCTTTTAAAATTCCTTGTCAGTACATTCTTCTGAGAAAATGCCTACATGAAAAAGCACAGTGAAGGCTGGTAAGAATGCTGGGTTAGAAATGGGGGTTGTAAAGCTAGTTTTGCCCAAAGCATTCAGAGCAAAAAACCGCAAGAGCTTCTTTTCCTGCTTGTCCACCACGGCTTTGCAGAGCAAGGCCTGTGCTTAAATACTCTCTGCTTCACAAAATCTATCAGCAAGACAAACACCACCTCAGCCTTCACCACCACGTTGCCCATCAGCTTTGAAACTGAATGGTTTCTAAATGCGAATTTGGCCTGTTTCCTTAATTAAATATGGTCCTGTCAGGATGCTCTTACATTAGCAGGGGACAAAAAGAAAAGGAGAAGAAAAATGAAATTATAGAGAAAGGGTTTAAATCAGGAAAAGTCATTAAAAAGACATAATTAAATATATGGGAATTTAAGCAGCTTTTAACAAAGAATGCAGCTGTAGAGAAAGCCTAACTGTATTTTAAAATCTGACAATTATGTTCTGCTTTATAAATCCTAATTTTTAAAAGACAACACTACTGTACATTGAGGAAGGATAGGGAGAATTTTTCATGCAAAGTCAATGACAATCCTAAAATTCAAGGACAGATAAGAGGTTCAGTCTTATGTTTATAAAGTGCTATCCATCCACACTTGCATAATATATTTTTGCAGAATCCTAAATCACCTAATAGTGTGATAAAATGCATGTTGTCCCAAGTGCCAGCATCAGAATGTCGCAATAAATTAAGTTCTGATACAGAAGCATAGCTCTGCTTATTTATCTATGCACAAATATGTGTTTGCATGCAGACTGCAAACACGTGACCAAAATCACAAAACAAAAGCAAGACCCAATTCTACGTCTGTAAGATGACAAAACTTCCATCAGTGTAAGTATAGAATGAACTGTACTATGAAATATAGAATGTCCTGCATAACAGCGTGCAATGTCCTGCAAGATTCATACTGAGTTTAATTAGAATAGGCACTTAAACACTAAGTGAATATCGTATAAAATATAGATCCAGAATCAGATATCTATTCGCCAACTTTACCTAAATACTGGCATGGCAAAATTGAAATTATATGGACATAACCTCATGTATATACCTCATCAAACTTTCTAACTGCTCACAATGTTGAAGTGGTCACCATTAAAAATTTTACAGCTTAATTTTTCCAAATAGCTAGCTTTATTCTGGGTTTTATGACTCTGTGATTAGTGTATTCTGTTTCTTATAAAATTGAAAGCATAATAATTTCCTTTGTTTTCTGTGTTTTAAACTCTGAAGAGCTTCCACGTATCTCCAGCAGCTGTAAAGAACATATTACTGGGGGAACAGAACCCACTTTGCTGAGCTCTGTAATAACAATATGTGCTTTTATAACAAAAATATCTGGGTAAGGCCAGCACTTTCTCCTCATTTATTTATGTTGATATATGACAATCCCGATAAGAAAAACCTAGACCTGCCGTATTTATAATGAATCATTTTGTAATCAAATGTTGTATATTAACCTGGTCTCTGGCCAATGCAGCACCTGGCTGCCAAGTTCATAATTACACTGTTCTACAGCGAAGGGGATGAAATAAATTAATTTCATGCCATATTTGGTGTTACTCTAAACTACATTTATTATCTGGCTGGTGTCTGCAACAATTAAAGTTTGCTAATTCAGGTCTTGATTTTCCCCATTTAAATTCTTTTTGATGTCTCTTTGCTTCATATTGTTGAGTCCAATCCATTTTTTATACTTATTTTACATTTTCTCTCTTTGCTTAGTGGTTTTGTTTTGCTTTTTTTTGTTTTGTTTTGTTTTGTTTTTTTGTTTTTTTTTTGTTTTTGTTTTGGTTTTGGTTTGTTTTGGTTTTGGTTTGTTTGTTTGTTTATTTTTTTCCTACTTTCCAGCCTTGCTCCAACTCGTTCTCCATCTAGAACTTCAAAATATGTATTTTTACCCAGACTCCACGGAGTCTAAAGCTAAAACCATGAACAGGTTTAATACAAAATTACATTGGAATTGCTGACTTTTATGGCACATCCAGATGTAATGATACATTACTTATCAATCCCTCATTTTTAATGTCAGACATGTTATGTTAAGCTAGCTTGTTCAAGTAATGGATTTACTGATTAGTTCCTGTTTTGGTCTATAATTGTTCAATGATTTCCTCAATATTAGCTTAACCAAAAAGCTTATATATAATTATTTGCAATATGCTTGACAGAAATACAGAAGCATTCACAAGAGAATCACAGCTTAAGTTAATCAATAATGGTTTTATCGAGAGTTTTTATTTATAGCTAATGCAAATGTTAAAAAAAAATGTTGCAGCCGTTAATTATAAGCAGTTTTTTAAAAGCACAAACTAAGAGTTGAATAAATGTACTTTAAGACACTTAAAGCCCAGGCATTCTTTTTAAAATGACTAGCTAAAGAGCCCCTTGGGCTGTCTTTTTACTGCTTTTCAAAGCTCTAATAGCACTTTTTCACCAAAGACACACCCCTTGAATCCTCCGAGAGATACAATAGCATAATTGTTCTTTTAGGTTTTAAGGCCTTGACATATCTGTCACTGAAAGAACAGTGAATAATAATACCAGAACTATTTTATGCAAATTCCACTTAGAGGTTTCAAGATTTTTGTGAGACTGATCTTGCCTTCTTGTTGACAGTTTTATTGTCACATTAGCTTTACATGAGAAAGTGGTAAAGTTTTCTTCTTTGTTAAATAATACCCCATTTTAAAATCTTTTAGATAAAGTTAAAAACAAATACAAAAACAATGAGATGGAAACATCAATTTGGAAAGATACCAAAGGAGAAAACAGTAGTCACTTGTAAGATTTTCTCTCACTGGCTTTCATTTTTGAAATTATAAGTCACACTCGTTACAATGTGTAATATGTACAAAATGAATATTTACTTGCATGTATGTGTATATTTATACACACATATAAGGTTATGAATAAAACATACCAGGATGTGTATTCTTAGACTAGTCAATGATGAATGGCTCATATCTCAAGGTCGCAAAGCTACCAAATACTTTCTGTGTGTGCATATATATATATATATATGTTCATAGGCAGCCAACTGTATACAAACAAAATGCATGCTAATATGTCACGAGTAGTAAGTTGAGTTATCAGAGAGGAAGTGAGACAAATATATGCACATGACCACTACCTAAACATGTTCACATTAATACCTCATAAAAGATGCTTTTAGGTCAGTTTTGCAAAATCTCCTGAGCTGCAGAGATCTGAAGATACCATCTAGGATACAGCCACAAATACTCTGTCCACAGCCTGCCTACTCCAGTGAAAGACAATATCAGTCTCTACATTTTACAAAGAAAATATGCTGCAAGAAAGGATTTTTAATTGCTTCTGCTGTGAAAATGATTCTGTGTTTTCCCTCCCTACTATCCTGTTCAAGAAAAAAGGTAAAGAAATAGCTTTACACTGAACCAGCAGAATCTTTTTACTACCATTTAAAAGTATCATGAAACCACAGAATATCCTGAGTTGAAAGAGATCCATAACAATCATCAAGCCCAGCTCCAGGCTCCACACAAGAACACCTAAAAATCAAACCATATGTCTGAGAACACTGACCTTCTTGAAGTCCAGCAGTATGATGCCATGATCCTTGGGAGGCTGTTCCATGCCTGCCACCCTCTGGTGAAGAAACTTTTCCTGATATCCAACCTAATCCTCAACATGGCCTCAGTATTTCTCAGATGGTGGCTCAAGAGTCAGGCCAGACCAAACCCAATACTTGTGACTCAGGGCTAAAGGCACTAGGATGAGAAGAGGAGTAAGAATGACCAGCAAATAGATGTTTAAAGAATGAGATAATCACTATGGGCTAACACTCTTCTTGGTGAATGTCTATAGGATGGAAACAAGGGAATTCATTTTCCTTTTAATTCATGGTGTCATCTCTGTATATTTGCAGGTAAAGTGGGAAGTTCAACCAGCTGCCAGGGCAAAATCTTTTGTAGCACATGGACTGAAAGAGTTGGGTTCCCTGTTAGCCCTGCTTCTACTGAAAGCGATCTCACAACAAAATCCAAATTCCCTACAGGATGACAGAAATGAGAATATCCCAGTACAATCCCACTTTTCACCAAGAACTAAGAAGCCACAACAAGAACCTAGAAGTCACAGATAATCCCTCCTGGGAATGGGATAGGGGAAAATTGGAACTGTGCTATATGTCTCCTTATTCAGCTCACAAGAAGTGACAAGTCCAAGCATACAGAGTTCTTCCACATACAGAAAGGGTAAAGAGAGCATACCCAGAATCAAAGAAATTTATGCTCCATAGGTGCATCTGTAATGGGTTTTCCACTTTCCAAATGTACTCTTTTACTTTTACAGTGTGCCTCTAATTTGACTGTCTCAAAGCATTGTGTCATCTTATAGATGCTCCTTTGATTGCACAGAGGTGTAGGGCCTACCCAGTACTGGAGAAAAGACAGCTCTGCTCAAGGGCGTACTATGAATCCACATTATTATGAAAATAATCCTGGGATATTTAATATTCATAAGGAGCAAACATGACCTCCAATTTTAAGCATTTACCTGAAGGAACTGTTACCAACAGTAAATTGTAAACTGTACAGAGTCATAGTACTGTAAGAAGTTATTTTGCATAAAGTTGTGCAAAAGCTTCTACATTTAATTTAAAATGGATTCATACTATTTTTATACTGAATCCAGTTGTATAAGATCTTAGCACTGAAAGTCATGAAGCACCACATTCAAACAAACTTAGTTTTCACTTGAATTAAGCTCGTTATATAGGCACAAATCAGATCCAAATTTACCAGGTAATACTTCATCAGCAAAAATGTGGAGATTCATAGAACTTTTTGCTCTCACTACCAACACAATTAATATATCTGATCTGCAAAAATCCACATTTTCATTTGTAAAGCAACGGATTGTTACTGACCTGTTTGTTTACCACTGGTGGTGAACAGCAGTTCACAGAAGTAACTGTAGTGCAGCCAAGAGAATTAATAGTAACTTATCAGTACCAAATGTGAGGAACTCAGCACTCTGATAACCCAAGAGATACAATGATAATGTGACTGCTCCAAGTAAGTGGCAGAATAACAGAAAAACGGAATTACTATATATCTTGAACAAATGGAAAGATCACTTGAGATTTTTTTCTCCTTTCACTAAGTTGTTCATCAAGGAGTTCAAATGATTCAGATGACAATTACAACACCACAGCTCCCACCAGCTCAACAAGGCTCATCCTGGACTGTTGGATCCTCCACGGCTGATAGTCTTATCACAAAGGCTGTGGGGAAAGGAAAGTTCTTTGAGCACAGATCTGACAAAACTAATCAAAAACAATGACCAAAACATCACAGTGTTTGCATACTTGCATATTTTATTCACATGAAACTCCTGAATAAGGAGTTTCTCAGGCCTGGAAACCTGTAACTGAGGGCTGCATTGCCTGGCTCCAGCTGGGAGCAGAGCAGCCAGGAGCAGTCAGGACAGCCTCAGCCCTGGGTATTGGGAACCACCGTGGGGACAGAGAAAGGACAAGACATAGGCCCATATGTGGGCTTGGCTTAGCAGGGCCCATTGCCAAGTAGGACAGGACTGTGGGAAACTGGAAACCACTGCGGTTGCAGCCTTGCTGGGTCAGAGACTGATGGCTGAAATGGGGTCCTGGGCCATAGACAGGGTGGGGAGAGGCCTGGGGCCATGAGCATCAGTGCTCTGAAGAGGTGAAGTGTTCTGAGTCGGCTGCAGGAGATTTTAAGTTGAAAATAACCATCGCTGAGTAAAGTACATAGACAAGATCTTAAATCCCAGTGGGGTAGAATTCAGGAGATAACTTTTGTTTCAGGCAGTACATCTGTGTGATCCATAAAGGAGTTCTTTTAAATTACTGCATATACTGCATTTGGACAAGCAGTAATATCAAAACCCATACTTCAAAGCTTCATTTGGTCAGGAAAGATTTATTTCTTCTAAATGCACAAGTACTCTGCAGCAGGAGAGAACTGCCTTGTTCTGAATCAGCACAGGCTGGCTATGACAGCAGACAAGCACACGAGATAATATATATCTAAGGTGAATTTTTATTTACAGATACCTGATTGATAATGCTTTCTTGAATAACTATGAGGCTCAAACCAGTAGGGATACCAGGAAATTCCTGCATTTTCCTGCAACCTGGAGTAGCTTTAATTTCCTTGAGTGTGCTGTGATCATCTCACTTCTTCCAGTTTTTCCCCTTTTCAGGGACTCAGGTACCAGAGGGCAGTGGTATTTCCAGTTCTGTGACTGCTGGACACACAATTAGGACCTAGGAGATCAATTGCTTAACTTTACATTGAGCTTCTGAGATACTCATGATAATCCAAATAATACTGACCTAACACTCAATGAAGCTTCATTCAAAACAGGTCATATTCTTAACTGTTGAATTTTAACATAGCTTTCATATCTATTGAACTAATATCTGATTAGTATCTAATTAATTCAAAATAGAGGATTAAATTCTTATTAAATTCAAATTGATAGCTGATCTAATACTCATTTTTGTCAATTATCATATGTATGTCATGGAATAAACATAATTTCAACTGGTTCATCTGTTCCCTGAACTAAAAATGGTTTCCTAAATTGTCCAGGAATTTGTTCATGGTGAGGCTGTAATGCAGTTACAAATAAAGAAGAGAATATGTGTTTTCAGTATAACTCTAGAAATCAAACAAAGTTTTGCTGTTGTTGGTAGGTTTTTTTAGACCACATGAGTCATGAAGGAAAAAGTATATATTTTTAAATGCAAACAAAGGTATTTCTACTGTTCTACTTTTTAGTTTATCCCTTCATTCAGTGGGTCCTATCCTGCATTCTCTGCGCATTCTCAAACATCAGCTCTAAACTGAGATCATTTTACATTTATATCTCCATGTATGCAGCTGAAACTTGTCTGGCTACAAAAGCTTATTCTCCCACTGATTTAGTGTGTACAATTAGATGCCTACATCCAAAACACACCTTTCCACAAATCCAACCCACTGAATAAAACTCATTATCTTACAACATCTCTATCGACAAAGGTTATGCTTTTCTGAGCTATATTAATCTCTTTGTCTAAACATCACCAGAGTAATTGGTTTAGATCAGAGTTATACTGTTTTGAGTAAAAGGATGTGATTAACGTGAACTAAATACGACTGGATCAGCTCTGCATCACTCTACAGTATACACAAACCTATTGTCATGAGAGCTGCGAGAGTGCTTGGGAAAATCCAGCCTTGGTAAGCAAATTCCTTGCAAAAAATACCAAAGCAGGTGAGCAGATGAAAACTATCTCAACTGTACTGAAGACTTTCTATCAAAGTAGATGTATTGTGAGCCAAGATAGTTTACATCAGTAAGGAGGGCAAGCTACGACATGAAGGGTTATGTTCCACATTTAGCCAGAAGGGGTGGAATAAGTAACTAAGAAGGATATCTAAAAGCTTCCAGACACATTTAAATGCTGTCCTGAAACTGAGACAGGAGAGATGGACAGGGCCTGGGGGAGTTGAAAAGAGTGAGGAAGGAGAATAGTCTTGTCCTGTAGAAGTCCATAAGCCCATCTCGCACCTAAGAGGCAGAAAACAGATTTGCCCTGCCTTAACAGTGCTCAACTCTACCTCTGGACTTCAGAGCCTGACATAGATTTGATTGCCAAAGACAGGGATAACCATGGTAGCAGATGAGGAACCAAAGGTAAGCTGATAAAGTTAACCAAAGATAACCAAAGATAACCAAAGATAACCTGATAAGAGGCAGAAAATGGCATGAAGACACTACAGAAGAGTGAGGGCTCAGGTCAATAAGTAGAAAAACTGGTAAAGAACATTGCATGAATACAAAAAGGGAAAGGGGGAAAAAAAAACAAAACGAAAAAAAGAACAGAATGAAGAATGAGGCTCATAAGCAAATCACAGCACTGCATAAATTAGACTCATAGCTCCTCCAAGTGAGAAAGCAGGAACAGCACAGAATGCCTGGAGGTGAGTTTACATGAGACTTCTGAGGAAGGGTCTTCTGGCCTCCTTCCTTTCAATAATTAGAATCATAGAACAGTTTGGGTTGGAAAGGACACTTACAGATCACCCAGTTGAAGCCTCCTGCTATGGACAGAGACATCTATAAGATCAGGTTGTCCAAAGCCCCATCCAACCTGACCTAGAACTCTTTCAGGAATGGAGTACACACTACGTCTTTGAGCAACCTGTTTCAAGCACTTTACCATCCTCACAGTGAAGAGTTTGTTCCTTATATATCTAATTTATATTTCTCCTCTTTCATTTTAAAACCATATCCTCTCGTCCTATCACAGAAACTTTTAAAAAGTTTTCTCTCCATCTATCTCACAAGCCTCCTTAAGGTATCAAAAGGCTACAATAAGCTGTCTCCAGAGCCTTCTCTTCTCTCAAAACTCCAGTTTTCTGTTTTTCTTTGTAGGAGAGGTGTTCCAGCCCTTTGACTATTTTTGGTTCTCTAATAATTAGAGAGGAAATGTCATAAGCATTAATATCCATTCCACAGTCCCCAGAGATAGGCAGAGGGTAACTATTCTCACTCAAACAGTCCTTCATGCCCTTCAAGCCTCCACTGAAGTGCTGTTCCTGGAAGGCACTGGATTTTCACAGATCACCTGTTTATTCAAGCATCACCAATTTTATTCTTTAACTCCTGATACTCCATCTCTCATAACTAACCAACCATCTGGTCTTTATTTTAGCTTGTTAGAATAGCAGAACTCATCTTTATCATGACATGGGCAAACAAAAAGAAAAAACAAGGTCTGCTTTTTCAGCATTTGATTTTTGCAGTCAGTCAACAGTGTTCCTTCACAGCTAAGCTGTAAGAACTCAGCTTTTTACAGAGATATTTCATGCATTGCTCTAATTCTATTACCTACCTCTCTTTTTCTGTCCAAAGGAATATCTAAGCCTCTTTCTCTCACACATCCCTTTGCAGATGGCTATTTGTCAGCTCAGTGTTAACATGCAGAAGACAGAGCTTCTCCTTACTTTTCCCATGCACTGTGGACAATATCCACAGCCTATGTGTCACTTAAGTCCATAAAGTCAGAATGTTATTCAGTTCAGAATGCTTCATCTAGGCCCTCACAGTCAATGTTTTGCTGAGATTCTTTCTGAATCTCATTCATGTAAGCAAGATATCCAGGCACCTTCCTCTCATCTAGAGATCTGTAAGATCCTTTACTCACTTCTTGATAAATGCAGTTATGCCCTGCTCCTATCCATTGACAATGGATAGGAACAAAGATTATTCCCTCTATGGCAGTCCTCTTTCTACATCCCTTTGTCTGGCTCCATGTTACCACATAATGCCACAGATCAGCAGAGCTAACATGCCACTTCTCAATCAGTAGCAATTTATTAGCTCCCACCTCTGATCAATTCATTACGTGAAATTCCTTCTCTAGTTAATATTCTGTTATGAATCAGTTGTCTATTAATATTCTTAGAGACTTTTCAGTATACAGTTCTCTCCTTAAACCTATTTTTTTCCTTGACATTCACAAAAGACAATTACTTTGCTGCTTTACCAATCTTATTCTCCTCTATTCCAAGACTGTCCTGGGTTAGAATAAGGATTATTTGTTTGGGAACTGATTTCATCTCCCAGATAATCCTGAGCAGCCAACAATGACTCTGGTCGTGATTTTCAAAAAGGCTCTTTCAGGGCTGTATTGGCCAATAGTAGTCAGTTTCATGGTAAATATCAGCCAAGAATTAGCTGAACAAAGATTCATTTACCTTGCCTTTTTGTCAGACTCCCAAGCTATGTGGTTCTTTGACTTACTTGGGTCCAAAGCTCATATTGGTATGACTCTGCTGTTCAGTTTGTACATGTTTTAGTGCTTCGTAGACAAACACAGAGTAAAAAGGGCTGAGGCAAGGATTTTTTCCTCACTGCCTTTTGTCTGCTTCTTCCAATAAGTTTTGTGTGCATTCCTTTCCATCTCCTACAGCTATTCTTTTTTCTCAGTCTGACACTTTTTATATTTTTTGAAAAGTTCCAAAAAGTAGATCTTCAGAATTCCATTTTATCCTTACATATATTCTCCCAGTTACAGGCAGAGTTTAATCTAGTCTTCCACTGTTTTTCATTTGCCCCATTCTACCAAAATGACAAGTTGTTTATTGTGCTTACCTTTCTTATTTAGATATTCTTTTCTAACATACTATCTAATGTTCAAGCCTGGAATATGCCATCAGCTAAAATGCTAGTCTCCGTATCATCAAACAGTGTAATAGAGAGTAAAAGTTTTGCAGGATAGTTCAGGATTTTGACAGGCTAAAACAATAAAAATAAGCAGATTTTAATGTCTAATATGGCTTGACATGAAAATAAAATTAATTTTGTGGACAGTATCTGATTGTAAGAGTCAGTTGTCTTAAAGTGGGCCAATGCTCATAAACAAAAGCTCCTTCCAATTCAGGTATGGGAAAAGTGGTAACATTTAGACTTCCACAGTGCCCAATGCTCTGCTCTTGCCAACACCGTTATGTTGGTCTCTTCATTGTATGAAGGCTGAAATTTAACTTCAAGAAAAATAATTCAAGAAAATAATCACACAAATGTATGGTAAAGTGCATAGAAGCATCCTCAACAGAAGAAAGATATAAATCACAACACTTACAACTTATTTCATTTCTTTTCTTTTCCCTTCATATTTCTAAAGCATAAAAAGAAAAATAATAATAATAGTAATAAAATAAAACAAAACACACAAAAAAGAACCTGGCATAGTTATCATTCATGTTGATGTCAACAGCCCTACATAGACAGGTAACAGGAAAATATCACCCCAGGGATCCTATTCATGGTGCACAGCAGGGCCCTGTCTGTAATTACTGTGGCCTAGTTATTTCTCAGGGAAAAAAGTCCAGCACCAAATCCTTTTTTTTTTCTTAATAGGTGAAGTTGAACCTAAAGCACTGTAATTTTAATCAAATCTTTCCCATCTGCGTGTAGAGTCTCTAAGAAGTTGAAGATTTAAGTGTATGTTGTAGGGTTTGCTGAATAGCCTCAGCGGGGGGAGAAAGGGCAGAGAGATGGTAATTATGTTACACTTAAAAGTATTTCTGTTGCCAAGAAAGGGGGGAGTTTGTGGGGTTTTTGTTGGGTTGTTTTTTTTTTTTTTTTTTTTTCCTTCTTTTTTTTTTTTTTTTTTTTAATTTCCCTTACTCTCTCTGTCTCTTTTCCCCCTTTCCCTATTGAGAGTTAAGATGATGTCATGGACAGAAAGGAAATTCTGCAGCGGAATAGAAGGCAAAGGCAGAGTGAAGAGGCAACATGATAAAGTGACAGTTCATAATATGTCCATGAATTGTTTAAATAATAAAAGGCTTCAAAACAGATGATGAGATGGTATTTCCTGCATTGCTTCTCCTCCCGAGTGAAATTTCATAGAAACACTAAGTAGCAGCTTACAAAGAGAAAATCTTCCTTTTACTGAAATTATATTTGTTGGGTCTCATTATAATCTCACAAATTAAAGTATCATTTACAAAATTGATATTGCGCTAAAGAAAGGAAAGAGAACACAAAGAAGAAACCTTGCTTTTTCGATGCAAGTTTCAGGTCAGTTAAACCATTTTCAGTTCAAAATCATGATTATCACTGCACACCAACCTCTCTGTTCTTTGTATATTCTCAATTGCTCTTAATTTATACAAATATTGTTAATTATCACGTGATTAATAACACAGCAGAGCTACATACATATATGCAGTTCTATGGAGCATGCATAAAAATACAGCAGTTTAAAAGTTCGTTCTTGTTGATAAATGTTTCTAAAATAGTTGTTTATTCAAGACAGAGAAATATATGATAATGTAACATTAAGATTGTCAATTTAAGAATGAAGTACTGCAAAAGTTAACAGTTTAAAGTAGCAGCTATTCAATGTCAATATCTTCTGATTTTATTTTATCCATAAATATTAATAATAAGCTACAAGAACAATGAGAAAAGCTGGACTGAAAAATGCTATCTATCAGATAGCTGATATAAGTGGTTTTAAGAATCTAATCCTTTCCATTTCCTGATCTTAAGTGTAATATAATTATTTACTTAGTATAATATCACCATAGGGTTTTTCATTTTCTAATCATTATTTAAAATAAAGTATATGAAACTGGGAAATGAAGAAAGAATGAGTGCTGTCTTCTTGAAGGCACAGAAATAATTCTGGGACTACCTGTATGCAAATGTCTGTAAAAATTGTGAAGGTTTTGATACAATATTATTTCACAAATATTGAAACTAGATGATCACTGTGGTCCCTTTCAACCCAGGCCATTCCATGATTCTATGATATGACTCTATGAACTGGCCGAATTATATATACGTGGACTCTTAGAACAGTACTTACTGCTCAGCTTTTTACAATTTTTTGTGACATTCATTGGAGTAAGTCACTCACTGTAGTCTTATAGAAGGGTTTGATGGTGGCTATGTACATTTTTTAGAGTTTGAAGAGCAAGAGTTTAAACAAAAGAGCCTCTGGCAATTGAAAACAAAGACAGGCTGAAATAAGACACCTCAATCTTAGTACCCTAAATAAAAAATAAAGAAAATGGTAAGGCAAAGCATACATGCACCTCATTCTCCTCTCCAACTCTGAATGATGAACGGACTGATGTGTCACGAGGCAAAAGAGAATAAACTATCTTGGTGTCTGGGCTGACTATTGTCTGGTGCAGAGAAGTCAAAGGGAAGTCAAGGGAGACTTATAATTTCCTGTACTGTGTTTCAGGTTTTCTCTCAGCTACCCTTTCTGGATGTTCCTTGTAACTTTACCCTGATCAGACCATTTCAAATGAAGGCTGAAGAAACTCAAGATAAATTTTCTGTAACAAGTGTAAATGGCACACTCCAAAGCATGTGGGAAGACTTTGGGGTTTAGACCTAGTTTAGGTTCACTTTTGGCTTAGTCTAATTGGTGGCTGTTTGTATTTTTCAAAAAATCCATACTGGTCTAGATCACCATGATTTTAGAACAAAGAAATAGCAGCTGTTTTGTTGCTGCAGCCATTCTGTTCTGTATATTAGTAAGTTGCTCACTTTTTTAAATGTAGAGATGGTAAGGGATGAAACACTGATGTTTTATTTAACACCGAAGGCAATAGGAGAACTCTCATTCTACATGCCACCTTAATATTGTTTTTTATTTTCTCATGGACCCTTATAATTATAACAGGACTCCTATCCTGTTGAATCAATTTACAATTAATACAGTTGAAACTTGCTGCTTGCTTCCATATTCTGTATTTTCTTGCATGCCCTCAATAAACACAAGTGAAAACACATTAGTGTCTGGGGGAATAGAATTTCCCAATTGTGTTTTAACGTGGTGGATTGCTTTACAGAAACTTGCAAACAGCCTGTAAGAAAGTTAGAGAGCGGAAACAAATACACATCAAATATAATATAATCTGCCTATGTTGTATTTCCTTCCCCGTGCATACCAGAAATCACATCTCCCACCCTCTGAGCTTCTGTCAGCAATCAACACCATTTACAACACACGCTGTATAGAGAAAAATTACATTACAATGATAGTTGATCTCTGTTATGACATGTATCTTCATGGCTACAGAGGGGAGAGAAATCATCACTGAAATAGCCATGAGTGATATATCTGTCTTTCCTTATAAGAAGTGTCATAATAGATATGGCCTTCATGTACTAGCAATTTACAAAATCATTGTTCTTTAGAAAATAAAGTTATTTGTAAAGTCTAAGAAAATTAAATCAAAGAAAAATAACTGTAAAAGAAAGTTTAAATTCTGTACAACTTAAGGAAGTCTGAATTTTTTGATTACACAGGCATACCCAAACCTATGTCTAAACATTAGTGCACGACAGCATATTATTGCATACATACTTACATACACGTGGAATATACGCTACGTGGAATATACACTGTTGTATTGAAACTGAAATCTTTATCTCCAACTGTACAGTATGGGCTGCTCTAGAATCTGCCATTGCCTTGGTCAAACCTCTTTGTAAGAATTTCAACTCTTGGCTTTTATGGCCAGAACAGAATATCTAAAAATCTTGATATCCTAGCTTGACCAATATAACACAAGTCACAGGTTTATTGTATCTAATAGGTCTTGCAGTATTATTCTCTTTTTCTGTGTAAGTTAACTGTATTGAGTTTAATAAGTCTAAGAAGCAGAAAGATTCAGAGGTGAAGGATTATTGTCATCCCCTGGCTAAAGTCCCTATCCAGAAAACTGCTCAGAAAAGTGTCAAATTAAGCAGGAATTTATGTTCTTCATTGAATCTGCACTAAATCTCTTACAGATTGCAGTGGGCTTACGCAACCGTAGTGATTTATAAAGCTTCTTCCCTTTAAAACACAGTGACTTTTGTTATCTGTCTGAAAAAGCCATTATTTCACTAAAACAAATTCCAAGTTTTTCATGTTCTTAGGGAATTTATTGGTACACCTGGTAACTTATAATGAAATGCTGTCTAAAATGACAGGTAAGTCTCAAAACATTCTGTACATTTGCTGGGCTTCATTTTCATTAGGAATAATGAGATATGATATTTTTATTTCATTTGCACTCTGAGATAGAGTTTCCACCATAAGATATAAATTACAATAAGCTGAAATACACGCTTTTCAAGTTGTAAAACTATGGAAGCTTCTATAAAGTAAACTTAAAAAAAAAAACAAAACAACACAGAAGTTCTGATTTTGTTAATTGGTAACTCCTACATCTTATTAACATAAATCTCTTGTTTTCTGACAAAATATCCAAAAATATCTGTGAACTATTCTATTTCCCTTTAAATATACATAAATATTATCATTTTATATTAAATATAAAAGTGAATATAAATATTTAAAATTAAATTTGTAGTTTAATATTTACATAAACAATTAGCCACTTGAAATACATTTACAGGTCTAACTATTCTTTTTCTAGACAGAATATTAGAGTAACTTTGAGCAAGTTACTTCATGCTTCATTGTACATAAGAAAAAAATTGAAGTGTATATCACTTACTTACATTACTGAAATTACCAACTCTTTCTTCCTTCCTCCCCCCAAAACATAACCCAAGTCATTAATTTTTCTAGAAAATTTGAGAGTTTTTACTTTTCACTTCAGTAGGATTCTAAGAAAAACATGACAGACTCAAATGGAAAAAGTTACCTTTTCTAATAACTTCAAATTGTTTTTAAATGCTCATTGCACCTTGTCTTGTTTATGCATTTTGATCCATATCCTTTATAACAGCACGCCATATGAAACCACTGTACATAGAGAAAAGGAAATGTTTGGGTTAGGAGGCACTTAAAATATACCTGTGATATTACATTATGTCAGTCTGATTCTTGGTCTGGGATGTGTATTATTGGTTAATTAAGGCATGGAAAATAATGTATATGAAAAGATATGTCTTCTTTACTTCCAATGAAGTAAAAAATTTCAAATCAAAAGCATCTGTCTTTCTTCGTTTATACGTCAAAATGTAATTGGCTATGGTTGGGGTTTGTTGCCTTTATTACTTTTAATAGCTGTACAGCCACTGATTGCCCAAGCTGATGGTTAATTTAATTTCTGTCAATACAATATTGGGACTGTCTGCATATTCAGGCCATGATTAACTGCAGCAGAGTCCATAACAGTAGTGTTATTATTACTGCATTTAACTACCTCTCGGGAGAAGACAAATTAAATTATGATGAAAATGCTGTTGATTATCATTACGGACTTATTTGTAGAGCACAATTACTGATCTGTTGTAAAATAAATCAAATTTTTTATCATCTTGGTATAAATTAAATGTAACATAGGCGAATGGAGAGTGGTTACTGAAAGAGTTCAGGCAGCTTTGTATAAGTCAACCAAGCACTGAATTAAAATAATAATCACAGATGAACATGATATTATATTTTAATAACAAGCTACTTCATGACCAAGTGTGTCTCATAGATTATGGGACTACAACAATAAAAAAAAAAAGCAAACTTAAAATGCTTTATGTGCTGATGACTTGAACAAAAGGTTGAGGCTTTTATATAAATTATTTTACAGTGTTTCTTCTACACAAACTGGAATCATAGTTCAAGTAACCAATTTAAGGCACCACTTAAAAATATGATTACCCTGATAGCTTACGTATGACAGTCCTTTAACTTTCCTCTTCCCTTTGATACACTTAACTCTGCCACACTATATTGGCACTTTGCAGCACGTGGTGTTTTACTGATAACTTGAGTGAAAACAACATATTTGCACAGATACAACTATACTGAAAGCTCACTAGTTAAACGCCCCTTAACCCTCCCCTACTTTAGGAAGAGTTAGACAGCAAATTACTGTTTCACAAAGAAAAAGGGGAGTAGATATAAATTAGTCTTATTCTACACTTTTCATGGATAAAGGATCCAACTTTAGTCAATTTTCCTCAGACTATCAACAGTGCTGGGAAACTAAGTGGAGGTAATGCAGGAGAGATATAAGTAGAAAGAAAATACTCTAACTTTCCATCCACCTCAGTGAGCAGATTTCAACTTGAACCTATCTTTCATGAGACTCCTTCCTCAGACTGCTCATAAGTTGCATCAAAATGAATTTCAACAAAATTGTAACAATTAACATTAGCTAGGGTTTCGTATCACCATATTTTCCTTACAAATCATACCCAAATCAACCATTCCTCCACAATCTCTATGCAAAATAGGCCTTATTAACTACATTTTATTCTAGCACCTAAGACAGAAAGAATCTCCTCAGCAGCCATGGTTGTTTTGCCTATGAAGAATCCACGTAATAAAGGCCAAGGGTAAACCATTTCAATAGGTAGCCATCAATATTTAATTACATAGTTCTACTTTTAATTTTGCCAAACATTAATACTTTGGGCTACAGTCATCTACGCTTTCTACCTCAGAGTTACCTCTTCCCTGTTCTCCCTATAGCTTCAGCTAGAGCCACTCAGTCATTCCCATGAATGATCTAAACGTGTAGTATGAGTGCTTGAACACTACAGTTCCTGACATGCCAACTCCAGATTTTTGTTCCCAGCACACTGAGCTCTTAACTGCACTGGGATATGCCCAGAGCTCTATGGCACTCCTGAATACGCTAATCACATCTATTATACTCTAAGCCTTGCAAAAATTCATACACAGCTTCAGAGTATACAATTACTTCTGTAAAGCACCCTACAGCCTAGCAAAAATATGATGGGCAGTGAGCCACAAGTTCTAGCTGCAGCTCTTTATCTGATGTTAATAATTCTATGCACTACATAACCCTTATTATGCAGCAAGGCCTCATTAAGAAAGAGACAAGTATCATTTGCCATATTTTGCAGATGGATTAACTTAGGAGCTGTCATTTGTGGTGCAGCAGAAATCAAACCCAAGGTTTTTAACAGAGCAGACCCAAGATGCACACACTTAGCCAAGCTACATCTCAGTGCTATGTGTTTGGTCATGCTCTGCACAGTTAAAAAACTGCATTTCCACACAAACCCAGAAGCTGTACCAAGAAATCTTGACACTGCTAATAAACTCATGAACACCAGTATGATTTTGCATGACAGCACTGTTCTCTGTTTCCTCTCGCATAAAAAATATTTTAAAAAGCCACAAAAATTCCTTCTTTCAGTAAAACAGTAATCTTTCAGTAAAGTAATTTGGAGAAGTGTCTTAATCAGAATATCAAAGGATCTAAAAAATGAAACTTCTCAGGCCTTTTTCTGTTTTCTTATGCAAAACATATAACTGTGAATGAGGAACAAGATCACTAGGTTGAAGTTTAGAAAAGTTGAGCTCTGTCCCTCACTCTGCTGCAGAATTCCTTTGGTCATGGTAAGGTATCCCTATCATAATTCAAATTCTTCTTGCAATTATTTGCATTAAAAATGCCTCTTTACATTCCTACTTTCCTTCAGCTTGCTTTACTGGACAGAAAAGCTTACTTTTAGAATCATTTAACTGGAGAATGTGTCACATAACCCGTTCTTTTAAACCATGGAAATCAGCATCACAGCCATCCACTGAACTGCATATAACCAAAAGGCTTTAAAAACAAAAAAACTTTTACCATTAGCTTTACAGTACATGAAATTATACTATGCACTTCACACTAGAGTAAGAAGGAACGGGCCCTGCCACATAAGAGTTTATAATACAATTTCAAGTGTGAGACAAAACAGGGTTAGCAAAACCAGAAGAAGGGCACGTTTTTAGCTATACTTTGAGGAAGGCAAGATATACCCCAGAAGGAAATAGAAAATGTGCAGATATAATCTATGCTTAAAATATTCTCACAATCCATTATGAAAAAGGGTGATAGACTCTGAATGAAAAGAAGTTGCTAGCAAGCTCTCCACTATATGCGAGGAAAACACTTTTGTTCAGTTTATGCTAGCAACCAAATGGTTTTCAGTTCTCGGTGTAGGTCTCACTGTTGTCTAGTGTTCTTCCTTTAAATATAGGGAATCGCAGAAAACCTATCCTGGATAGCATTAACAGAACATAGGAACAGAATTATCACATGCAGTCCGAGGCTTCCTACGTACACAAATACATGGAAAAACCCAGTCTAATCAATAACAGGATTTATTTTTTAAATCACTGTTTTGTTCACATACTGCATCCCTCACCCTGACATTTGTGGTCTCTGCTAAACTGAAGCTACACTGAATTGAATAGCTTTTTAAAAAAGCAATAGACTTCTATGTATGTAGGTATTGTCCTGCTAGTTCCACTGCTTAAACTTCTTGGTGTTCACTTCCAATGTAGTGAATTAACACAAAATTGACCAAAATCTGATAATGGAAAAAGGGAAAAATGGAAAGCAAATGGATGCAAAAGAAAATTAACTCAATACAGACTTTCATGTTTTTGAAGTGGTAATCAACATGAAATTTGTAGACATAGGGATACAGAAAGTATATATCAGTATTAATATACACTTGATTAAAGATAATAAATACCCATAAAAAGCAAACAAGCCTGCAGTAAATGACACCAATATCTCCTTTTAATAATGAATGTTTTGCCTAAAATAGCTATGTTATTTCAATAGCTATGTTTGATATGTGTGAAATGCAATCCATGCCAGGAGAATGCTGAAGGTATCCCAGTACAGTAGTGGATAGCACTGAGCTTATTTGATGTGACACACTCCATTCATCTTCATGAAAGTTTCAAACTCATGAGAAACAAACTGATGTCTATCGTCATTTACTGGCAAACTACAAGGTGTGAACACTTCACATATCTCCTTCACAAACATGGAGCAAGATGATAGCTTTAACAGCACTGATGGATGATGTCCTTACAGCCAGGGGAAGGAAACTCACTTCACCATTGACATTATGGGATCCATCAGCTGCCTTAAATAAAAAAGGATCACAGGGTAGTACCAGAGCACAGACAACAGCACTGAAACTCCATTCACTCCTCAGTAAAAAAAAGTCCATATGGTTTGCTGACTGCTCACAAGATGGTATATGCATTCAGAGATGAACTGTCCTTCCATACATGATTATATCTCATGACTAGGTCTTCCATAAATGATTAACGTATTGATATAAAAGTAGTCATGTTATGGTATGATTATGAGCCATTCCTCCATTGAGAATTGCTACAATAGGTAGACCTTTCCCAGAACACACATGGGAAAAAAAACTACTGGAAGAACAGTGAAACTCAGTTTGCCATTTACTTCCATATAAAACTCACCTAACATGTACACCTTCAACTTCTTAC
This sequence comes from Tetrao urogallus, assembly GCF_951394365.1. NCBI lineage: Eukaryota > Metazoa > Chordata > Aves > Galliformes > Phasianidae > Tetrao > Tetrao urogallus. The sequence goes on along the minus strand of NC_136819.1, from coordinate 47,114,682 downwards.
ATTAGATATATTTCTAGGTTGGGAACAAGAGTCTCAAACTCAACTTAGTTAAGCTACAAGTTATTACACTCATGGACTGTCAAACCTATATATCTCTGGTTGTGAAAGCAGAGCCATCCAAAAATCCTACCACATCTTGTTCAACCTCTGGACAGACTTTCAGCGTGATTCTTAGAAATCTTTAGAAACAAACATACAACATCTTTACCTTTCTGTGTTAGTCTTCCTTTGGACTTCAGCATACTCACATAGAGCTTAACAGCTTTCTTCCACGTTATAATGAATAGTATCACAGAATGTAGGTAGATGATAGTGTAACACATTGCACACTGGCAGAACTCGAAGCAACTGTTAAGGAAGGGTAGAATTGCCCGTACTTCACTGACCAGTAACACGAAGCACAGAGAGGTAATGGCTTTCCTGGACATATTGAAAACTGGTGGTAGAGACAGAAGTAGGACCCTGAGGATCCTGGTTACATAACCTTTAGATCTATACCATGCCACTGTGTCTCAAGATGTGGAGTAAATGAGACATTATGATAAAAATTTGCTCTAATAATGATTTTGGTTAAACCCCAAATCATGCTAAGACACTGGTTTCACAAGTATTTTAAAAGCAATTACATCCAGTTCAATAAAGCAGGGACAGGTTGATTATTTTGTTTTATTGATTCTAATTAGAAATATATGCTTCATTTATCATGAAACCATATATAGGAGATCAGGATTCACAAGAGAGTTCAATTTGACCTCACTACATTTGTAGGTTGGGAATAAATACTTTATTGTAAATTAAATTCAGCCCTTCAGCAGTGTAGAACAAAAACTGGTCATAGGAATGTGTAAAATGTTATATTACTTACTCAATACCTGACTTCTAGATTCCTGTTCTTCCAATTCTTTTTAGGAAATACTTTGACCCACCTGCTAGATAGGATTTTCATTTTCACATTTGATCTGATACCTCCACAGTACCTTTTATAAAGAGGATTCTGCTTTACCAGTGTGATTTTATAAAAGCCACTCAAATGTTTCCATTTATTAAATCAATAACAAGATTGTTGTAATTCTGTTGGACTAGTAGCTCTAGACTCAGTTATATATGGCAGATAAGTTAATAATGCCTGTAAAACTTCTTGTTCAAACAGTATTCTATGGTACTCTGGAAAACCAAACACTTAACCACTTACCCAATGAGAAAGTATCTGTTCAATCTGGTAAAATAATCATACAGCCTTTACAGCATATCTTATGTTGTATGCAGCTAATTAAAAAGACTGTCTCTGTAAAATGCATGATCTGATCTGAAATTAAAACCAGTCCACAAAACTAAGCAGAGTCAAGGATTACTACAAGAAACAAACAGAAGAGAAAACATTACAGAGAATGCACCTCTAGCTTGTTTCCTGAACAAGTGAGAAGGCGGATTTGAATTGTGCTCGTAGGCCTGACCTGTGCTATCAGCTGAGAATCTCCTTGTCCTACAGTGATTTTATTATATTGAGACTCATTTTCTTAGTACACTTTTGAACATGATACCCTAAATGATTAGGTACACTGAAATCAATTGATGAAAAATGCTGAAGATAAATAGAAATTTCATTATCAAAGGCACTGAAAATGAGGTTGAGCTGTTTTAAATGCAGATACGTGTTCCTAGCTAGTCTAATCGATCCCATATAATACATGTAATTGCAACTTTATATCTTATTATTGTCTCCACAGGGGTTTTGTGGAAACAAGATGCTGCACATTACACATTTTGTATGATAACACACAAACATTAAATTATGTTTCTAAGGAATAGAAACATGGAAGTCAGTGAAAAATAGGCAGCATTCTTATTCATGGGAAATATTCTCTGTAGAGAGGCATCACAAGGACTTGTTTCTCCCAGAATAGCTCAGAAAAATGTCCAACAGACTTTGATCAAAAGAAAACCAAGTCATATTAATCCCAGTTAAGCAGAAATGCATAGCATTCAGTGAATATGTGTGAAGGACTAAACTCAAAAACCAAGCTTAGAAAGGACTTGAAAATTAGAATCTGTTGTGACAACAATGTATCCTGATTTTAAAATCACACTGAAGTTTTTCTTTAAGCACAATTGCTTTCTTTAAGCACATTACACCGAGGAACTAGAGGGATGAATAACTGCAAGAAATGCTTAAATTCCATCAACTTTAATGGGATTCAGGACAGGGAAGTGAAGGTGTTTAGGTTCTGTAATACTTAAGCGTGCATCTTAGGAGCAGATGACATTAACAATTTGGTGCTTCTTAGATAAGAAATCTTATCCAAGTAACAACACAGATCTGACACATTGTGTGCTCACCATATTTATGTCCTTATAAGTCACTATAATTAATATGCACAATGAATTTTTACTCATCTATTCATTCAGGTATTCTAGAAGTTAAAGCAGGCGAGATGCAGATGAGTTCCATGTTATTTTACTCTTGATACATCAATGCCATGGATGGCCTATGTAAGCAGAAATTACCGTGCTTTTGTCATCACAGGCTTCAATATATCACTAATGACATGTGACTTGCTTTAGGATTGTAGACTAAAAGCATAATTTAATACTTGCAAGTACAGAAAACGATCAGCTGCAAAGGCCATTCTGCAGTGTTGTTCCTGGTTATCACCTTTGCATCAGACTATTTCCAATGTACAATTATGTTTTCTAACAATACATTTAACTTTAGCTAAACATCCACTGATCTAGATTCACAGATTTTTTTGACAAAAATATTCCCCCCTGGTTTACTATCTTCCTTGGTGAAAGCTATTCCATGATTACATGTTCTCACTGTAAAAGAGCATTCAATTCCTTGCCTTCTCCTGTCCACTTTCAATTACAGGAAGTCTGTCATTGACATTTTTATTCTAGATCTAACTGACAGGTAATGGAAGAAAATTAGTGTAGTGCATTTTTTCTCGAGCTCTCCATATTTTACTATATTACTTTCAATTGTGGGTATTAGGAATGGACACATCCTTTCAGAATTTATTGCTTTTGTATCAAATATGTAATTTATCTATTCCTTTATTCCTAAATAAAGTCTTCTGTAAGGGCACCTACGAGATCTCATCAACCTTATGGACCACAGCTTTGTGTTTAAGAACATGAATACATATGCATATTCACCAATAAATTATTTCTGGAGTTATTTCTTAGACTAGAGAGCCCAGATCACTGTTATATCCCACAATTCTTGTTTTCCTAGATATGCAGCACTGTCCTTGGACACTGAAAGATAACTTGTAGTAATTTTAACATGTGATTATTTTTCCACCTGACAGATATTTCATCAGTAATCTGCCATTCTATCTCTGCAAATTTCACCAGTTTGGAAACAAGTATACAGTTAAACTCTGCAGGGCCTCCTTCATGCTCATCCAAGTTACAAAACTGAAATAAACAATTATAAAATTTTACACTTTTCCATTCCATCTAGTTGACTAACAACTTACGATATGTAGGAGTAATAAATTTTCATTTTTTTTCTGGGATTAAAATCATAGCCAGACTTTACCTAATAGCCTGAATGTATGAATTTCTCCTCCTAAATTTTTGGTCTCCTACACTGTACATCAGACTACTTTGTTATGTCCCTAGGAGAGTAAGTTGACTTTTTGCCATATTTGGAAATACAGACTGTCTGAAACATGCCATGTAAATTGTAATTCTAATATAAGGAAAGGGGAAAATGCGATGTAGCAAGAATGCTTTATTTTCATATAGTTAATGCAATATCATTTATACATTCTTGCATACAAAGAAAGTCTCTCCTCTAGATCACAGTATTTAGGACAAAATTGCAATCATGAGGTTGCCAACCTCAGCTGAGGTCACCTGATAGAAACTTTTCTTTGTGGGGAACAAAGTAAAGGGCAGGTCAGAGATTCAAATAGACGAAGATATTCGGCCAAATAATAGTCTGCTTCCTGCCATGAGCCACATACTGAAAACAACAACAGAAAAAGAAGAAAGAAACTAACCCACAGCTGCCAACCTTACTACTCTCAGAGGACATTAAAGCCTTCACAGACCTTCTGATGTCAAGCCACTACTGACAGTAGTGGCTATCACATGAACATGAGATATCTAAATTTGGAGGTTCTGCCACAAATTCTTTACATCCTGTTTGAACTTGTTTAGTGCATCACTGTGAGACTTCTGGCAGAAAAAGCTCACTTGAGCATTGATTTGGATTTTCTATCACTGATAGTCAGTCCTTAACTACAGCATATTATTTTACAATGAGTTCAATGATCCACATTTGGAGATTAACTTTAAATATCATGGTTATAAAGGCTTTTTGGGTCATCTCTTTGTGAACATTCACATCTTATTGGATGTCTTCTTCAGTTAGCTACAGATAAACTCCTGTGCACTGAACAGTTGAAATTAGAATGCTGGCAATGAAAACAGTCATAAGCCAGAAGAATATTTTTCTTGACTTCATAAATTTTTCTATTTTGCAAAGAACTTTTTTTTCCAGAGAATAGAGAGCTGCAAAGATTTTGAAAAATAAGCTCACAGTTGAAGCTCTTGTTGTCTCCTGCAGGATTATTACTACTTATTAAATTTCATGAAGATGAAGATAAACTTCACTTTGTTAGAAAAAACAGATACAGATTTGGTATCCAGGCCCATCACATAAAGAATACTGAAGAGATGCCTAAAATGGCATCTCATTGTTGAAGTCAGCTGAATCACACTTCAAAACACAAAATAGTAAGGAATTAGTTCTTATAGGATTATTCTCTAGTAATATTTATTTAGGGATGACCCATTCCAGCACAGCAGATCATGAGATGTTGAAGGCAGTTTCGAAACAGAGAAGAAAGATTCTAGTTATAACATGTATCCCAGGATATTCCTTTCAAATTTGTCAAGTAAGAGAAAACAAACCAAGTACAGAACAGCACACAGGAGATCATTAGCAAGATGATGGAAATAGATATAAGATTCTCTAGTAGATTTTTTCCTGTACAAAATTTATTTGGTTGACTGTTGCCAGAAGATGTCTGGGTGAATGCCAAGAGACTTATGGCACTAGATCAACAGGAAATAAAATAAACAAATGACAGATACTGTCAGAAAGTTAGTATTTGATATCTTGCTTTTCAAAATACAAGCTAATTTCTCATAAATGCTTGAAAAGGTTTTACAAAAAAGAAATATTTCTAAATAAAAATTTTAAAATTGCATTGACCTTAAGGATGACCAAGGAGACTACAGTCACAACAAGCAGAAAGAAGCAAATACCCAGGTAGTACTGAAAGTAATGCCTCCTATTTATTTCCATGGAAACTAGAACAGATACAAAGAGTACAATATTTTTATTTGACAGAGCAACTTCTCAGCTACAAAACCCTATTTTTCAACACAGTCACCACCACTAGATATGCATTTTTATCAGCAATGAACAAGAGCCTGCAAGCCACACTCAAAATCTGCACCAGTGGACGTGATCCACTGTCACAGTTGTCACTGCTGAAGTGCACCACCCACCACCTCACTGTTCTCACATGCATCGTGTGGTCTGAGTATATGCTCAACAAGTGTCACTGAATGCTAATGGATGCCACTTCTTCCACATGGAGGAATTCAATTACGCACTTTTTCTTCACATGTACTTCTATGTCAGCCACAATGTTGTCAGACAGCCCCTTTGCTGCCATCTGTTGCACAGCAACAAAATTAAATTGAATATTGGTGGGAAGGTTCAACCTCTACTGCTGAACCGCCGGCGTCTGCCTCTGCTTTTGTGGGCCACCATAATAGCATAGGAGGCATTGCCTTTTGAACATCCCTCACAACTCATGTATATATATGCAGCTTTTGAAAGACATTAGCATATTTGGGATTTAAACTGATATTTAAAAACAAGGTATAAATTAGCAATAGTATAATCAGCAACAAATATTTTCTTATTTGAGAGGGCTTTCCTTCCATACAGTAAACAGAAATCTCCAAGAATCAAATAGCCTATCCTTTCACATCAAGGAATGCACACACTAGCAAATGAAATAGATAATTTAAAGTAAAAGTAATATAGAGATCTCACTTTCCTTTTCCTCCCCCCTTTACCCATATATACACCGCACGAGAGGTGAAGTGCTTACAGCATGATAAAATGATACTCCAATAGCAGCTACTTTAGGAAACTGACTTTCAGCTTCCAGTCAGTCTTTAGGTTGGCCTTATTGCTTAGGTTGTACAGTCAGAAAGTTATTTAGCTGTACACATTATGTTCTGAGTGGGCTGAGTGCATGTAATTTATGACTGTTGCACTTTAATGCATATTTAATAAAGCTGCAGACATTTATACACCAAATCAACTGTGTCAATTTTGTTTGCTTTGGGAGGATGGAGATGTCCCATGGCAATGCTGACACTCCTAGTAAGAGATTTAAATTGTAAGACATTTCATTTGAGAGGAAAGCACTTTTAATATACTGTAGCTTGATACAGCAAAAAATAATCAGCAAGGGCTGACTAACAGATACAGGGAATAAGAGAAATAGGATGTCTTGAAAAGAGTCTTACCTTTTGCTTTCAGACAGAAAGTGGGAAATTAGATATTGGCTGGCTTGGAAAACCCCCAGCCAACAACCAAAGTTGATGATTAAGGTTTGTTTTACCTCCGAGGTCTGCAGGAGAGGGGATTTAAATAGGGAAAGGGAGATTACCTTTCTCAGTCAGCACTGGAGATCTGAGCACCACTTCTTTTTTTTCCCATGCAAGGGCTACATAAATAAAAGTGACTTTTCTCCTGTGCCATAGTCTGCTTCTGCAGTGGACCTCTATCTCCTGATTGCTGTTCCTGTATTGAGATACAGAAGTAAATAGTTACATTTTTTAATGATAGGAGTGCCATGCCTTGCAATATTAATAATGGTTTTAATCAGAGATATTTGTACCCATTATAAGGAAGATGCATTTACATTTCATCACTTTCTATGGTTTGTCTTAATCAAATCAACCCAAGTGTTTGGACAACAGTATCAGCTGATGTGGTAGTTGATAAGGATTTAACTTTCAACTAGCTATACATGAGAGATGCCTTCCATCCAGTAAAGGAGCCTGGGCTGAAGCTATTATTTGAAAGCTAGAACTGGACTACTGTCCTTGTTTTGACAGCCAGTCACGTGGCTCTACTATACCTAGCCAAGCCTCAACACTGCTCATAGCCTGAAGGTCTGCAAGACAGATTTTAAGAGACCATGCCAAGCTGCATGCTGCGGTTGCTATATTGCTAGCAGTACCCTAAGCAGCTAATCTGAAAGTATGTGGCTATGTCAGGGCAGTGATTTCAGGATCACTTAACCATCCAAGGTATGACTGCCTTGGACACTATCAATCTTGATGCTGAATCAAGCTGTGTTTCTAAACTGTAAGGATCTATTTAGATTTTATTTTATTTGATTTGATTTTACATTATTTTAATAGTAGATATGACCTGCCCCTTCTGGGTAACAAGCTAAGAAGCAAAATACTCATGCATGCACTGTATTTGATTGAGGAGCCTAAAATGTGAACTAAGCAACAAAGCTGGAATGTGTTAAAAAGACAGAAACTCTTTAGATGAAGTTGCACTGAAACATATGCAATATATATTATGACAAGATTGATGACAAAAAAAAATGCAGGTCTAGTCGAAATGATGAGCAATAGCAGTCAATTAGAACACATCAAAATATATGCTTTTTTTTTTTCTTTCCAATTTAAATTGGAATATTTCTCATTTAAACAACATTAAGAATGGGAAGATAGAAGGCCAATGGCACTCTGGCTTGTATCAGAAACAGCGCTGCCAACAAGAACAGGGAAGTGATCATCCCTCTGTACTCTGCACTGGTGAAGCCGCTCCTCAAATACTGTGTTCAGTTTTGAGCCTCTCACTACAAGAAAGACATTGATGCCCTGCAATGTGTCCAGTGAAGGACAGCAAATCTGTAAGGGGTCTGGAGCACAGACGTTATGAGGATTGGCTGAGGGAACTGAGATTCTTCAGTCTGGAGAAGAGGTATTTCAGGGCAGACCTTCCACTCTACCACTCTCTGAAGGGAAGATGGCGGTGGAGTGGAAGCCGGCCTCTTCTCCAGCATAAGTATTGAGAGGACTAGAAGGAGCGGCCTTGAGTTGCCCCAGAAGAGATTCAGGTTATGTTATAAAAAATGTATTCTCTGAAAGAGTGGTCTGGCACTGGAACAGGCTACCCTGGGAGGTGGCTGAGTTGACTGCAGGAAATCATTGTGTGCTTCATCATGGATGCCAACAGAACAGGATTTCACATTGGAGGAGTATTTTGCTCCTATACATCTGATTTTTTTTTTTCCCTGCAAGTCTAAGTAAACTCATATGACAATGGTGACATTTTGCAACTTTCTTATATATACCGCATGTATTTATTCATTACTCTCAAATTTTAGAACTGAGATAGAAAAATTTTATTATTCCTCATGCTCACAGTACAGCATGATTATCCAACCATGACAGAGGGCCCAATATACCTCAGTCAGGCAACCTGGGCACCACTGGAGCTTGCCTATAATGGGACACAAAGTTTGAAATCAGGTATCTGAGCTAAGTAGTCTGGCTGTACAGAGATAACAGTGACAAATCCTGATCTTCTGGAACTTCAATTTATATCTCCATTCTTTTTTCAACTAATTTTTCAGACTTCTTTCTTACATGCCTTTCTCTTATAATGTATCATTTTTAATGTTTACTAATTTTTGTTTATCTTTAAAAAAAAACACCTGGCTTTTAATATCTTTTTTCCCCCTACAAAATGCTACAAAAGGCTTTCCATTATTATACAGCAAGAAAACATTAATGCTGATAGACAGAAATATAAATAACCACATAAATTTTACCGTGCATGTACAAAGTGTTTTCAAATCTGAGAAGCAAGCAAGGAAATGTGACCAAAAAGCCACACGTGGAATAGGCTTTTGGAGCTTGAATATTTTTTGTATAGCATCTCAGTAAAGCGCAATACACCATGGACTGTCTATTCTGATAGCATGATTTATTCCTGCTCATCTGGTGTCACTGACTCTATCCTCACTGTGGATGATTACAGTACAAAATCAGTTAAGGGTACAAAATCCTGCTAACTCAATACTTTTAAATCCAGCAGCTCAAGGGTGTGAAAAATACATTGTATCAACTGTTTTCTATTCTGCTGTATGTATTCAAATTGGACCTTGGGATGACCATTTATTACACTGCACGTTATGGGCTCCCAAAAATAAATGACTTTTTGACACAAACTTTCAGGCTTTCTAAAACCAGCTTCCACACTGCTTGAGGCTAGAAATTTCATCTAAATATTATTGAATTCCAGCACAACATTAGCATGCAGAGATATTTACAATAACACAGCCATTACAACTCAATCAAAAGCTGATTTCAGCCAGAATTATGCAGAATTAAATCTTGCAGGATTCAAATTATTAAAAATCAGAAACTCAATAAAGTGTGGTCTAGCAGTCCCATTTATCAAGGGAGCAGAAGTGCCTCTACAGTTATAGTGACTTTTTCATATATATTCTGCAAGAATTTGCATGCATTTTAAAAGATCTGAGTTTAATTCTTATGGAATTCAAGTAACTATACTATATTTATACAGCAGTAGGTGCCAACTTAGAATCATTTCTTTACATTTTCCTTTCTATATCTCATTTTAAATACATTAGTTTTTCATTCAGGTTACCACTATATAGAAAGATGCTAAACCAAAATACAAGAAATGTATGTAATGCTTGGTTTCAATAAAAGCTGAACCAATGTACCATTACAAGTAACTAGAATGAATTCAAAGTAACAATTAAAACCAAAATTAAAAATTGCTATGTATATAATGCACTGAAAGTAATCCCTCTCTTATTATCATTGACCAGAGTGATTGTTTTCAAAATTCACTATATCCATTTTGGCTTTTTTTTCCAAATCAGCAGGCCAGTTCTCAAAAGAAAGGCATTTCTCATTCCCATACTAACCTTAACCCTCTATTCCTATCTCTCCTCACCCAAATCCTTAAAAAAGGAAAAAGGCAAAAAGGCAAAAAGGAAAAAAAAAAAAAAGGAAAAAAAAGGAAAAAGAAAAGAGAAAAGAGAAAAGAGAAAAAAAAAGAAGAAAAGAAAAAAAGAAAAAAAGAAAAAAAGAAAAAAAAAGGAAAAAGGAAAAAGAAAAAAGGACAAAAGGACAAAAGGAAAAAAGGAAAAAAAGGAGAAAAAAGGAGAAAAAAGGAGAAAAGAAAAAAAACAAAGAAAAAAAGAAAAAAGGAGAAAAGAAAAAAGAAAAAGAAAAAAAGAAAAAAGAAAAATATAAAGTCTTGTAATCCATTTGAGGATCCTTCTTTTAATTAATCAGCATGTGGCACAAGGAGTTCTGGCACCTCTCTCACTGTTCTGAGAATCTCTGAATCCTTTTTATCACTCATTTCTCTCCAAAACACTGCATTAAGGTCCTAATTGACTCTTCAGTTCTTATGGATAAAGCCAAAGAATAGTCTATAATATGAGGGAAAGATGTAAGAGAATGAATCTTCAGGCAGGGCCCTCAACACTGTTTTGCACCAACTGAGCATTTAGTTACAGAACAGTAATACTGAAATGAAACCAAAAGATCACAATTCCTATTTTTACTCCTCTTCTAGTAATATCAACTGTATCTTTAAGTTGACTCTAACTGTATTTGTATTAAAAATACACAATGAAATAATGTCATATACAGAAGCTAAATACTCAATCAGAACACTTCTCTTGATTTGCCACTGTCAGGGATTAAGTGCTTCAGTTACATTCCTGTGCCATGGCCCATTTTCACAACAGCCAAAACCAACATTATACACCAATACCAAAACAAAATCCCCGTGTATCTCCACAATAGTAAATGTAATTAGCCTTGCTCACAGGGAATTTTCCTAGGGAATTCAAGATATGAATGGCCTTCTTCCTAACCAAGGCTACAAAGAATGAGGCCAGCTGCTGGTGAAAGCAACTGACTAAAGTAAAGTAGCACCTGTAAATAGAATTTATAGTACTCCAGGCTTTCTGCTGTCATGAGTAGAGAGAGAGGATTTTGCTTCAATTTGCCGTATTCCAACTTTAATTTCATCCTTATTTAAGATTAATTTCAAATTGACCAATAATTCTTTAAGTAAACAGCTCAAAATTAAAGGGAAATAAACTCAGAATAGCTCTGTCAGCAGTAAGAACAATCCAACAGCTAAACCAGCACTAAGAAAAGGTGTTAAAACATCATCTGTAGATATATTTAAAAAAGGATTATAGGACATGCTGAAGATTAGATGATCTAACATATCTTCTAGATGTAATCTCTGTGATTCTATTGTTTAATTGGCTTAACAAAGAACAACCATATGAAAGGCAGCCTTTTAAATCTAACAGCAAAGGTTTTTTCAAGCAAAATTTCCGTGAACTGAACAAGTAATGGTCATAAAATAGCTTAAAACTATTTTTGCCTGGTGGCCTTCCCCACCACCCCATCACTTTTTTTTTTTTTTTTTTAATTTTATAATTAATATTACATTTAGGTGAATAAATAATATAACTTCTTTGATTTAGGAGAGAGAATGCTATTTAAACTAATGGAAGCTACAGGGGCACATCTGAAGGAAGAATTTGCCCCTACACGTTAATATAAAATTATATAGCAGAAGAAGATGGGAAACTAAAATAAGGAATTAAGTAATTTATAAGTAGAAGTTGCAGTTTCTATCAGAATTTGAATGTCTACAATTACAGATATATTATGCTTTTTGAAACGTCCAAAGTAAAGTGATTATTTTCCACTTGGGGAACATATTTTAGTGTCACTTAAACTTTTACGCTATGACAAACTTCAGAAATGAGCCTTTCCTCAAAGATTCAAATTACATTTTTTGTTATTGTTTGCCAGGATATCACTGAAATAAAATGGTGAAATTACTGTATGGAAAGTATGTGTGCATTTAAGTGCATGGGTGTGTGTCAAGGAGAGGAAGTTACATTCTTAAGAAAATAAAAAAGTGCTCTAAAATCATTGACTCTCAGTTATGAAAGCTCTTCCACAGGCTTTACTACAGATGGGAAGAAATATTCACAAATGGATACCTGAGTTAAGGCATATACTGAGATATAATTAAATTTACTTGCAAGTATTCAAAGTGATCTCACTAAGCTATCCCTTATGCAAGTCAACAATAATGCATCAAGAAAACATCTTTAATGCTTTTTGACCCATTTTATTTCTTTAGCACAATAGAAATTATGGAAATTGAAATTATTGGAAATAGAATAATGGAAATAGTATTTATTTATTAAGTGTAATCAAATGTACATCTCTATCTTCCACATCTACTTTTTCCCTAAACATTTTAGTAACCAATATCCTAGTCATGCGCAGACACTGCAAAGGCAGATATACACAAAGTGGCTTAGAAAATTTTACTTTGTTTTGGTGATAGAGGGAAAGCACTGACTAATGGAAAGAAGTTTCAACTTTTACTTTTAACACTAATGGATAACAAGCAATATTCCTTAATTCAAGGCAGTCAGAGTTTAATGTCTGAAAGGTTGGAAGAATTCTAATAAGAATGTTCCTTTAGTAAAGTAACAAAACTGACAAGAACCTCTCTGTGCACTTCAATGGAGAAAGGAAGAAAACTGTATTAAATTACAGATGAACCCAGTCTCTTTTGATACATGAGATGACAACTCTTCCACCTAGACATGGGGGCCTGCTGTACCCCATAAAAACTGGACTTATTTTTCAACTCATTTTGATTAATTTACAGGCTTTACTGAAACAGCAACACTGCAGAGTACAGGTTAGGTTTTTCTCCTTAGGTTTTATTCCTTTTGCTCTCAAACAGTATAGGAGATGAATAAAAGCATGGAGATTATGATTTTCTGTGTTTGCACAGTGCCTACCACTGAAGTTTTTGGAACTATATGACAAACTAGAGGTCCAATTCTCATTTGAATTCATGGAGAACAGGTAATTATCAGCCATTAAAAGTAATTTATGTTATATATATATATATATATACATACATATTACAATTTATGCTACTTCATCTTAACTGACATGCTTTCTGACAGAGAAACAATAAAAAAACTATACCACACAATTTACAGTGAATAATACAACAAAAAGATGAATTAAAGTTTCGTTAATTTAAATGAATAAAAGACCAGAAAACACTGTTAAACAAATATATAAGTACCAGTACATTAAAATAAATATATTCTCTGCTGAAGATGTGTTTTATAAAATAATGAATTTATTCCTTAATTTACAAATACTCCTCTAGAAAAGCTGAAATAATTTTTGTTACCCTCTACCAGGAGAGAAAGTCTAAGAATCAATCGCCAATATACGTCTTGATGATCACAACTTTGAAAGACCCTGAATCCAGCAAACTTGTCATACAGCTAGCTTGTTTTCATGGGATTTAACCCAGGCCATCTCTAAATGTTACAAAAAATTATTTTGTATGATATATTACTTATTTTAATCAAATACAATTTTTTTTCTTCTAATTGTCACCGCTATGGCAAACTCGCAGGGGATGATCTGACTTGTGTACATTTCTGACAGTGAAATTGGTAACAACAGCTGCTTTGTGCCAGCTAGCGCATGTACCGTACCTCTCAAGCCTTGTCATTCACATCTCCCCTAATTACCAAACATCTGCTTTCCATTTCCATTAACACTGCACTACCAGCTTGTCTAGTTTAATACCAGTGACTCTTGACCTCCCTCAAGGAAGACACTTTCTGTCAAAATTCCCCTAAAAGAAGCCAGCTCTGCACACTAAATCTGTATTAAACAAAACAAACAAACAAAAAACAATACCTTCCCCCTTCTCTCCCTCCCCCTCCCCCCCCCCCCCCCCCCCAAAAAAAAAAAAAAAAAAAAAAAAAAAAGCCCAACCCTTTCAAAGGAAAAATCTTGCAATCAGATAAGATTGAAAATAATTTTGGACAAAAGAATACATCTTTTACAAATTGTGCTTTATGTCTCCAAGAAGCTTAAGAAATTTATTTAAGCTTAGAGATGGGAATATTAAGTGCAATATACAAGGTGATGGGATACATGACAGGTTAGAGTAACAGCCTGTAGGTTAGGGTGACTGCATATCTGGCAAATATAGAACTATTATCTATAATGATATCTGTCTACTTAAATGGAGACCATAATGGAAGGTCCCAACTGCCTTTATTATTTTTTTAATTATAGGTTATTATAATGGTGTTAATGTTCACCAGTTAATCCAGCTTTCTAAAATTCAGAAGAATTATGACTATAACTTACAGCAATTCTTTTTCTTTATTCCAGGTTGTGATCTCATAAAAATTTATTCCTGTTTGGAAATCAGATGGTACTTAAAATATTTAATAGCTTCATTTTGTTTTCAAGTTACAGTACACTATAAATGATCAAGAATAAAAAAAGGATAAAATTGTGGAAATGTCTTCTTTTAAAGTGACTGTAGAATATAACCACAGCCCTCAAAAATCAAACAGAGCTCTATGTTTGCTTGGCTTTGATGATACTCACTCCAGCAATGAAATACAACTTAAGATAATGTGTTCCACGGAAAAAGAGGAGCCACGTTTTAGCAATTCTGATAATAAATGGGGAAAAAAAATTAAACTATGTCTCTCCTATTTTCACAACAACAACCTCACATTTGTTTACCCACTTGATAGTTTTCCATGAAGTTACTTTATTAACTCTGATGCAAATAACTATAATACCAAAACATTTGTTTTCCTCTATGAACCTGTATTGCAGTTCCTTGAAATGGTGGCAGAAGGTTCCTTGCGTTTTATACTGCAGCCAGTTTGCAGATGGGGAAAGGACATTCAAGAGAGATAGATGTGTACCGCTGGGAACACAATTCTAGGACACAGTCCTCAAACCTGTCAGATATTAAATGTTCAACTTCATTAATAACTGGGAAAGAAAAAGATCTGATGTCAGGGAAAGGAAAATCAAAAATAAAATCATTAGCAGGTGTTAATACAATTGATTTTGCTGTGTCTTTTTTTTTTTTTCTTAAACCACTAAGTCTAAAAGCATTCATAGTACTTTGCTGCAGGGAATCTGCATTGATATCAGCTTTGTGTCACTGGATGCCACCATGGACAATGAAATGAGAGAATTAAAGACAGAGGTTTGGTTCAGGGGGGAGAGGGGGTTTACTTTTTTTTTTTTTAATGTTTTTTAATAGGAAAGGAAGGTAACAAGATAAAATACTGAAAAAACAATGATAAAATCTGTGGGGTTTCAATGTATAGCATTTTCCTAATTGTCAGCCTCCCTGAAGAACCTATCACAGATAAACAGTTTAACAGAAGGAGAAAAAATGATCTTTTAATCTCAACAATAAAAGCATTCCAGCCTTTGTATCTGCTGACTTACAAAAAAGTGCTTTCTAACAACAAAAGATGGAGCAGTAATTACATAAATCTCTTCATTCTTGATGAAGACACAATGGAGTATAAGGAAATCAATAGTGTTTCTGCTGTAATTCTTGTTTTTATTATGAGCTGAAAGCAAACTTGTTAAAATTGGATTCTGCTTCTTGTGTGTGTGTTCCTGTGCATGAAAAAAAAATAAATTAAGATCCAACAACACCAAAGCAAGAACATGCAGCCTTTAAAAGCTTAGAAATTATTTTCCTCCTATAATACTTACAAGACTTATGATGCTGTGAAATCTCACATTAGGAAACGGGTATTATAAGAGCATTTTACATATATCTTGAAAAATTGATAGCAACATAAAAAAATAGTTTTAGTGGTTGTTCTGCAGACAGCCAAAATGCCTAAAGGTTACCAACAAAATTGAAATCCATGTATTAAGTAAACTAAATGCACCCTGAAGTCAAATGTTTCCACCTTATTTTCAATAAATTGGCTGTAATGATTTTATCCCACAACATACATCTATAATATATGCTGTTCAAGAATGAGTAATACTGTTGATTTTGCAAAGAAAAGGTGGAAATTATTGCATTTAAAAATAATTAATAGATGGGTCTGCATACCTTTGAATTAAATTAAAAGAAAAATATTTCTTTTTTGTGGAGATGATTGCATTCATATCCTGTTTGGTGTGAAAAGTAGATTCCAAAAAGCTTTTAACTAATTTGTTCAATTTGTTTCAAAGCCAACATGAATAGGCTTGGTGCAAATTCAGATTCATTAAAACTTAATTAATATGCATCATTATGCAAATGAGGTTGCAGTTAATGAGTTCTTAAAAGAAGCTTTCTTTAATTAGTTCAGTTTTAATGGCATCATCATTTATCTGACTTGTTTTTAAAGCCACATGACATACAAAAAGTGACCATCCTCTACAATGTTGCAGTTTTCTGTTTCCTAATTGTGTTTCATCTTAATTCTCTAATGCTGAAAACTTTGAAAAAGTTAAATGTTTTGATGTTCAGTTCTACTGACTGTTATTTCAATTAAAAATACACTGTTTTGTTTAGACCAGAGATATATCTGTCATCTTTTTAGTTATTTTTGCCTGCTATAATCTAGTCAGTGCTGTTTTTCAGTCTAGATAGAAAAGAGGTGAGATACATAACTGTAGTAATTCTTGAATTTTGAGAGGATTTAGTCTGGATATCGTTAGTGGACTTTAAAGTCCAATACTGCCAACACTGTACCGTTCACTGAGAATACTACGAGCAGAATCAGAGGATGAATGTTGGTGTGAAACTAAACAGGCTAAACAATTACCTTGTAAACAGAAAAGACAAAAGCGATGCAGTTATGCATTTCTGCAGTTTCAAATCTGGAAGCTTGAGAAACGTAGTAAGTTTTAAAACATCTTTAAATCTACAAAATATTGTGCTATGTAATTACAATTATGTTTTGACAAGTTTTCTTCAGCATGTGAGTTCTGCGAGGGGAAAAATTACGACTCTCTTACAAAGATGTCACTTGCAATATAGCACAGGGAATGATTCTTAAAAGTGTGAGGTAAGCAGGATCACTGTAATGATCTAGTCTGACCACCTGTGTACACTGCTCATAAGATATTAGGAGACTGTGCTTCTTTGTCAGAACCTCAAAACCTTTAAAATAGGTTTTATGTGATAAAAAAAAGCATTTAAAGACAGTAAGCTCTGGAATTATTTCTTGAGACATGTAATCCAGGGTCCTGCTGGGCTAGAATGAGTTACAAATAACTGGAACATTTGAGGTTGTGTCTAAGAAATATACATCTACAGTTTGCATTTGTTTACAGCTCAGGTCCTGTTAGAAAGTCAGACTGATTGTATCAGTAAGCATGACTAAGTAAAACTTTTGAAGTCTGTTTATGTTTTGTTTATTTGCGCTTAAATCAGAATGTACTTCTATCAACACAAGGCCTCCTAATGTTTCCAGTGACCTCTGGGTCCAGCTGTTAGCATACCACACATCGAAGGAAAACAGGGTTTTTCATAGCTATTTTTTTCTGTTTAAAACTGCAGAGATATCTGCATGAGCAGATTTACCTCGCTTTATACTTGAGGGATCAGGCATATAACAGATTATTCTTCTTTCCATCATTGTGAGTTACAGCAGTGCCTGTGAGAGGACAGGTACTTTTATTAATACCCTGTCAGTGGTAGTCCTTCTTCCAGACTGTTCTTCATTCAAAAGATCACTATAGAATATGAAGAGATGGAACAACGATAGCCAATTGATTCATAGATCATTTGACTTCACTGTACACAGAAAAACATATCTCTAAGAAAGATTTCGATGCGTAAGGATGAGTTTAGTGAGATCATATCATGCAGAAGAGGCCACCTAGGAAAAGTCATAGAGGTGATTATTAAACTTGAAAAGATGGAGTAAAAGAAAGGAAAGAATATGGGATCTAAACAGGGGAGAAGAAAATGACTTCACATATTGAATCAGAAAAAAAATTAACAGTACAGGGCACCTGAATAACATTAGCAAGCACATTCAAAGTATTTGGAATTCAAGTAACTTAACAAAAGAGAACTGAGAAACAGTTACAGCACAGGGCAGATACGTCAGTCTTCTGACATTTTACCAAGTTCCCCAAATACAATGAGTAGAAATCAGTACAGTAGTTCAAGCTTCCCAATGCATCTAGACTTCTCTTGGAGAGCAGCAGCTACATTATAGCTGTGATTCTCAGACAGCTGGACAAGCCTATCAGAAGAGGCCAGTATCAGTAGATAAGTCTACTCTAGCTTCTATAAATACTACGAGCTTTTCTCTGTCATCTACACTTTTCTACATCCTCTTTAGTGATAGCAAAGAAACTCCTCCAGGAGCTCCTCTAACAGTTATGCTCAGTCATCATAAAGCCTTAAAAAGAACTTACCCAACTATTCAGTGAGCTAAACTGACACATAACATGATTTATACATTTCCAGTTTTTCTCAGCTGCCTAGATGGGATGTTCTACATATTCAAAAAATAGCTACATAATGTGATGGAAAGCACAGCAATGACAGTAGAGCAGCAAGGTCCTAGGCTGTAGCAAGTGAGGATGTGCTCAAATACAAGAGCTGTAGGCACAGAAATAAAGGAAAGAAATAAAGGAAAGAAGTTTCTTACTTTCAGAAGGCCTTAGGTATACAGGCATTTCCAGCAAGATACCCTTGCCTTCACTGTCAACACTTAAATGAGGTCTGGGAAGAGGTGGATCCTGAATCTTCCTGGTCACTCAGCTGCATTGCATTCACTTGAGCTCCCCTGGGTTAGTCCTGCCTTCCCACCAGGTGCTCAGTCAAGATTCTGGTTCAAGATGTGACAAGCTGAGTTCACTAGTGTTTTGCATAGAAGAAGATTAAATCCATAGACCAGATATGAGAGAAGTCAGTGTTTTGTCTTGACTAACATAATTTCTTTCATGTGATAAGAAAACAGGGGTTAAAAGCTGTGAACTTTGGCACCTTGAAAGGAGGATAGTGACAACAGAGGAAAGAACCTAAAAGAACCAGAGTGGGTAAAATGCTAGAATTTCTTAGTTGCAAATGCTATCCAAAACATCTATAAATTCCCACTACTGCAAACTTTCTTATGTCTGCCTTTTTAATAATCAATTGCCAAACACTGATATTAAATAGCAAACATTTTGACAGGATAAATTCCCCTTCTCTCTTTTGTTCCTTTTTCCATATAAATATTACAACTAATTAACATGATTTCTATAAGAGGAACCTAGTTCCTCCACCCACAAGTTGTTTTATCATTTGGAGCCTAGGTCAAATATCTAAAATGTCACACTATCATCATTAAATTGATGTTTAAATCCTCCTTAATACATGACAGAAATGAGCTGTCAATTACAAGAAGAATATTGACATTTTATTCCTGACATCAGTTACAATGGAAGGAATAAAACACCAATTAAACAACAATTATACACTAAAGTATGACATGTTATATATTTGACACACAGTATAATAATTTTAATAAAAAAAAAAAACATTTCTCACTAATAGTAAGGAGAATAGAAGTTTATTAAGAACATCAATTACTTCTTGTTTTGATATTTTATCCTTGTAGATTTTAATACTCCAGTGGGAATTATGGTCCGAAAACACAGCACCAGCCACTTAAATTAGGAATGGAGAAAAAGAAACCAAAGGAAATGAAAAAGGAGGCAGTGACCAATTCTGAAATTTGATTCTGGACAGTTCCAAGAAGGCAAGGAGCCTTTTTGTGTGGAAAAAAGACAAAAAAAAAAAATAAAAGCAAAGACTAAAATAGGAAGACTAATTTTAGGCAGGCTACTTCCATTTGCTGTGCTTCCTCTTTGATCACTCTGGTGGTTGCAGGGAAAAGGCAAGTACTGATTAAACTCGGTTGTATCTTCCATTTTAGAGATTACAAATGGCTGTAACATTTCAGGTCCTTTAAAACCTCCAAAGCCAGCTCTTTGTGAGAAGAACGTTTAGTTTTTCCTCATATAAGTCTTGAAAGAAATTCATCTTCATCTAGGATTTATTTTAGGACAGTTAGAATCCTCTCTAGTTTGCTGAAATCAACATTTGTTTATTTATTTTTACATCGGGGAAACAAGGGAAATTCCACAGGATGGCTTCCTATTTCAGCAGGGTAAAAAAGATTTAGGATCCGTTTTCATTTGCATTTACAATTTCATCATTGACTTTCACTTTGACTGAGATGTGGACAAAGCCTTATTATACAAAAGCATTTTCTTAAGGTTCAGATTCATAGGGTTTTTTGTTTGTTTGTTTTTTGTTTTTTAAACTGTGGACAAAAATACAACAAATTCCAAATGGAGACTCCACAGATTGTGCAGAAGGTCTCAGCAGGACATTGTTATGAATTCTAAGAATGTTTTGCAAACTGAATTCAATAGCATACAGCCAACAGATTATGACCTGTACTCATGTAACCACACTGCACAGTGGTTGAATTATATTTATATTTGGGTGAAAGCTTCATTATTCTTCTGAAAGTAGAAGGAAACTGTAATCTAAGAAATTGATCACTAGATTGATTGCATCTATGGTTTTTATCTAATTTGTAGGTGCTGTTTCTCTTACAACCAAACTGGCAGCGAACAACAAAAATACATTTTTACTTATGAAGCACCCAAGAAAACTTTGTTTATCTAGTTGTAAAACACTGTAAGGGGTAAGCAGTAAATAGGAAAGAGAACATAAAACTGATGAGCGCTTACCCTCTATTCCCTACTGATGCTTCTACTTAGCCCTGCTTAGCATTTCAATCTATATAAAGTCAATGGGCCATATAACCTTCTTCTATATACACTAACCAATTAACATTATTCTTTAATAGGAAGAAGTTTAGGGGATTCTTTTTTCCTGTTTGATTCAAAGTAACATTGTTACTAAGTAACAATGCTGATGGGTGCAAGATGTGAGCATTCTAGAAAGACAATTGATAACAAAATACCTAAACTACTGAAACTATTTATTTGTTTTCAATAATAAAGGCATTTAAGTGAAGTAATAGATTCTTGTTACAACAGTTACATTATATTATTAAACATACAGGACCACTTAGTTAATCACTAATTTAAACATTTTAAAAGGTAAAGAGACAAAGTAAAAGAGATTCAGTGGGGTTAAAATAAAAAAATTACCTTGTCTGTTTGTTGTTGTGGCTTTTTTATGGTAATGAATATGAAAGTATCAAGTCCCTTTTTATTCAGAGCACATTTATTATCCATTTAACCTGCAGTTCAAGCATAACAAATAATGACCATTTGCTTGCAAGGTCTTCAAAAGAACTAGATTTGATATATCTGGTGGTGAAGATGTGCTTATGGGTTGACAAGGTTTGGATTTTAACTTTCAAGTATCTAAGACAGTTTATGCTATATTACTTTGAGGGAACTTTTTCTTCTTGAAGAAGAACAGATTCAGTAACTTTAATCAATAGAAGCTTTCTAGTGTTCTTTTCACCTTGATGCTGCAATATGAAAGTAAGATAATTCAAAATATGTTGTTAGAATCACCCACAACCAAGGCTCAACTTAAATAATCTTTGCACATTCCAACATCATTTCTTTAGTCATTATTTTTAAGACCGTTATACAGAGGCTGCTCACTACACTATGTCAAAGAAAGACAATGTCTCAAAAGCGAGAAAATGTTGTTTCAAGAACCTCATACCATACCTGAGGAATGCTTGCCTGCACCTGACCTTCAGAAACAAACCCACATACTTCTCAAGATTCTTCCCTGGTTTTTTTCTAACCTGCTTTTACTTTTAATACAGTAAAAATAGGTGAGATTCCTTCTTATACGGAAAGAATGGTACATATAAAGCATTCTGCTCATCTTCTCATTAGATTCTCACATACAGCAAGAGATCTGATCACCACTGATAAACTTAAGGAGCAGCACACATGTTACATGCTGCTACGGAGTGGGAGATACTACAATTAGAATTTTGGCTTGACAAGAGTTTTTACACAGATAATTCAGGAAACGGACAAATTGATGTAATAATATAGCAAAGTAGCCCAGTATCTTTAATCTGACCACTAAATCAAGAATAAGCAAATTAGACATCTTTTGAGTAGTTAGTAAAAAAGAAGAGCCCAGAGGTCAACAAGGACAAAATTTGTCAGATTAATATTTATCAGATTAGTAATGCTGGCATAGGCTGTCCAAAATTTCCTTGGAAAGAAGAAGTTAAGAATCCAGATTTATACAAAGAAGGTAAACAAGGAGAAAGCCACTTCAGATTTCATACTGATCTGTTTAAAGATTTAAATATGAAAAGTAATTTTACTGCGAGAAGACAGCAATTTGAAAAATGTTAAAAAAGAGCTAAATATTAATAGTGTAGCAGAACTCACAATGAAGAACTCAGAAAATTTGAAAAAAATAATAGCTAAAATACAACGAAATATGATCTAAATAAAATACTACAGAAGGGTAAATAACTAAGTGAAGGACTATTAATTTAATACTTGGGATACTTCTGCTAAGGAGATTTTAACAAGGCACACAATGTTCAAAATCTTCATTACTATCTTGGGTTATACAAGAAGGAATAAATTTATAAAATCTGGAAAAGATGACAAAAGAGAGCTTAGAATTCAAACCAACCTCAATAAATTAGAAGAACTGTCTGAAAACAGAAAGCGAAGAGTACAAACTGCTCCATACAGGGGTACCTGTTGGGTACATATTCTGTTTAACCAGGATATAGATTAAATTTCTAGAAGCACTAAAGAAAGCAAGAAATTAAGGAAACACCTCCTGTAAAGAAAACCTGAAGGGAGTGAACATGTTTCAAATTAAGAATGAGGAAAGACCCTGATGAAAGTCTTAATCAGACAAAAGATTATTATAAGGATGGGAGCAAAACCACCTTGTATCCACTGAAGACAAAAATCAGTAAATTTGCAGAAAACAAGGTTTTCATATATTAAAAACCTTTCTATGTGTAAAAAATAAAAAATGAACCAAGGTATCTATGCAAAGCACCGTTTTGAAAGTTAGAGAAACAACTATTATGGACAATTATGCATACATTTTATGACTGTTCTAGAATATGACTATTTTAATATTCTCCCTTTCAGTTTACATCTTCCTTTCCACTACTATTCCAAAGCTAGACTGCCTTCCAGACAGTTACTTTTCTTCTGCATTTCTTACTGATAATTTACTCTAGATGTAAAAATACACTTGAAACACAACTGTATAAGAATCTTATTGCCATCATTCAGAAAATAAGTTTTAAATCTCAAACAGAACTCAAACAATGGAAGATTTCAGACAAAACCCTAAAATACTTTATCTTCAGAGAAGATACCATACAAGTTTTGTGATTTTGACCAGCAAACTATTGAGCATAATTTTGAAACTCCAAATGGTTTCTGAGCCTTTTTGTCATTTTCGAAGTGTGTCAGAACCATCTCAGACTCTACTGTTCACTAATGATCTACAGTTCAGATTTTACTTTATGATTTTATTTCTGTTCATTTTCACCTGCATAAGAGACTGTTTCTAGCTAAGTATTTAACTTTTCTGGTATCTGAAATTTTATGTCAGTAAGCTACTGAGATAAGGATGGACTGTTTCCTTCCGTGTTCTTAATGGACATAATCTTATGAAAAATCCACAGTCATACTCAAAATAAAACCTTCATTTGTGCTTAAAATCTTTCTTCTACTGCAGCATATTATCATGAAAGAATACACTATTTTGTACCAGAAATTAATCTCTCTTACTGATGTCTTAGGATGTGAACTTGGAAACAACTCATTAACCTCTATGAACTGTCTCCAGTTTAGATTGCTGATCTGGTCAGTTAATACGTCCTCAAAGCATGGAAAGACTAAGTCTATGCTTGGGGAAAAAGAAAAAAAGAAAAAAAAGAAAAAGAAAAAAAAGAAAAAAAGAAAAATGGGGAAAAAAAAACACAAAAAAACACCACAATCTCTTTCCCCTGAAAACGGAAGTTTGGCAGGATTAAAATAAGTTAATTATAAATGTACATGGATAGAAATATATTAAATATCCAATAAAATATTAACTATCCAATTAAAACAATCAGTATACTCCATCAGACTTCTAGATGTGAATCAACTGGAAGGACTTGTCTAAAGTGTAATGCGACTATGCCTCAGTAAATGTGAGCCAATTAGCAGATAACACACTGTGGAGAGAAACAGCTAGTTTAGCATGTCCTGAAAGCAAAGTTCAGCTTAGGCTTCCTATTCTATAAGCGTAAATTTATATTGTTGCTTATATGAAGCCTAACTGAAGTTCCTTATAACCTGCGCTGATAGAGATGCTACCAGCTCGAGATAGGGTATCGGACCAGAGAGATTTAGAAATATTTAGTGTGGAATCCTGGGTAACAAAACTACAAGAGAACTGCTTATCTGAATTTCAGGATTCAAGCCAGTCCCTTCCACCATGACCAATTTTTTCCAACAACATGAAGTGTTCAGTTACAAATAACAAATCACTTTCTTTTTGTTACCAGCCAAGTCTGGAATGCTCCCTTGAACCTCCACAGTCCTTCTGTAAAAACATTTCCACTTCCTAACATGCATCAGTTTGGGAGGCCATCACTTAATGGACAATTTTCTCCCTGATTCACACGAAAATATGCAGTGTCAGAATCACTTTCACTCAACAGCCACATGGTATTCCCACAGTAAAAGAAACTGTACGTATTTTCAATTGCAAGCTTTTCCTGTGAATAAGATTTATTTTTAAAAGAAAGAGAGCCTGTAGGAGTCAAAAGGTTCATTTACAAGGCTGTCATGGAGACAGCATTTTTAAATAACCACAGCTACATCAAACAATAATCATCAAACCAAATAAACTAAATGCCAAAATACTCTGAAACCTAAAAATAAGATCTGGGTCTAAATTACTCTAATTTCTATGGCTTTACAACAATTCAAAAGGTAAGTCACGTTCTGAGCGTATACTCTTTGTTTTTCATTCTTGAAGAGTAGAGAAGTGGTTTGTGAATCAGGCTTTTAAGACATTTGGCTGTAGTAAAATTGTAATACAAAATGCATAATGTGTACTTAGGAGGGAAAGTAACACCTCTGTCATAAATTGGCTCTTTGAAATATTTAAATTAAAAAGACTAAAGCATACTATGCTTGAATAAAACAGAATTAAACAGCATGTAACTTAGATACGTGGGTTTCCTCACAGGGATAAATTTAAAATTGGGATTGTTCAGGGAATGCAAACTTTTTCAAGACAATATGAACATTGTTAACAGGATTTCCTACAATTCAGACTTACTTTGGTCATTGTTTGAGAGATCTTCTCTTGCATTTTAATTCATAGGAACTATCATTAACAATGAAAAAATTATTCATTTACTTATGTTCCTTTTGAAGAGAAATTTCATTGAAATAATAAAAAAAATGAACAGCAGAGTATATCTCTACAGTTTAATGTCTTGTTCTACTCTCCAAACACAAAACCTTGAAGTCCTTATATTCAGTTCCCACTCAGGCATAATTCCCACTGCAGTAAACTGGTATTTTGCCTAAATAAAATGAATAACACAATAGGAGTTCAATCATGAGACTGCATCAGTTTATTGCAATATTCCCCCACAGAAAAAGGAAAACTCCACTCTAGATGAGAATAAGGTTGCCCAGCACATATGCAGCTACTGGAATTATGCCAGTTGGGCAATATCGATTGCATCCCTCCAGCGTGGAGCAAGAAGTGTACTGTGAAAGGTAACCAAAGCAGAAGCCTAGGACAGAGACAGTTCTGCAAGAAAGGACATATTTATTTCTAGGTTTCACAATAAACGTTTGCAAGAGGCATTAAATTTAAAACAAGATACTAGAAAGAGAAATACCCCAACTTCATGATAATGCATCTATTTTCCAGTTACCAATTAATTCTAAAATTGAAACATGTTCCTGTTTTGCAAAGGGACAATTTGGTCTTTTACAGTTTCACTGTCTTATCTGGAGTTCAGATGGACTGTGGATCAGGCTATAATATATATTGCACATAAATGAATGCAAAATCACTATGCCTAGAATACCCCATTGAGAAGAAGAAAAAAGCAAAGTAAAAGCAGCTGAAAGTATATAATTCCTCCCTTCTACACGTGTTCCTCTCTTCTCTCTAAAGGAGTTTGTCTGTTCCATTCAGTGACTTTTATGTAGAACCCCTGCATGTTTTGTTTTGAATTCTTCTGTATTTGTCTCAATTTAGCCTCTTGGAACCTGTGGTTATTAGTACATTACGAAGGAAAGTCCAGATCTAAAATGAGAACCACCTCTATGGGCTATAAATACAACACAATTAACTTCAACAGTAAATTTATTACAAAATGCACCAACTCTCTTGCTCCATTTTGACTAACACTTCAGAGGAAAAAATGTGCATCAGTAAACATGTATTTATAATTGCATTCATTCTGATTATCATGTATATCTCTCACATACACAGTGGATTTATTAATAGCCTTCTCTTTTCATTATCTTTATTTCCAGTCAATAATAAAACACTCTATTCATCCCCATATATCTTTTCTTGTTCAAAGTCACTTCACTGTGTGTATGACTCTCAAAATCTCTTGAAAAAATGAGCAATATTTATTAAATATACAATTAAATGTATATATTATATACTTTCTATTCATGACATGGTAGTAAAGAGTCTGTCACCATTTCCCTTACAAATCCTCTTTTTAGACATTTATAATTACAGTGTAAAATTGACCTCTTCCACTGTGAAGTTTTGACTTGAGAAAAAATGATACATAAAGATCTACTTTCAGCAAGAACAAGCTGGATTGTCCAGTACACAGTGGTTAAACATGGAATTACTTTTCATTAATGAACAGTGGTATTCAGAATGCACCAGACTTTCTTTTCTGTAATTTTTAAAGTGAAATGAACCTTGAATCTTCAAACCCAAACTCATCACTTTTGAACACCAGTTTCTACATGAATTCTCTTGGGGCTTCACGAAAACAAGCAGGTACGTGGTCTGTGGATCATTCTGTCCAAGCCAGGACCTAGAATGGCTCAAACAAGAACATAATCTTTCCAAGTACTGAAAATTTATAGTGACTCTCATTCCTCAAACTGCGTGGTCTCAGAAAAACTTGTCTGCCCTTTCAGATGTTAAACAAGACTTCCTAACCAGGAAAACCAGGAAGACTCCAGTTTTCACTGGCAGCCTCAAATAAGACTTTTTAGTGCAACAAAGCAGAGCACTTTCAAACAAACAAAAACACAAATAAAACCAAACATATTTGTGTGAAGTGCAATTTAGTTGCAGCACACGATGTGAGAATGGGTCCCCATAGACATCTGAGAAGAATCACTCCAGGACTACATGCTTTGGTATAGCCTATCGCTACCCATTCCCTGCTTCTTTCCACACTTCCTTTTCATTTTCTAAAGAAAATAAAGTTTTTCAAGTAAAATATTTTCTTCTTAGGCTGACATCATATATACCTCTCAGAACATGAATACAACTACATGTACACATAGAAAGAGATGGCCTTTAAAAACTTAAAAGTTTCACCACAGCTACCTTCCAATCTCATCTCTTCTATTTTTTTCTCCATTTCACTGAAGTATACAAAAAATAGAACTGAGCCAGCATAAAAACTGATGAAATCAGTTCTTAGAAGGAAATCAATTCTGTACCACAGTATAACCTAGATCACCTTAGAGGCATCACATTATCAACTTGAGGCTGTACTATAATCTGCTAAACTGTCATCACACTATATGCTCCAACATTTCCCTCACTGGGCTCTTTCCATCCTTGGTACCATCTGGCTTGCAGAAATGTCCTCATAAGTCCTCATTCTAGAGAGACTACTGTGGAGATATTGTCTTCTCAAAGAAGCTGATCTCTGAGCTTTTATGAGCTTATAAAGTCACCCTAGATTTTTTAACATCAAACAATAACCCCAGAATGCCACCTTGAATGCCTAGTCCTCCTGTGTTGCACACCTTGTGATTCAATGTCAGTGCTGAAATTCTGGGAATGCTTTTGTTTGACATACGCCTGCTGGCTTCTGCTAAAACAGCAATAATTCCAAGCCATCACAATTAGTAAAGAAAACTTAGAAATGTGAAATTGTCTTTTCCAAAAAGCAGAAAGCAAGCAAAAAGAGCTTTAAATGTATTGTGTATTTTAAGACACATGAATTTCAAGTCAGGCTCCTGATTTTTGGCCAATGGTTGGACTTGGCAATTCTATCTAGCCTAGCAATTTTAGTTATGAGTACACTGTAGCGCAGCTGAAATAAACAGAGATATCTCTCCCTCAGATTTGCCAGCATAACTGCATGTGTAACTGCCATCTAATTAGAATCATAGAATCATAGAATCATAGAATCATAGAATCATAGAATCATAGAATCACAAGGTTGGAAACGACCTGCAAGATCATCTAGTCCAACCACCCCCCCATTCCCAGTACCACAAGCTACTAAACCATATCTTGTAGCTCCTCATCCAGGCACCTCTTGAACACTGCCAAGGACGGCGACTCCACCACCTCTCTGGGCAGGCCATTCCAAGGGGACGATCACCTCCCTGCTCCTGCTGGCCACACTATTTCTAATGCAGGCCAGGATGCCGTTGGCCCTCTTGGCACCTGGGCACACTGCCGGCTCATGTTCAGCCAAGCATCAACCAACACCCCCAGCTCCCTTTCCTCTTCACAGTCATCCAATCATTCATCCCCAAGCCTGTAACACTGCATGGGGTTGTTGTGGCCAAAGTGCAGGACCCCACACTTGGCATTGTTAAACCTCATCCCATTCACCTTGGCCCAGCGATCCAGCTTATCTAGATCCCTCTGCAGGGCCTCCCTACCCTCAGGCAGATCGACACCACCTCCCAACTTGGTGTCATCTGCAAACTTACTCAGGGTACACTCAATCCCTTCATCTAAGTCGTCAATGAAGATATTAAACAGGATGGGCCCCAGTACCGACCCCTGAGGGACACCACTTGAAACAGGTCTCCAGCTAGACTTCACTCCATTGACCACCACCCATTGAGCACAGCCCTCAGCCAGTTCCTTATCCAACGGAGGGTAAAACTGTCCAAGCCATGGGCAGACAGTTTCCGCAGAAGGATACTGTGAGAGACCATGTCAAAGGTTTTGCTGAAGTCTAGGTTGACTACATCAACAGCCTTTCCCTTATCTACCAGTCTGGTACCCAGTCGTAGAAAAAGATGAGGTTGGTCAAACACGACCTGCCTTTCATGAACCCATGCTGGCTGGGCCTGATCCCATGGACGTCACACATGAGCCGTGAGATCTCTCTCAGGAGGATTTGTTCCATGACCTTCCCTGGCACTGATGTCAGGCTGACAGGCCTGTAGTTTCCCGGATCCTCTTTACGGCCCTTCTTGTAGATGGGAATCACATCAGCAAGCCTCCAATCCTCTGGAACCTCTCCAGTCAACCAGGAGCGCTGGTAGATAGCCGAGAGCGGCTTAGCAATCACCCCCGCCAACTCCCTCAGCGGGAGGTGAGGACTCCCTCAGCACCCTAGGATGAACCCCATCCGGTCCCATGGACTTGTGACTGTCCAGATGGAGGAGGAGCTCCCTAATGATCTCCACCTCAATCTCCAGGGGGACATTCTATGTATCAGCCCAGATATCCAGATCAGGGCACAAAGTGCCCTGAAGATAGCTGGTCTGACTACTAAAGGCAGGTGTAAAGAAGGCATTGAGGACCTCAGCCTTCTCATTCATTCTCAATTCATCTACTGTTCGGGTGGTAGGAAGTAGTGCTTTTCAAAAACAGCTGATTTTGACTAACGTAGGTTAGACAGGATTACATACACCAAAAAAAAAAAAAAAAAAAAAAAAAAAAAAATGAAAGTATGCAATGGACTGAAGAAGTACTAACTTAGTTTTAAGAAGTATTAACAGATGAAAATGGAGGTGGTACTCTCTGCAGCCATCTCAGCTATGTTCCAAACAAGAAGCTGGAGGTCAACAGATTCATTTAACACAAGATAGTCTAAGACAACAAAAAGTATGACTCAAATAATGCAACCAATTTCATCACAATTTGAGACATAAAATTTTTAATTGTTAATTATTAAATTAAAAAGTTATTTTTAATTTTTAATATTGTATTACAGCATCAGGAACTGTTGCTGCAGTTATCAACTAACATCTTTAAAAGCACTTTTATACGTGCTGTCATAAACAATGAAAAGATTGTTCTAGAAGTTATGCTCACTCATTTTTTTTCCCAGACACAGCCTAGTTAATATTAATTCAGCATTAAAGATAGATATCACAATGGGATTTTATGTTATGACTTAAAAAGGAATTTGTAAACACACACGTGAGCAAAACTGATCTTTTAGATGCAAATAAGAAGGAAAAAAATTTCATCCAAAATTTTCAAACTGTTGTCCGTCAGCGCAGTTCCACACCTCCAGGCAGCAAGAAGGAACACACTCAAGAGTTATTCTTCAATATACCTGGCTTCCTCAATATCCTTAGTACTGAGTGACTAAAAAGTTCAGTTCTGATTTTTGAATCCAACATACAACCAGTGCTCCAGATCAGCTTTTCTGTCATTTATGGAATTTCACACCAGTGCTACTATAATCAGAATACAAGCTTTGTGCCATAGAAATAACTTAAAGATGAGTAAGAAGAGCAGAGTAGAAAATAAAACCAGAGAACAGTAATTCCAAATAAAAAATGCGTTAAAAATACTGCTTTGGAAAAGCTTAACTGTGTATGTAGACAGAGCAAATTGACTGATTACATCAACTTCTTTACTACTGAAAGATGCTTTCACTGTGAAGCTTTACACAGAATAGAAGCCGGATGGCCCACAGCTGCTTATCCAGCAGTCTGGCAAACATGCTTTCCATAGAGTTTGCCACCTTGAACCACTTTATTCCTAAAAATCCAAAGGATTTGTTATACCAGGGCTTTCAAAACATTTTTTGCCAGAAGCGTTAATATGTGTCATTAAAGCTGCCAAGTTGCACATAACAGAGAGACTCTCACTGGAGTTTATAGAATCTGACACAAGAATGTTAAAGAAAACAGAGCATATATACGGAGAGTGACAGCTGATTATTTATTTTTACATATTTTTCAAAGTATCAATAAATCCATCTGAGGCTTGATGTATTCTAAAAACAGCAATCCACTAATTATTATTTAGTTGCATTTGTCCTCCATATACAAACAGCTTCTTCCCTGCCTCCCAAAGAAACTTAAACATAATATATGCCTTAACTGAGCTTTTAATTAAAAAATAAAAACAAAAAATCAGCTTCCAGGAATGCCTAAAAAGGTGCTGGTGAAAGAAAATTATAAAGTAATATCTACCCTACAAAACACTGAGAACTATTCAAGTCCCATTGCTAGCTTAAAAGTTCCACGGACAATTAAAATAATAGTGATTTGTTCCACTGCATCTTGTTGAGAATGCAAATTCTGCCTCAACCCACAGCCTCTAAAATGCATAATGTGACAAGTTCAGAGAGCTACCAAATTTTAATAATTTGGTTTGCTATATTTCTTATTTGCCATTCGCTTCATGTGTTGAAATTTCTGGGCATTCTATTTGGTCACAGCTGCAGCTTATGGCACCACTGTAGAAATTCACATGCATTCACTTGCATTTACAAGTAGTAAGCTTTTAATAGAACAGAATGTTGTACATGCTTAACAAGAAACTTTTCAGAGCTCTGTAGCTCCTTAAATACTTTGAGCACAAAAAACCTGTCTGTTTCAACTCTGGGGTCAAATCATCTTTACAAGTGACTGCAAGAACCAGCTATGAACCTGATGTATAGTGATGGAAATTTGAATCTGCCTATTTTTGCTTTAGCCAAGATCTCTGGATTGCAGGTCAATTAACTTTAAAGATGGCATGAAAACATGCTTGTGATCAGGACCACAAGCATTGGGGAAGAGAAAATGCTGCTGCTGAAAGCAACCCTTCCTCATTGTTCCTCTCTATTCTGTCCTTTTAAGGTCCATCTGGATGGAGTACTGTGTCCAGGCCTTGGGGCCCTGAAACAAAGAAAACAGAGCTATTGGAGCAGGTCCAGAGGAGGGGCCCCAAAGACTATCAGAGTGTTGGAGAACCTCTCCTATGAAGAAAGGCTGAGGCAGTTGGGCTTGTTTAGCCTGGAGAAAAGGCTCCTGGCAGACCTCATTGCAGCATTCCAATACTTAAAGGGAGCTCATAAACAAGCGGGAGACTGATTTTTTACACTGATAGTGATAGGACTAGGGGGAACTTCTTTAAACTAAAAGAGAAGAGATTTAGGTAGATGTTAGCAGAAAATTCTTTACTCAGAGGGCAGTGAAGCAGTGGAACATGCTGTCCAGAAAAGCCTTGAGTGCCCCATCCCTGGAGGCATTCAAGGCCACTTTGGATGGGGCCCTGATCCGGTAGGTGCAACAAGCCCACAACAGGGGATGGAACTGGATAGGCTTTAAAGGTCCCTTCCAACCCAAGCCACTTTTAATCTCTCCTCTCAAGCAGCAGCACAACTGTCCAAGATTCTCCTCCCTCTTACTCTTATGCTTTCTGATTAACAACAACAAAAAAAAAAAAAAAAAAAAAGAAGAAAACACAGCTGTGATTAATTCTTTATCCATTTAAATTTTGTCCACAGAATTAAAAGGCCTTGAAGAGGCTCCAAACACAAAGTTGGTTCCACATCCCCCCCTCCTTTGGTCACAATGGACAGTAAACCTTGCAGCCTACAGGACAACTTAAATGTTGAGTTAAATAGAGATTGAGTTGAGTTAAGTAGAGTTTGAACAAAAATAACTTATTGGAACAGAAAGAGGGAGAGTCTATGAAATAATTGAGCTTCAGATAAAAATTGTGACTAGATGCTGCAAAAGAAGGATAAGAAAGTAAGGAACAAGTTCAAAATAAATAACATGCAGTATCTTTCCTTTAGATATTTTGAAGCAATTCCTCACCTCAGTATTTACTTGTCTTTGGAATGCCAAGGGACACAAGGAATGGATTTCTGCTACAAGGATGTTATGGCATCTTAGCCCAAAACTGAAATGTAAAATCCCTCTGCTCATCTCAGAGAACTTTCCAATCACTGTTGCTTCCCTCAGTGTACAGGGTTCTCACTTTCAAAATGTGAAAATCTCTCCAATCAGCGTGGTTTAGTGCTCATCTTCAACTGGGATCCACAAGTGAGATGCAACCTGCAGAAGACTTATACTAGGCTTGACCTAGCAATTTGTCTGGTCAGTGTAAAAACATATTTTGTGATAATCATTTAGCTACTATGTAAAAAGATAATATTGGCCTCCAGGGTCCCCATTATAGTATCATCTCAGAGCACCAAATTTCATGCAAAAATAAATATATCAAAAAGGAAATCTGTATTAATTAGTGACATGCTAGAAGAAAAAGATTTCCTCTTCTTTATTAAGAAGTTGCTATATATTGCATCCCCTTAGAGCTTGCCATTTAAATATAGTTGTTTTCTTTGTTTCCGATAACGTCTCGGCCACAATTACTTAATAAATTATAAATCACAATGTAGTTTTTATGTAAATGCATTTTTGTGCTCAAGCACAGGATTAATGTTTGCGTATGCAAATGAACAAAGGATATGTTCAAAGAGGTCGTGGTTCAAATATTGCAAACTTTAAAATGCTTTACTGTGTTAATGGTTGAATATGACAGCATTCTCTTTTTCTCCCTTAACAATTAATAACTTGTTTTAAATGTACCTGTTGCTAATACCTAATTTCTGTTAAGCGCAGCTTCATGGAAAATATGGTCATGTGTCAGCATATAGTTCCTGCTTGATGTTGCATATAATTCTTATAATATTCTGAATGGCATGTGCTAATTATTTAGCACAATAGCTCATCTTATGGAGATGTAAGGCTGTAAAAGAAGGGTGGTAATTACTTCAGATGAAATGTCTTTTTTTTTTTTTTTTTTTTTGTAAAAATCAAAGTGTGGGAGGCAAAAATTAAAAAAAAAAAAAAGGGAGGGGAGGGGGGGTGGGAAGGGGGAAAATGATTGAGTACCAGCTTAAGAGGGCCAGAAGGATTAATATTTTTAAGTTTTATTATCTTCAAGTCAAGATCTGAAGCTTCCAGTGCAGACAGAACACAATACACAAACATGAAGCAGTTGCTTAATGGCCAAATTCTATTCTTCTATGACTTCCCACATGACTGATAGTGCTTAAGTTCTTACCTACTTCTCTCTTAAAACTTATCCGTAAGAGCTCACCTATGCACTCTATGCAGAGGACCAATGTATTTGATGTTTAGAAAGGTTTCAAAAATCTACACATACAGAAAACAGCCTAAACTGACAGAGAAGTGAAGAAATCACACAAATGAAAGCAACCAAGAAAACAGGTTCACACTATATACAAACACTTTTACAAGTATACTAGGCCTATACTTGAAAAATATAAACAGCCGTACACAGAATAAATAGGAGCAATTAAAAAAATGTATCAATTCTTATATTTCAGAATATGACTTCTCAAAGTCCTGAACACAACTGCTTCATGCTAAAAAAAGAAGGTGGAAATACTTGAAATCTCATTTAAAAAAAGATGAAATCATGACTAAACCAGGGATTTACACAAATTGGATGGAATACGTACAATCTATGAGTTCAATTTTGCCCACAATTATTGTCCATAGTACTTTTAGTCACAAAATCTTGTCAGAAAGGTCACAGAAAGTAGTTAGACATATCAAAATAGACAATGGAAATATAGATGGAATATAAAAATAGCCAAGTAAAACAAGAATGAGACCATCTTAACTCACAGAAAGGAAAGACTTAGATTATATTCTGAAAATTCATTAACTGCATGGAGAGAAAAATGCATAAAATCATACAAGCGCTCACTTAAACCTACATCTCCAGATGTATACACTCTCCAGACCTCTAATAGACGTTCTGCAGCCAAGATTTATCAGCTTAAATGTTCAGGAGCAGCGAATCTTCAGCTTCTATGTGCTCACTGAGATACAACTTAAATAAATAAATAAATAAATAAATAAAAATCACTTTCCAAAATCCTTGCATCAGAAAGCTGATTAAAAGTCTTCCTCTTACCCAGATGAAGATGACACAAGGCCATGAAAACCACGTCACCAGTAACAACTAAGCTACATATTTTACATTTTTTTGTGTATTAAGGATTAATTTCAAGCTTCAGGTTAAAAGGAAGGAGGTGAGGGCTGCTCAGAAAAATCTGCTTCCGTGAATTTATAAGAACAGAATAAACGCAGAGAAAATTACAATTTGCTTGTGAAGATTTGTCTAAAGAAACCGGAGAAATCCATTGAATAGGTTGTAATGACAGAGCTTAGATGACATTTTAAATATCAATACAGTCCTCAGAGAGGTCAGATTGCCAACATTTAAATTGAAAAAGGATAAACAAATATTACCTTAAACTGCTCTATATCATCATCTCAGAAATAGAATGCAACATGATTCAACTTAAGCTGAAATTTTACAGAATATTTGTGAATGGCTGATCCAGAGCTCACAACTAACTCTATGCTGAACATACATCTTCAGCGGGCTTCCTGCTTCTACCAATGATGTGAACATTAAAATTGCCACTGACTTCTAACAGAACCAAATCAAATACTATAATTATATACTTTGTGCTATCTGTACTGTACTGTATTATTATCTATAATTGATTATTCAACTCAGTAACTATTGTTCTTTACAATGCCTTTGACACATTGTTTTATACAGCACTTTTCCTGCAAAGTTGATGAGCATAGACATTTCAGACATTTTACCACATGTACGGATGAAGATAACGCAATGCAGCCTAGTTCAACTTACGCAAAGCCACATCGAGCTCCTATGAGTCTGTGCTTCACAGTGACAGCCTTCAGCTAAGAAACAGAGCACAGTATTCTTGATACTGTGGAAATGCAGTAAGAGAAAAAACCCTACTATAAAAACTTTGCTAGATGGATGAGAAAAATGATTAGCATGGGGGACATAAAAAACATAGAGCAGTTGGTTAGTCAACAAGGAAGTGCAGAAGTTACAACTCAAGTTTCTGAGATCCTCATCACCAATTGCAGTTAATACTCATTTCTATCAGGTTGAGCCTACAGAGACACAGGCCAGGAATTCCTGGCTGTTCCTGTCTATTTGCTCCTGCCTGGTGCAACATACCTCTGCTCACAAGGCCATGCATATGGTGGACTGGAGCAACTAACAGCTCTCTGAAAAGTATCAGTTTTCTTTCTCTGGGCTAATATTCAGTTTTGGACTTCAGCTCTTAAAACATACAAATAGGAGATTTTCAGGCTCTCTTCTAAAAATACATATTTAAATATCCACTAGGAGAACGCTTTCCTCTCAAGAGAAGAAACCCCCGCAGCCTGTCCCCTTAGCTTCCTTTATATCAACCTAAATAGAGAAAATTGTTTCTGTATTTCCCTTCCAAATACACCAATAAGATAAATAAGAGTTGGTTTTTTATGATATCTAAACTAGTAGGCTTAGTTCCAAGTACTCCAAGAATGCCAAAGTAACATCTACATTACTTTCAGATTAAGAAAAGAACCCTGAGGAAAAAAAAAAATATATATATATATATATATATCTAGTTGGAGTATAACAAGTTTCCTAATCACAAAAATATTTATTTTTGTATGTTCAGAACATATACTACTGCTTCCCATAATTAACAAATGAGATTAAATGTTAACAGTTTAAATCTGTCAAAATATTTTAATAAGGGGGGCAGATGTTCTGTTTTGTTAAGTATCACTATTTACTTCATGAGGTAATAATAACCTTACCTTTCCTCTGCAACAGTTAATAGTAAATGGTTAGAGCTTGCCAAAGAGCAAATAAATCATTACACTAAATACAGGTTGTCAGGCTAGTTTAGTACCTTGTACACTCCATTTTGCTTAGATAAATGGCTTAGAATGGAACTTACTGTCTCTGCTATTTTCTAGAAAGATTTTCTATTGTGTGTAGTTTCCTATGAGATATTTTAAAATGTACTAAATCGATATGTAGACTTTATACTGATAGGCTTACTTGTTAGGGTAGACTCTATAAACAAAAAA
Source organism: Tetrao urogallus (assembly GCF_951394365.1). Classification (NCBI taxonomy): domain Eukaryota; kingdom Metazoa; phylum Chordata; class Aves; order Galliformes; family Phasianidae; genus Tetrao; species Tetrao urogallus. Next base: position 47,077,551 of record NC_136819.1, on the reverse strand, counting down.
AGGGGAAACAAGTCACAGACCTCCCAAGAATGTCATTACAGAGTACTGTGTGTAAAAAGACTGTGGCTTTGGTAAATAAATAAGTACACCAGCACAGAACTCAAGGAAGCTAAAATCTGGAGTACTGCATCCATGCCTAGGGCCCCCACTAGAAGCAGGACACGGAGCTCTTGAAGTGGGTCCGGAGGAGAGTCACTAAGATGAGTAGAGGGCTGGAGCACCTCTCCTATGAGGAAAGGTTGAGGGAACTGGGCTTGTTTAGCTTGGAGAAGAGAAGGCTCTGGGGAGACCTCATAGTGGCCTTCCAGTACTTGAAGGGAGCATATAAACAGGAGGGGGAATGGCTGTTTATGTGGATAGTGATAGGACAAGGGGGAATGGTTTTAAACTGAGACGGAGGTTTAGGTTAGATGTTAGGAGGAAGTTTTTCCACAGAGAGTGTAGTGACACTCTGGAACAGGTTGCCCAAGGAGGTTGTGGATGCCCCGTCCCTGGAGGCATTCAAGGCCAGGTTGGATGTGGCTCTGGGCAGCCTGGTCTGCTGGTTGGTAACCCTGCACAAAGCAGGGGTCAAAACTAGATGATCATTGTAGTCCCTTTCAACCCAGGCCATTCTAGATTCATAAGACACTGACACATTTCCTTAGAGTTCACTTTTATTTAACTATATTAGTAACCCTTATATTCATCCTTCTTCAAATTTGAGAGTGTTCATCTCCAGTGAAATAAGAAGCCAGATTTTAAAACTACTGTTGGAGACAGTAAATACATGTTAAGAGTCAGACATAAGTGGATCCAGCCAAAACGTGACCCTGACTCATGAAATGTCTCCTGTCAGGCTATTACACAGCTCAAGCCCCAGTAAAATCCATCTTGCGAACTTATCAACTAAGAGTTTATTCTTCCTGTTGACTATATATGTAATGGTTGCTTTTTACACAAAAAGACATATCTGAAATTTTGTACAAAAAAATGTTTTTTGCACAGAAATCTATTAATTCATCATTCACTATTTAATTCTTCCCTGCAATCAAAATCCTGTCATCAAATCTCAGAAAAGGAATAACTTGGAAAGGTACACAAGGCAAACAGCTAGTAACTGTTGAAGGAAAGAGAACATAAGTTTCATAGGCTGATGTGTGTATAAATTATTTGTAGAACATAGAATACTTGAGAACAGCCACCATTCTTGTGAAAAGAAGAATGAGGTTGTGAGTGAACTGTGAACACAGGAAAGGTCCAATAAATTGGCTCACTTATTCACACTGAATAATTCAGACAGCTTGACTCAACACTAGACATACTCCTTACTCCTTTTAAAGGATTAAAATATTCATGGTTTCTTCTGTCAAATGCCATTATCTCTCTGTAACATCAGGAGCAATGATTATCTTACCAAAGACTGTATGAAAACTTGGATGTGGGGCATCAGCTCCAGATGTAGAAGCTGCTTGGCTAACTGCTTCTACCAGTGATCACAGACTCATGCCCGTGTATCCCACGTTGTACTAGCCCTAGCAAAGGCAACCTGAAGTGCTATTGCCATCTTTATTGCTCCTATTTTAGTGCCACATAAGCACTTCTATACTGCTTGAGTGTACGGTGTAGTAAAAGCTCAGGAAGAAGGATATCTCCTCTTTGTCACAGCTGTCACAAGGTCACCTTGGGCATTATCTTAACCCCAAGAAAACAATAAATTCCCTTCACTGGTACAGACAGAATGAACCTCCCTTGCCCCTTCTATAGCCAAACACTCAAAGCCAAACAGGAGCAAGTGGAAACAAGGAAGAAGAATGATGGCATAAGTACTTTCTGTCAGGGAAAAGTACTAGAGCAGGTTACATGGAAGCCACCAACTTCCTTGAAGAGGTCATTAGCATCTCAAAATAAAAAGCCAAGGATGGAAAGCTACTGTTCAGTACACTGTGAGACATCAGCCACTAAAGATGCTTTTATTTAACTGTTTAACCTTCCAGTTTGTTTCAGTTCACTTTGTGTAAGACATACAGGCTTTAGAAAGTCTCTAAGAACTCTCTGTATATTTGGTAAATTCCTCTTTAAGACAATCCAACCTGTTCAGTTTTTCAGTAGATTTTTTCCATTTTCTTTTAAAGACATCTTAATTAGTCTAATCCTGACTGGTCTCTTTCCAATGTTCCTGTTGGCACAGTAGGATTTCAATTAACATTCTGCTTTAGCGCTGCAAATGCCCTTGCTTGGATTTTTTTTTTTTTTTTTTTTTTTTTTTTAAATGTGCTATTTTGGATGCCATCTCTCTTCTTTTTTCTTCTTCAAAAATTGTTCAGCCTCTAAAAGGTTTTGGAAACAGAGGTTGTTCTGCCAATTTGTGCTTTCTGAGCTTATCAAGAGACAGTGCATCATTAAAATCCCCCCCATACCCCTAATTGAGGGTTATATTCCTTCTCTGCTCTGACCACATCATTCATCCCCCTTTCAATCCCTTCTGGTTTCACAGCAGCAAGTTCACGCTTCTTGTCCTCAGCTTCAAGGCTCTTCAAAACTCCACCCTTCTTTATTTGTCTGTTCTTATCTCTAATTGCTTTTCTCCTACTCACACACATACACACGCTCTTTCTTCTAATCCACCAACAATAACAATCTTCTCTGCTGTTTGTCAGCTTCTCTCCCACAGCTCCACCCTGCCCTCACACATGCAATGCCCTCCTTGAACTGAGCTGTCAGGCAATTGTCCTCATTCTTTAAAATCTATCCTTTAAAATCCACCTCTGCTACAACATCTAAAAGAAATCAGCTAATTAATGACGGTTATGTTGAGGGGCAGATGGAGTAGCTGACATTTACTTTACAACAATAAAAAAAAAAAAAAAAAGAGAGAGAGAAAACAACCCTTTTGTGTGAGTGTATCTTAATCTGTGCTAGACTGCTTCTGAAGGGACAACACTAAGGAAGCAGTGACTAGATCCTGCTAGCTATGCACATCGTCACCTATTCTTCACCTGGTTTGCATATTTAAACTATAGGATAGCATCTGAAGATATATCTATCCTGCATACTGCGTAAGACAACTGACAATCTTTAAGTGAAATGAGAAAGGATAGCCACAGCAGCACGGAGCTTCTAGAAAACAATTCATTTGCTCAGAAATCATCCTGTGTCATACAATACATATCCACAGTAATTAACAATGACAAAATTATCTTACTTAAAGTATGTTGGAAATGTGTAGCATACCTATATATAATAATCCTGAATTGAGTATCTCACTGTTACTAAATTGCCAAATAATGAAAATATAATCAGACTTACATTTGACCAGCAAAAGCAAACTCCTCAAATAAAGGTGAACTCAACTTTAAAGACACTGTTATCTGAAAGCATCTGCTTACATCTATGGTAGTTATAGTCAATCAGAGGCAAACAAACAAAACGCTCCTCCAAATCTGTAAGCTTATGCTCCAGACCTGACCCTTGTAAGATTTTACTACTTTAATACCACTGTAAACCTCATCTATTATGCTAGAAAACAGAGAGAGCCACATCTGTTCCTAATCACTCCTTTGCATTGCTCTTGGCTACAGAAATTGACCCACCTTAACTACAAGAGTCCAATAAACAAATCAGACCATTCTGTACTTACTCATCTTCTCTTGAAAACCAGTTTAAATTCTCAGCCCATCAGTTTTCAATCACTGAAAAAAGTAAAATATCTGCTAGTTAACAAATCTGTTGCAAAATTTAAATATTTAGAGAATGATAGATGAAGAACAGTGGTAAACCAGGACTGCTGCCACAGTAAAACTGCTTCAGATTGAAACAGTTAATCTACAAAGTAATCTGCAGCAGGTGGATGAAAGTTTTCAGCTGTGGATAAATAGAAAGTGACTAAAAGAAAAAGGTCATTTTGTTACATTTGTACTGATTTTATTAACATAAAACCTACTAGGAAACTTTAAAATACAATAAATAAACAAAATTACTGCAACATTCCTTTCTGTATTAAATCTGAGTTTTAAGCCCTACAGTCTTAACCTGAAAGCAGCCCAGATCACCTCCTTCTCTAGCACTAACCCACTGCTATGAATTTCTGAGATTTCACGAGAGATCAGGCGCAGCCATATGGTAACGAAACAACATTGCCTGAGGAGCCCAAATGACCTCCCTACCCTGTGTCTACAGTGTAACTCCATTATAACCATTCGCAGATGAACATTTGTGGCTGCACCTCAAGTTTCCACGCCAAAGTCAACCCAGGTAGAACAGACGTGTGGCCAAGCTGCCACTAGCCATGTAACACCTCATGGATCCTAGTACTAAGGGGCCTCACCCACGTGATCTGGGGAAAAAGGGAGCACTGCAAAAGTGGCACTCAAACAAGCCAGGATGGAGGAAGTTAATTGAAAAAGAGCATGCTCTGTACATGGATCGAGTGAATATAATTTGGGCCACCTTAGATTATACTATATGTCAAAGTCACTATTAATTTAGCATAATGACCCTATAATATTATTAGGTTATTAGTTCTACCTATCAGTGAAATGTAAATATCTTATTACTTCGGCTTCAGAAAACAACATACAAAATGAGGTGTTTACCTATTTTATATATTAAGCATGCAAAACTATACATGCTTTTTTCTTCTTTTCTTTTCTTTTTTTTTTTTTTTAATTAAATTGATGGTTCTAGCAGGTAGGGGAGGAACATGTAGCTAGTAATGGGAAGGAAAAGAAGTGTGTGGGATCTTCTTTCAAGAATAATTCTTCAGTACATTAAATGAGACGAACAAAAGAGAAATTAAACATAATACTGTGCCATGGTACTGTGACATAAGTGTCAACTTAGAATTTCAAATACAATTATAAGAGTCTTCTAATAATTATATAGGTGGCAAACAAGGCTTTAGGGCAAACATATGTGGCAAAAAATGACTAATGGCATTCTACAGAAAATCAGCTAAGCCTGACCCCTCCTATGCATCATGTTGTGGTAAGGTCAACCTGGTGGAAAGGTTAAGAGTAGTTAATGTTAAACACTGACCCATCCCTCCCCAGTCTTTTCCATATTCATAAGAAACTATCATCCATATTCATGCAACAAGATAAGTACCTTCAACATACAGAGGTTAAAAAAAAAATGAAGATTTTACTTCTTTACAGTCTTATTCAGTGCCATGACACTAATTCCCAGAGCATGGATCAGGACATAAATTAGGGCGTCTGTAAAGCTGGGAAGGATGGGTGAACAGAAAACATAGAGCAGCCCCTGGGAGATCTTAAATATTGAAAATATCCTGTAATCTTGAAATTGTAACAAGACCCCAGAAAACATAATTTCAGTACATGAGTAGAGCACTGATTTCAGGAAATACAATGCATGCAATGGTCTGCTTTATACGGATTCAGTTGCAAACCTGTAAATCCATGGTACCTAGAACTTGAACTTCTAATCCTTACAAGTATGTTGCATGAGAGGCCCAAGGCTGCTTTATGACAAGATTGGGAATATTGGCACATTTTTTTAGCAGAAAATTATCTAATAAAATCACAGTGTGGTTATGTTCCTCCTCCTTTGCTATTTGCATTTCTTCTGGTGCAGAACACTGAATGCCCTTGGAAAGGGCTTAGAATGCAGACACACTTCATCTTTTTGCACAACTTACCCTTCACATAACTTGTTTTGTCTTTCCAACAAGTTTCCAAATATGAACTCCCCTTCAGTTTCTGCAATCTTTCTTTGCCTACATTTATTTCTCTCATTTAAAATAAATAAATAAATAAATATCTTTTATCTTTATCTAAATATCTTACGAACTTTATACTGAGTTTGCGTACATTTTCTAGAAGTCTTTTTGTTATTATTATTATTATTTTAAAATAAAATCTGGCAATCTCACTATTTTTTTCCAGGATAAAGTCATCATCTTACTTTCCATTCTTGTAGGAGTGCCAACTCAGCACATTTTAGCAGGAAAAATGGTTCAGATTTAATGCACCCCACTCATTGTTTTTAGTGTGACGGTGGCAACAAAACAAGAAGAAACATTTTTCTCTTGTTATTAATGGGTATAGATTAGTACAACACTTTTGCTACTAACAGAATACAGCTTATTTAAATACAGATTTTATATTCCAAGCTTTACTCATAGAAGCCCGAGTGCCTGCAGTGGGCCTTTGCTGTAGTGAAGATCTGGAAGCTTGTACATACCCTGAACATAGAGGACTTTCTCAGCTTCAAGTGATAAAGAATAAAAGCTGCCAATGAAGCAGTGGAAGGCAGCCATGCCATAAAGTTATCAATACGCAGAGGAGCATCAGGCTTCATATCTGACTCTGGGAAAACGGAGTTGATGAAAAAAAAGAAAATATAGAGGCCTGACAGGCACGCACACCACAGTATGCCAACAGGAGCACTCTGGCCATGAGGAAAAACCCAAAGGCAGCAGCCAGTACCTCCTGGTTCGCTCCTGGCAAGCTGCCATTGCCCTAAGGAGGGGGATCTTCTCGCCAAGGCATCTTCTCCCTTTGCAAGTACTGAGAAGAAAAGGTAACCTTTTCTCCCTTTGGTAGAGCGAAGAAATCTTTTCCCTCAGCCTTCCCATCAAGCCCTGTGGAGTTTCCAAGCATTTCCAGAATGCTGTAGGTTGAGGGGCTGCGCAACTCCCTCACACCATAAGACAGTAGAGACAGAGCAGAGTCATGCACTCCAAATTCCCCCTTGTGCAGAAGCCAGCCCTGGCAGGCAGCAGGAAGCTGCAGGTCAGTGGCAGCGCTGGTAGGGGAGCAGGGCACACTGCCACCACATTCCAGCCCTGGCACTGCTGCCCACACCAGGTGCCCTGTGACTGTGAGGGGGTGGCTATAGCCATGGCAAGGTCTCAGGGGAGGTTATGGGGAGAGGGCGACTGGATGCTCCACACCTGGCAGCAGGTAGCCTCATCTTCATGACAACCCCCTAAAGCAGTCTCATTTCGCTAGGTGAGAGCTGAGGCAGAGCAGGCAGTGGAGGAAGTCTCTGAGACCCAGGGACAGCAGGGCTCAGGTCTCCCAGCGCTGGGCATGCTCTTGTGCTGAGCAGCCCCTCACCCATGGTAGAACCTGCTCAACAAAGGTAGACCCAAGCTGTCAGTCCCTTACAGCAAAGGAGTTTCTTCCCAGATTCACACTGAAGTGCTCTGCATCTGAAGTGAATGAAGGGGGGGGGAGCTTTCAGTGCGCTGCAGAGAATAGGCTGTGTACAAACAAGGTGATGACAGCCAAAAGTCAACAAACAAAGGCCAAAATTGTTCTAAAACACCTAAATTCACTTTATGATATTTATGCTTTTCTCATTGTAATTACCTAAAGGAGAGGTAAAGCAGAGATATTAATTACGATGCAGTGTGCTTTCCAAAACCTCCCTTCATTCTGCAAGATTTGCAGAGGAGTTTCAGAAAAAGCATTTTGAAAGTTTATAAACATGTAAGTAAACATTGCCTTCCCTTGAGAAACACTTTTTGTCACTTACTGTTGCAAAAGGACTATATTATTGATAAAGGCAACTGTCCTGAATGTTCTATGTAATGGATGTGGGTAAAATCATATTTCCAAATTGTTATATAAAGGAAATCAACAACCTTTGAAAACTTCATAGCGTTTTTTGGATGAAAAAACAAACAACACAAGCAGAAGTCAGTACTGGTAAAAACAATGATTTCTAAACAGTTTGATTTCACTTTTGTTTCTGTATCAAGATTTTTCAGCATGTTATCAGCACTAAAGCTGAACTGTGAAGTGGAACACTGCAGAATTTGCTGATCATAGTGTAAAGAAAACTCTAGAAGAAAATGACTTGGAAATAAGTGTGGCCTTTAAAATTCAGTGACCATTCTTTATCAAATATTTATTTGATAAAATATTACCCAGAAAAAGACAGAAAAAAGAAACTAAGAACAATTGTGAATGGACATCCCAGTAAGAACAGATGACCTAGCATCATAATTTAGAATATTTTTCTATATAGCTATCTGGAGATATCTAAGACAGTTTGGATGCTGGCAGCAATACAAGTACTGAACCCTAGGGAAACTAATCTACCCTATTTTTATTTTTTTTAGACAGGACTTCATAATCCCAGTCAAAACACCATGCAGTACTAGTTTGTTTCTGCCTAGCTCCACAGTGGGCACATCAATATCAAAATTTGTGATTATTCTAAATGTCAGTACAGACTGATAAAATTGAAATATGCTTTATATACATAATTTTTATCTCTTTGAGGCACTGAGTATTCATATAACACAGATGACAGTGAACAGGTTTACTTGTATAGTGAGGAGAGCACACCAGTGAAGAAACACCACTAATAAAAACAAGAGTTTTGCATATAGCCAAGGAGAATATCAGGCCCTTAGACTGGGTTCTGCCCATTTTAGAAATCTAAATTTCTGTTCACTTGAAGTCCTTTTGCAAATGAAGGTTGCTCCAAAAGTAATGCCTTCTATCTATTTCCATGGAAACTAAAGCAGATACAAAGAGTAAAACAATATTACTTGATGGAGCAAATTCTCAACTACAGAACTCTAGTTTTCAACATAGACACCACCATGAGATATGCATTTTTGCCAGCAATGAGTAAGAGCCTGCATGCTGCTCTCATCAAAATCTGCACGGCTGTCCAGAACATGGCTTGTCTTTCACATTGCTGTTGGCACTGCTGAAATGCTCCACCCAAAGCCTCACTGTGCTCACATCCACTGTTTGGTCTCCATAAATGGTTGGCAAGCATCAATGAATATTAATGGGTTTTCTCCTCATGAGAAAATTAAATTCCACACCTTCACTTCATATATACTTCCATATCAGACACCACCTTGTCACACTGCCCCTCTGCTTCCATTTATTACAGAGTAATAAAATGTAATGGAATATTGGTAGGAAGGCTCAACATCTACCTCTGATGTCTTAGGCCAACATCATAAAATAGGAGGCATTACTTTTGGAACAGTTCTTGTAGTTCAAATGCCTTTGAGAGAATCTCTCTGCAGAATTCTCTAAGAAATGTATGCAATAAAACAATCTAGCACATTTTGTGCACTCTTGGCAAATGAATAGGGAAAAACTTGTCAGCAGCCTGGGCTATGCACTGTGGAAAGTGAAGTAAACACGCAGAGAGTACAGCAGTGGTTTGGGTTAAAATATATATTACTGCTTTGAATTACATGCTTTCCTGTATTTATTTTGTTTCCATTTGTCAATGTATCTATAGCAAATTCTTTGTGGCTTTAGCATATTCCAGGGGTGCAGTAGTTCTTCCTCTCAGTAATCTACAGAAATGCTTTAGGCCTTTGACAATGAGAATAACAGAGACTTTTTCTCAAGAAACCAGGCACTTTGGGATTCATGTAAACGCACTGATTCTCTGAGAAGCTGGACTACACAGACTCACTTGCCACTGAATTCTGAAGGCCTTTAGTAGATCCTCTCTTGGCTAATGCCATAAAATAGTCTTTCTTTCTCTTTGTCCCTAAAACTTTCAGTTTTCCGCTTAACTTCCAAAGTTCAGTTCAAAGTGTAAGGTTACAGGCTTGCTACCTTTTCTGCACATTTGCCAGTGACTGGAAGCTCACTCCTTGCTATACCATTCAGCATGGCTAAAGAAAAAGGATGCTTCAGCAGTGTGCCCCTTCTCCCATAGTAGGCAACCTACCAACGCATGTAAAGCCTGCCCTTGCTGGGTATCACAGCTTCCACTGATAGCATGAGCGCTCCTGCCAGGAGAGAAGGCAGCTTCTGGCTGCTGAGTCGATGAGGTCTGGTATCAGCTCTGGTGTCCATGTGTGCTCGGTTCTCCCTCCACTTTGTCTTTTATTCTGCAACTATGCAGTCCTGTAAATAAAAAAGCTGAGGCTGATCTTCACCTATATTTTCTTTTTAGGATTACATTTTTTAAATTCTCTCCAACCCCATCTTTTGTAATCAATAGAATGGAATCAACATACAAGGGTCAAGTTCTTTTTCCTTTGACTAATCTTTTTGTAGCTTCGCATTTTAAATAAAACTTGCATTCCATCTGTAAAAGGATATGAGGAAAAAAGCCAGCTGATTAGTGTCTCTCTTTTAGGTCTTAGGGTAATGGCTGCTTTTACCTTTCTACTTTAATTCAGCACATTTACGAAGCATTAAATCTGTCAGTATGGCATTAACTTCTATCATGTGCATATTAATAGGTATAATAATCAAAACATCCAGTGAGTTTGGGTGTTAAAACTGGTAATATTTTCTTTAAGTGCTAGTACACATTTGGCTTGGAAGGTGCTCAATATAGCAAAGAATTGTAAAACTAAGATTTATCTCCTATCTATACAGAAGTGTTTTGTGTTAGATCTGATCATTTGTACCCCAAAGGGCATTGCTTTGCCATCATGCTGATGTTTTCATAGAACACATTTGTAAAACACAATTTCTAACTTTTGTCACTTCCATTAAGAAGAACATTGATTAAGTGGAATCAGCATGTAAGAAAATATTTAGCAGCTGTTCTCTTATTGCAAAATCGTAAATATATGGGAAAATAATCACACAGATATTTTATGCCAATTAGCAAATACTTCTTTTAATTAAAGCATGTTGAACATTACAGTACTGTCTCAATATTACTGAAATTTAAATAAAATGTTGGGATGATAGAATTCAAGTGAAAATTCTTCATCAATATATTAGAAAGGTTTTGCTAACAACCCAAATGAATTGGTTCAGAGAGGTTCAGCTTTTTATGGGTTTTTAATACTTTCCCTCTATACATTTTGTATCATTACAATGTTCTCATATTAGGAAGGAAAAAAAAAAAGGTGCTTTCCCTTTAAACTGCACAAAGGATGGGAAAAACTACTGCATTACTCCAAATTATTTGCAGCTTTGGTGTTGCCAACATAGAACAGTTACAATTCAAGAATATGTTTTGAATTATCGTAGATCAGTTTTTACAAATCAGCACTCTTTCTAACAGCTTTCAAAGAATAAAAGAATACAGCCGTGGGAATTCATATTTATGGCTGATGGTAAGTACGATTTAAATGTATCTATTTCACTTATGTTGCAAAGTACTATTATTCAATGGTCCAAAATATTATCAATTTATCTGTATTCACTTTTTATTAGGAAAGAGGTGCATAACCATGCAGGTTTCAACAATGTAGATAATGATAATCAGGAAAAGGAATACTCCCTAGTGAGGATGAAAGGAATGCATGCTACCTTCTCAGAGACTCAATACTATATTTTTAGGAAAAGCAGTATGCATACAAAAACACTGTCCTGGAACACACTAAAGGAGTTGACTGGCTTTGTAAACTGCAAAGTAAAAGCCCTTGCTGTACCTTCTGCTCATACCTAATCATTTTTGCCTTGCACATGCCACCTACACACCTAACACTTTGCTGACAATGCTTGTCTTTTCCTACTACCCCCCAAACACAATGGAAAGTTAATTGAATGTTTTATGCTTTAGCAATATCAAAGAAATGAAAAGAACGTAGGTTTCAACTGTATTTCAATAATAAGTGCATTAATTTTTACCTTTTAACCGACACTTGTACTAATTTCCTTAAATGCTCTTTTTTACTCTTTTTTGATCTGTCTGGCTTTGTCGGGTCTGATGATGAGGGCTTACTTCAAATGCAAAAAGATTAGCTCTCTTTCCTTTAATAGCACAATTATAGCTTGTGTGATGTCTAAATCATGAAAGATATCAGGGACAGACTTCTAAAGTCGCATCAGTTTATTACAAAAGTGGTAGTAATCATTTTAATATCAAAATTACTCTAATTTCCTAGTGGCATTTAGGAACTGTTGGGCACACATACACATACACACAAAGATTAGTAGCCATTTACTTTTAATTTGACTCAGATAATTGTTATAAATAACACAATGAAAATAAAAGGCTCAGAGTTACATTTTCACCTCAACCCAAGATGTCGTCCAGGCACTAAAAGAATATTGCCACATCAAAGCAAGAACCAAGAGATCCAGCTGAACATTTTTAGATATGCCAGAGTCTACATCTCATTTTCGGACTTACTTCAACATGGGACTTATACTAAACAGTGAAGAATGTATGTGCCTTCCTTAAAGATATGTAATATGTTTAATCCCATCAATGCTTAGTCTATTTTTAAATCCAGGATTTAATATACTTTACTATGAGAGGGCAAGATTAAGATACCCTTTCTCATCCTGGATCACACCTAACTACTCAAGTATTACTATTAGTTATATTGTGACAGTAAGAAGAGTGCCAGTTCAAGACGACGGTCTGCAACGGACGAAATGGAATAAAATCTAAGGGAGAAGGAAGAATTAGTTTGTACTTCAAACCTACTTTGATTCACAGTGTTCATCAAACGGTCATTGCTGGCCAGGATAAAAGGGATGTCAGAGCTTGGACAAGAAAGTAGCAGTGTTTTTCAAGAATATTCCCTTCAAAAACTCTGCCACTTCTGCATGGGAGATATAATTTGATACACAATAACAATACCCCAAAACATCTTCATAACATGCTGTGTGCAGGATGTGAAAGTGGAAAGCCCTTGCAGTCATCTTTTTAAAATATGTCATGATATTGTATCTCCTTTAATATAGTAGTTTCAAGGGAGAATTTGATAGTTAAATCCAGGAGCGAAAATACAAATTGCTCTTGAAAGAATGAGTACAAGCTTTGATAAATTCTAAGTTCATAACAGATAAAGTGGAACAGTTTGACCCACTGTCAGTCTATTTTAAGATGAACATTTGTTAAATTCTAATGAAAAAATGCAGCACTTAAACTTTGGCAGAAGGACAATTAGTTTTTTTTCCCTGAATTGAATAAAATTGCATGACACTGACTTTCATTTTAACTGCAAGCAATGTATATGAGCTGTAACATAATCTAACAGCTAATGGCCATACCTACATGGAAATGTCATACAAGCAAAGTTTACATCAACCTCAAGCATACAAAATTCATGTCTACGTCATACAGCTTATCATTCAGTAAGCCTGCCCATGTAAGAACTGATTTTCTAGTGTTAAGAACAACTTGCTCCTTTTTGACATGTAAGGCTATAATCAGCCCAGCCAATCAATGCTTTCTACACCATGAAACAAGAAAAAAAGACTGAGTATTATTACAAACCATCAGCTAACTTTTAACCACTTCCGGCACTTCAGACTGAGAACTTTAAAGTCAATTTACATTAAAAGATATCCTTCCTGCCTGTACTGTGCTATGCACATTAGGATTATTTGTTTGTTTTGCATTCTCAGAGGTTGTTAGTGAAGTACAGTCATTGGGAAACACACTCTGCCTCCAGCAGGCACTTGAGAAAGTTTATAGGGCAAACAAGCTCCCAGTTTCCCCAACCAGTCAGTAGATTTACATGATACTGTAATGAGAAAGAACAATAAACTGTCATTCATCAGCAGATACTATACGTGTCTGTCCATTAAGAGGAGGTACTGGAAGTGGATAATCTTTGCATTCTTAAGCGCTGCTTTGAATATGTTGACTTAGAGAAAATTAACAGACAAAGACAGGCAGACCAAAAAGAAACAGCAGAGATCTGGAAAACCTCTGGAAGCAAAGCTGATAGCTAGTGTAATTTATGAGATTGAGCAAAATAAATGTGGAGGGGGCTGTCTCCACAAGTTTCACTTCTCGCACTGACTTTTGCACAAACCCAAGATAATTAGGGGATATACCAGCTGAGGACTTTTTGCTCTAATATAGCACACTGCAAAATACACAGCGTGGATTCTTGTCTTAAACAATAGCTCGCTATCTTATAAACACAAGCCGTAAGATCCCGGATTCAAGCTTTAAGCTAGGTGGACACATGAAACATAACAGGGCATTTTGTCAGGCTTGAAAGGGGGCAAGCTGAGCAGGTGGAGCTGGCTAAAGTGTTGCTTCCCAAAAGTGTATTTTTCTTCTTGGAGTTCTCAAAATCTTCCTGTGATTAGCATCACATATTCCTGCTCCATTTCCCAGCACAACAGGGCAAAGGTAGGCAAAAGATGGTTACAAGGATATTAATAAAATAGTTTTATTTTTAAACAATTGAGATGTGCATACTTGAGAATTAACATATGAGATGAATATTCTATGCTGTTGTTTGATTTTCACTTTATCTTCTAAAGATATTAAATTCTGTGTTTCTTACCACTTAAAAATGATGAATGAGGGAAACAGTTTTGCTTCAATGAGCCTCGTGTAAAACAATAAAATTTAACAAAATATATTTGTTATTATAGATAGAATTTGTTACTATAGATAGAAAATGAAATTTTATTATCCAGGAAAAAGATAATCAAACTTATTGTCTTATTTAATGAAGTTAAGAGGTCATGAACATAATAAACTTTGTTATAGTATTTTCAGAAGAGAAATTTTAAGAGACAGACCAGAGCATATGAATAAGGCCCAAGATGAGAACTTTTTACTGCAGCATAATCAGCTTTTTCAAGAATTCCTTGCACTGATTTATGGTAATTATGATGAGATATATGGCCAGAAGCCTCTTTTACCTTTAGTATGTCCATGCTTCGTCCTAGATATCTCTGCCATTATGATCCAGTCTGCCTCTTTAGTCCAGCTTATTGAATTTCTATCTATCTACATAATTTACAATTTTCTGCTGAATTAGTTTCTTGTAGCCTACTCCTTGAACCTATTCAATCAGATTTTCAGTCTTTACTGCACTGAAACCTCTCTTAAGGGTTTTCTACTCTTCTTATCAAACTTCAGAGACAGAATCTTCTTACATCATACATTCTCTCTGAGAACATCTCAACAGCTTTTCCTGTAACCAGCCATCTTTTTGCTCTTAAATCTTGTCCTCAACACTTTGTGTTACTCTAATTTCATGTGTTCTTCTTAGCTCTCTAAAGAGTACCTTCTTGATGGTTCCCTCAGTGTACATTCTTCAACTCTATCCACTACTGTTGGGGGTGAACAGTCTTTTCATACTAACATGTCTTTTACACAATGTCATATGTATGAATAAATAAGTATTTATTCTATAAATCTGTATCTAGTATCTATAAAGACAAGAAGAAATCAAACTGAGGTAGATAAAGATGAGGGTGCTAGAGCTGCCTTAAATATATATCTATATGTACACACACATATACATACATACATACATACATATATACTGGAATAATCAAGTGATAAAAGGTACGCATAAGGCTAAATTAGCCTCCTACTAAGCTTCATAAATTCACACATGTCTATTCTAGAGACCTAATAATCTCTTGTTGAACTTGCCTATTTAGATGGCTAACCCTTTTCTAACATAATCTTTTTCTATATTAATAACTGTTCCAAATGATGTATTTTCTTTATTTGGTAAAGGGATGGAAGAGCTAGCTAATGTAAAATGACATTGCTTTTCCACAGAGACATCAGACTGTTTGGTCAGTATGCTCTGGCTTTCCTAGATGTTCCTCATGGCTTTTCAATAGGATCACGCACATTCTGGATGGCCTTTCTTCTCTTCTTATGCGGAGTTCTCTAAATAGCTTGCCATAAATGAAGGGCCTTTTTTTTTTCCTTTTTTTATTTTCCACCAGAGTTGCAGTATGTGGAAATAATGAAATCCACGCAGTAGGCCAGCATGTACTGCTAGCACCAATACATATGCCCCTTTCCTTTCCTTTCCTTTCCTTTCCTTTCCTTTCCTTTCCTTTCCTTTCCTTTCCTTTCCTTTCCTTTCCTTTCCTTTCCTTTCCTTTCCTTTCCTTTCCTTTCCTTTCCTTTCCTTTCCTTTCCTTTCCTTTCCTTTCCTTTCCTTTCCTTTCCTTTCCTTTCCTTTCCTTTCCTTTCCTTTCCTTTCCTTCCCTTCCCTTCCCTTCCCTTCCCTTCCCTTCCCTTCCCTTCCCTTCCCTTCCCTTCCCTTCCCTTCCCTTCCCTTCCCTTCCCTTCCCTTCCCTTCCCTTCCCTTCCCTTCCTTCCCTTCCCTTCCCTTCCCTTCCCTTCCCTTCCCTTCCCTTCCCTTCCCTTCCCTTCCCTTCCCTTCCCTCCCCTTCCCTTCCCTCCCCTTCCCTTCCCTTCCCTCCCCTCCCCCTTCCCTTTCCCCTTCCCCTTCCCCCCCTTCTCCTTCCCTTTTTAATGTTTCTGAGGTGGTTTTGTCAACTTTGAATCAAAACAACTCCTGAAGCAGATAAAAATAGATGAGACCCCAATCACACAGCAATGATGCTGACTTTCGTCAGACTAAATGTGAGAAGAGGAGGTCAATTTTTTTTAATTGCAAGTGGCTAATTCACTGATTGCTAAGAACTATTCATGAATAATTTATATCTCAAATATTAAACTACAAATGGAATGAGTTACTAGGGAGAGTAAGGAACCTTAAACCTGCAACTCTTCCTCTCTGGAAAGTCTGTGCTTAGATTTAACCTGTGTACCATTTACTTCTTAATTGTTTTAGTCGTTGATCTTAAAGCATGTAAATAGCCAATGATTTAAGAAAAAATATTCAAGTATTTAGCAATTTTAAGAACAAATGGTGATGCACATAACTATTAAGTGAAAAATTCATAGGCTGAAATTGGAGCCTGTCATTCGTCACCGTTTCACTTACAGATTGTGATGACTATGCTTCTCCATTCCAATCTATTTACAACATTTTTCAATGGCCATAATATAGCGTGTATATGTCTATATGTAATATGCACACTCACAAAAAGTGTCTAAGAAGTAGTCTTCATAAAGAAGCTGCTTCATCATAAAAATGAGCATAAACACAATGCTCAATTCCATTTTTTTTGCTGAGCACATCACAACCTTTTACACATTGAGGCTTACAGGCACATAGTAAGGTTTAAAACCTTCGGCCATTCCATTTTACAGCCAAGACATTAAGGCATTGAGAGGCAAAAACTAAAACTTTACAAAGGAAGGCACCCATCTTGAGACAATTGGAGCCCGGCTGCTGAAGGTCTGAGAAGTATCAAAATGCTTTAAGTGGATCTGAAAATTTTTACCTTCTGAAGGCCTAGCAGACAAACTGACCAAAAATTTACCAAACAAAAGCAGTAAGACGCATTTTTGAAAGTGTTACCCTAAAAAATATGTTGGACATCAAAGCTGTGTCTTATTGACTTCTCAACCTTGTTTCCATAGCACTACCAATGTTCTGTCTTTGGATGGAACTGTAACATGAGGGTAAACGTTGTCCAGAAAAAGCCAGTCACACCACATGCCCTGCTTCCATCCCCAGCATGAGGCAGGTGTGCAGATGGATGCTGTGGCACAGACACCAAGTGTGCTCCCCAAACCACGCAGATTGCACCCAGTGGAGGATGTGCTCCAACCTGGGCACTGGCAGATGTCAGACCCTGACACCATAGCAGTTTGTGCAAGTTGCAGGTCTGCAGCCTGGCTTCCTGCAGGACCAATGCTTCACACACTGAGTAACACCTGGGACATCGCTTGGACAGATCTAAGGGAAGAGTGCCACCTACTGAACCACCAGGACGAGCCATCAGTCCCTGCAGCTTCGTAGAATGCTGCTCCACTGAAAGCCTGGGCATGGGCTGAAGCAAATTGCCACGAATTTGAACAAGAAAACAAATGCACACAACAACCAAGTTGGAATATAATGAAAAATAAACCAGTGCTGGATCATAGAGCTGATGTTGCTAAGTGTTACCAGGCAATGCTGGCACACACCTGTGACTGCCATGCACATGTCAGGGTGTGATAGAATAAAATGTGTACTAAAGATACTGAATTATGATATTCACTCAACTAGAGAACAACTAAACAGAGCTTTTCTCTCAGTCACCTACCAGTAGCACTGCTAAAACCCACAAAAAAGAAGATGAAGTGCTGAATTAGGTGAAAGAAAAATGCAGAGCTTAAGCAGCTCCCGCTTAAAAACTATTTTCTTTCCAATACCTTTATGGATGCTTTTGTTTTAATCTTGGGATCTATCCACCTGTCTACACAATTTCGTAACTATTATGCAGTTTCTTAGCTTGCACTGCTGAAATACTCCACATCTCACTCAGTGTGCCCTTTTTTATTTGTAGCCATCATCAAAATCACCTGAAATTGACATTTCTCACATAGAACCAGTGATGTGACAAAGTATCATGCTTACATCAACATCTAAAAACACATACATGACTTACTTGGAAAACACAGCTCACTTAATTTTCAGTCCTGCTCATCTTCTGAAGTAATATGGAATTCAGATCTGCAATTTTCCAACCTCAAATTAAAAAAAAAAAAAAACAACCACAAAACAAAAAACACAGAAGTGAAACAGTTAAACATTTTATTATTCACATTGCATTCAAAGTAAATTGTGTAATAGTTTTCATGTCTTAATTACTTAAATTTTATATTGAGCTATAGTGATATTATCTCTCTTTTTGTCTCCACACAATTGTATTTTATAATAGCTTTTATTAGGGCCTACATGAATGGAATTTAAAATGAACATATCATTTCTGTTACCTCTGCAGTTGAGAAAAGAGAGCATTTTTTTCTGATATTTGGCGTGAAAAGTGCTTTCCTTTGTGTTTTATGACATATAGGAAATTGTATTTGTTGGGGACATATTTTGAGCAGAAATGTAACCAAGAGGAGAACAGAGCAATTCTGCCACTTGTAGTAACTGTCTGTAACAAGTCTGCAAGATGCCCAGCGTATAATGGATAAATATTTCCCCGCCTTCACCATCCCAAAAGAGTTGACCTTGTTCCCACTGATAAAAAGCAAAACTTCCACTGGAGTCCAAGAAAGGAGCAGTGGGGCAGCAGATCCACAGGCTGTACAATCTCCCTACCCACCCTGAAGATGAGCTCAGCTCACCAGCTCCATCTGCACTGCCAGCAGTACCCACCTTGATACCATTGCAAATGCCTCCATGGTCTCATGTTGCCTTTGGCATTAGGGAAGCCTCCTTGAAAACTGGCTGCTAACCATTGCTTGCACCTCCATGAAACCCCTCCTTAAGTCTGACTTATGTCAGCACACTTACTCTCTGTTTTCTAGATGTGTAAATACATTTAAATAAATGTATTTTTTCTATTGTTAACAGAGCTAGCAAGGCATGCACATCCAGGGTTTAGACACGCAAACAGGATACCACAGGATATCAAGTTTCTGCTGAGCTGCAAGTGTTGTCTGTGTGTTCTGAACACTGCTCCCCCACAGCAAATGCAGGGTGAGTCAAGCCCACCTCACATCCTGTGCTGGGTGCTGAGCTCCATCACCAAAGGCAGTGTTTTGGAGGCTAATGGGTCACACATGGGCAGTCATCATGTGTCAGCTGGTATGTGGCAACCTTCTTGTGTACAACTTGTTCAACCGTACTGATTACTGACACCTGCCATTTCTCACAGGTAGTTCTGGAGCTGTGGTAAAATCATTTAAGAAGTGTTTTTTCTCTTTTGGGGTTTGATTGATCTGGGTTTTTTTTTTTGGAAGTGTGTAGGGTGAGTTAGGATAATGTGAATCTACTCATTCTATTCAAAAGCAAACCTGTAGGCACAAAGAATTTTGCTTATTCTTTCATTATAATTCAATTGATGATATTTAAAAACCTGTTTGCAAAAAAAAATCTGGTGACACTAAAATACAATAACAAACCACGTACACCTGTTAGGCTAATAGGAGATGCCAATGAGAAAGGAGAGCAGGCAGTGTATCATTCCAAAACATTGATGAAAACAGTTAAAAATATGAATTTCACTCAGCTCTCCGCATATTTCTGCTAGTGAGCATCAATCACATTATGCAAACCACAGGCCACATTCTGCCTTCAGTTATCATTCCAGTAACCAAAGGAATAATTTGGCTTTTAATTTCTTTCCCTCCCTAAAGTCTGAAGTTTGGAAATGTCATCCTATTCTTTCCATGCTACATACCTTGTCTCTCTGCACAAATGCCAGAATTTGCTTAAGGGTTCCATTCAGACTATTTTCTAAATGAAGTGCCTTCTTCACTGATATTTAAGAACAGTTGCTCATTCAGAGCATTTTTTATTCTGAAGATTAGTTCCCTTTCTTTTTTCTCTCTCTCTCTCTCTTTTTTTTTATTTATTAACATGTCCACGCTGTTACTAAACATAAAGGGTTTCTCAAGGAACCAATTTTACCACATTTGTTTGGGTGTTATATGGATGTTCAGAATAGAAATCAAGAGTACAAAAATAGATTTTCTTGATTTATGAGACATCCCTGTTTTCAATTCACCATCAGTATGTGCAGACACGATGCAGTCAAGAAATGAAGCATCTGGTTCTCCCACGTTTCATTTATGAACTTTAGCACCAGATGTAAATCATTCATAAAATCCCAAAGTGTTGGAAGAGTCTCTTCCTTCATTTTAACAAACATATACTCCAAGTACTGTACCTAACACTTCACATCATTTGTTACAAATGATGGGATCTGAATTTTAATGACTTCCAGAAATATATTTCAAGAAGGAAGAAAAGACGAAGGAAAACAGGTGAGTGTGGCATTCCGTGTTTCTGACCATGAATTCTCCCTGAAACCAAAAATGTCACTTCAAGTTATTATAAACAATGTCTACATGTTATTACCTGCATACTGAATGTTTTGAAGAGAACAAATCTATTAGCTCATAACTGTTCTTCTCCCAAATCCTTTCCATTAGCGTCACATTCGTGTCAGTAAATGCTGATTCAACATCAGATCTGAATTGCCTTCCTATTCCCATCTGCCAATAGCCTGTCCTATCCTCCTTCAATCCTTCTTTTAGTCCCATTTGTTTGGAAAGCCCCTCTTGCCTTTCAACATTTGTAATCCCTTCCTACTCCCTTCCCACTCCTTTGTCTCACTGTGTGCATTGAATTTCATAGGATAACTCACACTTTGGGAATTAAGCACCTGCCAAAATAATTACGGGATCAAGGCCTATACTTTACGGTGAGGAAAGCTGTCGTCTTCTCTGCAAAGAAGAATCTTTTCAGTGATTATGTATTAAATAACACTTTCAACAACAGATCAGCCTTTCCTGGTTCTCGTTTAATAGTATGCTTCTTACATATTAATTTAAGTGCAGGATTGTCAGGCATGCATCTCATGCACCGAGGTTGCCTTACAACATAGAGAGATGAGGAAGTGCAAAGTGCCCTGAAAAAAAAAAAAAAAAAAAAAAAGTTCCCCTAGAAAGGACCCCTCATTGGAGAAACTTCTCCATAACAGACCATTAAGGGCAGCTCTCTTTGCTTTCCGTCCTCTGTTCTACTGCTAAACTCCTTACGGAATAAACATAATTGGCCTCCAGATCGCCTCCAGCCTGATGTGAAGCATTTTCTGCAGGGACATGCTGGGAACAGAGTGGGTTGCTTTAAGCAAGCTAGGAACACAGCAGGGGCAGATCTGCTGGCTACAAAACTCACACAGAGTTCACAGCTGCAACTACAGCCCAAAGTTTATGGCACAAGCTGTGCATGGGTTCCTTGGGTGCCCTAAGCCCTTGGGCAGCGACAGATTCTTTCCCATTTCTTGCAGCCTTGTTCTCCAGCACAAACAGCAATTGTTCTGCACCTGCCCAGGAAGAGTTAGAGCTCCATTTGTGTTAGCTCCCTTGAAAGTGGTAAAAAAGTAGAATAGTCTTTTTTTTTTTTTTTTTTTTTTTTTTAAATAGCCAAACTCAGCAACTTTTGAGGTGAAGCCAAGCAGATGTTGAACAGTACAGGCAGCAACACTGCATGGTACAGTTTAAGGCACCACATGGGCAGTACTGTATCAAATCAAAACTTCAGGGGAGATTTAGGTAGGCACAATATAAGAGCTGAAAATGAAATCTGGCCTGAATATGGGGAGTTAACATCTCCATTCCTGAGAAATGTGATACAGGCACTTTAATGATGGCATGAGCTCAGCATCCCAGCCTCCCACATTCCATCACCAGGAACATATCTGACACTCTGCTGGGATACTGCCTGCGGGAGGCAGAGCACCTGAAAAGCACCAGCATCACTGCTCTGTGGCCTTGGATCCACTGAGTGGTGTCAAAGGTGAGTTTATCACGTTGCCACCTGACAAATCCCACCCCAATCCTTGCCCCAGATCAGTGCCTGACTTACAACAGCAGAGGTAACATCTGGCTGAAAATGCTCTTGGATTCATACCAGAGGTGATCAACCAAGGGGGGAAATCATCCCATGTTGATTTTTTAAAACATGTGTTTTTGCAGGAATGGTTTTAAAATTGTTTTAGAGCAATGCAAAATTATCTACAATAAGAGAAAGAAAATTCTGATTAAATTTAAACATTACTTCAATTAAAATTTCAAATAAAATGTAAAATAACAGAAAATTTTTTTCAGATGTTTTTCCATGAAGACATCTGTTTTGCCTTTTAATCCCTATTGGCTTCCTTAGAACCCAGAGTTCATCTAATTCAGTACAATATGTAGCTTGATAAGGCTTCAATCACTATTGATATATGTAAATAGAAAAAGTTGATCTGCTACATTGTAACAGGTTTTTCTGTAAAGTATGTAAGTTCCAAAACTCAGATCTGGTTCTCCTTCAAAGAATTCTAAAATTGCATCTATACATATATTAATAAGGATACTTATGTACTCTGTGAGACCCTTTTTAACTCTGTAGTGTTGGGTAACAAGCAGCTGGGTTCTACAAAACTTTTTGATATGGAAAGTTTTCCTCTTCCCATAAGTAGTTCCAACTGATTTTGATGGACAATTTATGATACAAGATTGTTCTCAACATCAATGGTAGCACAAGGTTTTGTCTTCTGTATTCTGAAAGTCAGCAGTGGGAAACAGTGGAAAATTTACATAACATATCATTAAAATATATTTATATACTTTTTTTTTTTTTAAATGGTATCTGAACAGGAATGTATTTCTAAAACAGGCATCACTATTACACTTTTGTCACTTTTTTTTTTTTTTCCATTTTATCTACATCAGCAATATAATAAAAGAGAAAAAAAACACGTACTAGTAAAAAAGCCTATTCAGGTAAATGACTAGGCTGTGCCAGCTGTTTGAGAAATACCATTTCTTTTATTTTATCACTTTCCTACCATGCCAGAGGCTGAAGCTCGAGTCTTTTGGAACTCTACAGGCACAATTTACTCTCTCATAAGAGTCCTACAGCACTTGGGTGGTCTCCCTCAGACTAACCAAGGCAGGAATACCACCTCCTTGATCCATAATGTGCTCATCCATTTTACTTGTCTGCTCAGACATCCTGGACCAGTGATTTATTTTCAGAGGTGAAGCTAGGAAAACCTCCCCCCCTCCAAACACACGTACACATACTTTTATAAACCGGCTGAAATATTCAGTAACTTCCCAGAAGGGAATGGGTTTTCCCCCTCCCTCTCCTATATGTTTTATACAGTTTCCATTATTATTTGATAAATGTGCTATGACACACTATTTACTTCGGTCAGCAGCTCTGGGGAGCTTTGTGCAGCTTTGCTCCCCACCTCTGCCACCCACTAGATAGTTCACAAATAAATCACAAATCCAGATTAAGACAATACAGTTTGATACTGAGAAGGGAGATGAGAGTTGGGATGAGATATGCTTGAGGAGGCTTTGGTTTCATCTCTCCCTTTTGCTTCAGAGCCACGATGAGCTGATTCTCAGACTCTAACAGTGGCTCTGCTTAGTCCATTTTTCTTTTAAGGAACAGAAGGCATTCTTTGTTCACTGCTCTAACTCTGTCTCTAAAGCTTCCAGAAAAATGTTCAGTGTTCACTGCAAGCAGGAATAAGTCTAAGGACGCTCAGCCTAACGCTTCTCTGCATAGTTCCTGAAGTCATCTTCTCCAGACAACAGCAGGAAGTGTGCCAGGACGTACCTGTCCTGCTGGAAGTTAAATAAATATATTTTGTGTGGAACTGCTCAATATTCCATCACAGATAGAAAACTGTGGGGAGCAAGAGGAGTTATCCGAAGTAGTTATTAAATGAATTACTGCAGCAACAGCACATCCACTTAGAGGAAAGTTGTAAAAGAGTAATATTTGGTGTGCCTGTGATTTCTTTTTATACAAATTTGTTACCAAAATCTAGGGTTTGTAGACACATTGGAAATTTGGGAAGAATTCTGAAACCGGTGATGCAGATGTGTGTATATGTATGTGTCAGAATGGGGCAGTACCAAACCTGACTAAGTCTGCTCTCTTGAAAATTACTGAAAATCGGAAGCTTCTTAGAAACTCTGCTTGACTTTCCAAAATCAGAGACAACCTAAAATGAAATTAGGCCCATGAGAAAAGATAGCCAGCTGTACCAAACTGGAGTGCTTCTAAGAAAACTCCTGTTTCAAACACTGTAGTGTTAATTCTACTGACACACAGGCACTATCTGTAGAAAAGGCAAGAACCCAATCACAACACCATCACCTCAAAATAATTTAAAAAGCATGAATTAATAGTCTGTTCTTCTTCCTCATAAATAAAACAATGATAATAAAAAAGACTGACTGAGAGTCACGCAGATTTTGTGTTTTGTTCTGTGTGTTTTTATATTATCTAAACTTTTATGAACAGCTGTTTTATGGTAGAAACATATTAGTATAAGGAGAGCATTTCCTCTCCCATGATGTCAGGGTTCCTAACACTCAGGTTAGTGGAAAAGTACCCTCAGGTTCTGTTCAAAGTGAGGTATGTGATGGACACCAGTACTGCCTTCTCAGAGAGCTGTGGTGCTCGTACTTCTTCCTTGTGCTCACCAACAAAGCAAACATGGGGACATTCTTCCTTCAAGGACTAGTTAGCTGAGTTGCTAACCAGTCCTTGCTAACTGCTCCTAATTGCTCCTCCCCCTCCTCACAGCATTTTAAGCAATCTGTACTCAGTATCACCCCTTATAGTAATCAGAGGAGGTGAGAGATACCCTTCCCCACCAAGGCTCCCAGATAGTCTTCACCATCCAGATAAGTCAGCAAAAAGAAAATAGAGCATAAGAAAATAGCGCTATAGTTTTTGCCATAGCTTTTCCCCTTAGCAAGTTCTAAAATGTTCATGAAAAAATATTGCCAAAGATTTGAAAAAAAGATTGTTTTATTGTAAGAGGAAACCTCAATGTCTTGCAAGCGTTTATTCTGTTTCCTTTATTTTCCCTGTCAGAATAATCCCAGATTATCTACCAGACCTATTCTCCCACCACCTGTGTAACTCTCCAGCAAAGAAAAGATGATTCATCCTGTAGTCTGTCTGGAAGCACAGGCAAGCTATTTGGCTAGCCGGGACAAGTCTACTAATTGGCTTACTGAGGGATAATTAGCTTAAGCTATTTTTTTTTCTAGCCACATACTTATTTTCATTAAGCTACAAGAACTTAAATAGGGACTTCCACTCCTTAATCAATTTTGTCAAAATTGGGCCTTATTTTCAAATGAGTTTGGGGACAACAAACAGACAGACCAGTACAACTGCTTCAAACATCATAAGGGAACTGAAGTAAAAATTGGAATGTAGCTGAAATGGAGAATGATGTGAGCATTCAGAAATCAAGTTATCATTTAAACTACAGTGATTTATTGAAACTATAAAAAACTTGAACAGTTTTACTAAGTTTTACTAAGAGTAACGCTATCAACAAAACACCTAGGTCAGAGTGTTGTCATACAAGCAAGTTACTCCATGAAGATTAGCAAAAATGAATCCTAGTTTGGAGTACTATACAAGTATATAGTATAATTTCCACATATGGAGATGGAACGCTCTCAGGGGACTGTAGAAGACATAACCCTGATTGATAAAAGGAACAATCCTTATGAAATGCACAAGAACTTCATGGAAGAATTTCATGTTTTTGAGTCCCCAAGCACTTCAACAAATTTTACTAAAAGATGCCAGTAGTTTAGAAAGTTACTGGGGAACAGGAACTGACAGGTAAACATCATGATAGCATGTGTATCTCTTGAAAAACAGACTGAAAAGATTAGAAGGCTCACATTTACCTGATTGTAAATGATTTCCTGTCACTATGCTGTGTTTCTGTGACCCTGGTTGTTTCATGTGCCTGTTTTTCCCCATACTGTCTGATACTGGCTTGGCAGCCACCCTCTCTGTGACGATGACTCAATGTGCTGCTTTTCCTGTCTTATTCTACAAAACACATAATTTGATGTGACTAACGCAGCTCATTTCGATGAGTCACAGAGCCAGGAAATGTAAAGAAGATACAGTTTTCTGAAGTGTGCAGTTCAAGCAAATAGAAAAACAAACTTTAAAAAATAATTCTTCACCCTAAAATTGTGGATATGGTGTTGCTCCTGTATTCCTACCTATATGGCACACTTAATACTGTTTGAAATCATGAATAATGTGTTAACATTCCTAGTAGCATGTCTGGTTAATTTGGGAGATGGGTGGAGAAAAGTCATGAAAGGACATTCTCATTGTCCATGCTATAAATTTGACTCCGTTTATGTCATTGTTAAGGAATCCTCAGCACTCACTGCTTTCTGATTTCTAACACAGAGTCTGTAACTGCTGCCTTTACTTCAGTCCTTGCTTTAAGAAAGCAATATTCTAATTTGATGGGTCAAGTGAAAGAAACAATATTCACAGAAAATATAAAATCTGAAACACATCAAGGCTCTGAATCTACGAATACAGCTCTACTCATTTCCAGTCTACTGCTATAACCACAAAAATATCTTCACCCTACAAGTAGTTATAGATGATTTGTCTGTCTTGCATAGAAAGGATTTTCACATTGAGCATTGTCATTTGAGGCTGCTTCTTTCCAAAGTCAATGAAACAGCTGAACCAAGGCGCCATCACGTCCTCTCAAATTATGACCAAATGTATGAGTTATAGAATATTTTTCTGAATAAAAATAATGTACTTATTTGAAAATAAAGCATGATTTTTTTTTTTTTTAAGAAAATGGCAGAGAACAAAGTGCACAAGGCCAAACTTTCTTATAAATGAGATTTATTATGGGAAAAAAGTCCAATAATTGCATTTTCAGGGGAAAGGTCATTATTACTTAGAAGGAGGTTAATAGAACAATATTAATAGCTTTTTACAGGGCATAAGAGATAGATGCAGTATTAATATGAATGAAAACAAGAATGAGGATGCTCCCTGTTAGGCAAAGTTTAGACTAAAAATTCAGAAGGTCAAATTCATTTTTCATATTCCCCAAAATAAAGAATTAGTCAGTATAAAATGTTATCAAGCCTTTTCATTCAGTGAGTTTAACAGAAAGTAGCGGAAATAAAGTGATCAAAAGTTTTAGCCTGAAGCCAACAATTAGAAGCACAGCACAAGTTCTGTGTCTCTGAAAGATTGTAAGGGAAGATCGTTGAAGATAAAAGTCAACATGACTCCATCACTGAACTTTTACTAAAGGAATTGCAGCAATTCTGTCTATTTGGCCAATATTTTACATTAGGCTAATTTTTTTAAAGTAATAGAAAATTGCCAGAGATAAAAATAATTTGCAATATACATTAATAATAATTATATATTACACATCCATAATGCTCTTCATGCAAAAGTCTCAAAGTACTTTATAAACACTTAATTAAGCCTCCCAGCACTTTTAGACTAGATTATTTTTCTGAACCATTTACCAGTTGGAGAAACTAAGGCACAGGCAATTTGAAAGCAAACCATTTGCCTCACATTACACAACAACTAAAACTGGTTACAAATCAAGCATGTAGGAAGGAAGAGAGCACATGCAAAAAACACTGCCAAAACCAAATAGTTTTTCAGTCAGAACCAAAAATAACCTTCCCACTCTCCCAGATTCAAGAGCTCAGCAATCTCTGACAGACATCTGAGATTCTTTTCCCTCACAAGTATTTCTAAAAACATCCAGCAAAATATATTTTCTACCTACAAATACACAGTGAAACAAGAAAAGAGTGTTTATTTAAAATATTTAGTGCAAAAATAGCAGTTCATTCTCATTGGTCAAACTAACTAAAGACAAAAATAAAAATTAGGAATTTTGATTTTCAATCCCCAGCATTGACCACTACAATTTATTTCCTCTTTTACATAGTATTGAGTGAGAAAGAAAAGAGAAATACAAAGTTGATTATAAAGACAGTTATTAACAACTGTCATGCACACATGTAAACTATTAGCATTCTTTCAGTACAGGCTAAGCAGGATCTGTCTAACTAGAAACTCCAGCCTTAATCCACTCAGCAGTAACACACTAGGACTCACAATTATGTAAGTTTGCTATTAAAATGCAATTTGGAATCAACTGTTAGATCTCCATAGTGACGAATACACTGAAAAGCTGTCCTACTTTGGAAGATTAAATTGACTTTATTTTTGGTTATTGTATCTAAACATTCTAACTTGCTTTATTGTACTCTCCTAATTCAGTTTTACTTTACCAAGCACCCCAGACAAGAGAATTTGCTTGAAGTCACAGTCAAGCTGGGAAACATATATATTTAGGACATCATCTCAGAATACTGTAATTATGTAAGTATAAGTATTTGAAGTCAAAACTCATAATTGTGTGTGATGAGGGAAAACTGAGGAATCTTTTTGTTGAATGTTTTGACTGTAAAGAGAGCTGCCAATCCCACCAGTTTGAGGACGATTCAGAGCAGATGTCTCCATAGCACTTGGGATGCAATTTTGTGATTGAGTTAAAAAAAAAAAGAAAATTATTCAAGGGTTACAATACTTTAAAAATCCCATTGTGAAATTTATTTTACCAGTAGTGTTGCATTTGTATAGTTATTTTAGGAAGAGATTACTTAATATAATGTAATGGAGGAGATTAATGTAAGAGAGGAACTCTTCAGCCTTTACTCTTGCACTATGCTCTTTATATACTAATCAAGTAAAGAGATGGATAGTAGCATTTTAAAGGCTTCCTTTTCTGTGATCTATTTCTCTGAGTGAAAAGACAATGCCAAGCCTTCCCCACATTGAATTCATTGCTTTGGTCTAGAGGAAGGGGCTTTTGGAGGAAAACCTTTACATAAGTCAAGGCAAATTAAACTGAGATAGTGGAAAAGGTATAATGTAAACACAAGAAAATATCATGTGAGAACACGAGTGCTTAATTTTTCCATTACTAAGACAAGACTGGGTGAAAGCTAATGAATCACAGCAACATAGTACTACATGGAAATCAGCATCTTAGCAAGGTGTAAGTCACAGCTGACGATGGCTGCAAAACAAAATCCAGGATCCCTTACTATTAATGAGTAGCCACTCACCACATATTTTACAAGGCGTAATGAAGTACTGAAAAGTAAGAACATTTGTGAGTTTTGGCTTTTGCAGTGCACGCAGACTGCAGAAAATCACACAGGCAGTTCAGCTTCTTCAGCTGCTGCCAACAAAAGCAGCCAACTGAGAAGGACATACAGATCTGGGTTCCCACCCCAGCTCTACCACCTCGTAAGGAAATCACTGCCCTCTGGATTATGCCTGGAAAATGGATTTTTTTTATTTGTGGGAAATTTTGAAGAGTGCTTTAAAAGGAGACTTCAGAAACATCCCAGTGCAATTCAGAGCTTGGTGGTGAAGCTGCGGCTTTTATCCTTCTTTAAAATCTTCACAGGTGGAGAAATCAGTCTTTTTTTTTTTTCTTTTTTCAAATACAGATATTTCTTAAACATCTTACCATTCATGTCCCAAAAGCTTATTCTTGCATAGTCAGTATTGAAATCTACTTACGTTTCAGACACAGTCTGGTATTATATGATTTGGTTGGACAGCGAGATGGATACAAAGGAACAATAGACCTTGCAATTTAAAAAAAAATAAGTTATTTAAAGTCTTCTAATCTTAAAAAGTACTTACTCAATTTAATCATGATTTTCATAAAGTAGTTTAGTTGTCAGTAAGTCTTAACCCTAGAAATGTGAACACACAGGGATTTTTATGGGTTTGTTGGTGGGGTTTTTTCGTTTTAATATTTTGATTTTTTTTATTAATTATTGAGCTCATGGAGAGAGGAAAAGAAGTCTTATAACGGGACTGTAGCTGAATGCTTAATTAGGAACAGTTTATCACCTCTTCAAATAAGCTGAAGAGTTACATAACTAGTCCTTGCAATTCCTACTGATAAAGGCAGTTTAACTTGGCTTCCTATTGAAATAAGTTTTATGTAACTGATTTGTCTGTCTCTCCATCTTTCTTTTCTCTCCCTTTTCCCTTCCTTCCAAAAAAAGACAACCATTAGCCAATTTAAACTTGAGGGCTAAGAATCTCAAAAATGATATTCCTACTGGTTTCACGAAGACAGCTGATAAGAGCAAAAGACCTAAAATCAGTGCCCTAGTTTCCTCTAAAGGAAAACAGAGAAAGTTACAGAACTGAGAGCTTGGTGTGAGATTCCTATTCTCAATGCCTGAGCTGCAGTCAGCTCCTTTCAATTTCACAGACTCTGTTTCTTTATGTGGTCAAGTGGGCAATTTGCCAGCTAACCTGAGGGGTAAGACCCTCCTGGGTCAGTCCAGATAAACTGTCTGTACTCCCAGCTCAAAACACCGGACATTAGGAAGCATATGGCCACAACTATAATGAAGATTACTGATCTCTGTGGTTTTTCTGTTTATCTGATTACCAATGCAGCTGACACTGTTTTGACTTTTCTTTTTGGCTGAATGCACTGCTAATAGCTGGTGGAAAGCTAACTATCCAGAAGTGTTCGTGATAGTCTTTAGCACAGGCTGAGGCTGAGACAGGTCAACGTTGACAGCAGTTTTGAAAACTGGAGCCCAGAATATTAATCCTTTGTTTATTTCCTAGACTAATGTCATGACAGGAAAATATTCCACATGCTTTAAAACCAGTTTACTCTCAAGTAAAGAGATTTGGTTCAGTCATACCACCTACTTTTGACTTGAAAATCTCAAGAAGATTGGAGATATTTAGCAGTAGTTATACATACAAATTTTCATTCTATTTTTCTCATAGACGTTTGAGACATACTTTAAATAAATATAAACTCAAACAAAAATTCCTGAATTTTCAAAAATATTTGAAAATTGCTGGAATTTGAGACAATTTAAACACAATCCAAATTCACTCTTCACAAGTCAAAAGCAAATATCCAAATTCTCATATTTTGGAAAATCCCACCTGAAGATTTCAATATGGTAATCAATACTAATAATGAAACCAGAAAAATCTTCATCTTAATCTGGTCAGAATTTTCATATAATCTCAATACTGTATTGAATGTCTCAACTCAGTAATTTTATATCTCACTACACTTGTTAGTGGTTTTTTACCTGTTTGGTCTGCATTGCTGGGGATAAAACTGATCTAACATGTGAAACGCTCCTGGATTCATTCCTAAACCATCATGAACCTACTGCCAAAGTGAGTCAGGGAAGCAAAACATCTTTTGTCCATAGAAGTGTGATGCCATTTTTTTTTTCCCCTCTGTGTGCTTTACTCAGCTCTTGTTCGTTATTTCTGTGCATTGTTCTACTCTACTGGTCTAGAGATGTAATTTTTCTGTGCCTCCTTTCCATGTCACAATGTTCACAAGAAGTCTGTCTTAATATTATTTCACACTGCACTGCTCAGAGAGTCTGTGAACAGTTCCATGATGTTCAAAACTGAACACAGAAAGGTTCACAACTTTTCTTTTTATATTTGAGATGGATGTGAAGGGGAATGTGGTGGAGCTTGTGAGAATCGTGAAGCCATATATGTGCAGTAGGCACTAACAGTATTGTAGTATGAGAAAAAAACAAAACAAAACAAAAACACCAACATGCTTTTTGCCAAATGTAGGCTCAATAAAAGAGAAAAAGAAGATATGTTTATCTCAGCATAATGTTAAGAGATTACCCATCATAATCAGGTATGTACTCAGAGCATAGCATTCCAGAATGAGTATAAAAGATAAATATAGTAAAACAACATAAATGAGCAGTCATTAAAATATTCTTAAATATTGAAATATTTAGATAAATTATGAAGATGAATACAGCGCCTCATACATCTGCACGTCAAAAAGAGTAGCAATGCTTCTGCAATAGTACAGAAATGAATAGTTCCATCAAGTTTTTAATCCTGATAAAGATTTTTTCTTACAGTTATAGAAATGTATTGAAGTATTTAAATCACCTGTCAAATGTAAACCTACTTGAGCACTGACACTTTATAATGTGAAATCAGACATCATTTATACTTGCTGGGATTTTTCATATTGTCTTGTACAAATAGTGAAGCTAGATACAGAAATAGTATATTTTCAATTTAACCTTTTTTCTCAATAATTTCCAGAATGTAATTCTGCCCCCAGCTGGTTAAGACATAGCTGACATAGGAGACTGAAAGTGAGAGAATATTGAACCTATGAACTCTGCTTCTTCTCAGATGATGACTACAATTTGCATGCAAAGCATCAGCAGCTTTACTGTTCAGCACAGGTGCTAATAGATTCTAAGTTCTTTATGTAAGTATATACTGCACCCTCTTCATTATAGTACTAATAGCAGAAAGGTGAAACTGTTTTCAGGAAACAGAGTTCATTGATTACTGCTACAGAACATTACAATTAATGACATCGGTTTGTGGTAATTGCTACACCTGTATCAGATCAACTGAAAAGCAGAAATTTAATGCACACTCCCCTCACCATGTGATTCTAGAAAGTTGCATACATCTACTGCCTGAGATGAATTTTCACATGCCCATTTGTCTTCCTACTGCTCTTTTTCATCAGATTCTGAGTCTGTCTTTTTTGCAAATAGAACATATGTACAGAAAAATTTATATGACTTTCACTCCTTTTTCAGGTATAATTGTAACCCATCCTTATCTCCCAGGGAGGAAGGAAAACAAAGGAAAAAGAAAAGTAGGTGATAGAAAAGCAAGAAAATAAGTTATTATTATTACCTTTTGAAACAAAAGCTTTCATTCACCCTTCAACCTCTCACCACTATCTTCTATCATATTTCAGGACATCTCTTCTGATGCAGCTGAAGAATAGATTACAAATACCTTCAAATTCATCTGACTTACTTTCTATTCCATATATCATCTTTTCATATGCAGCTGTTTCTGTCACATCAGCAATCCACTCTCTCAGTAACAGCCCTGATGCATCCTTTCAGGTTCTCAGTATTCGTTTTCAACACCACGAGAATAAAAGGGGCAACATCAGGAAGCTTAGCCTCCATCTTTAGAGTTGGTATATTCAAATAAATAAAAACTGGCAAGAAAATATGATCTGAGCATAAACACCCATTTGAAATAGTTTTGAACAACAAGACAAAAAGAAAACAGGAAAATTGATTCTGAAAAAGGAAACCAACACAATAAGTCTAAATTGTAGCATCTAAGTGCAAAGTGCAAAAAAATGGTCCCTCTAGCAGGGACCATTGAGTGACAGTCTGAAAACTGCTGCTTCCAGAGTTTCCTGCTGTCTCCATCCAGGCATCCCAAATACAAGAAAAATCTCACCTGCAAAACCTGGATAAAACTGACTTACAGGTTTAAAATCAGATACTGCAAATCAAATAAGCTTATAAATCAGTTTTGTCCAGGTGTTGCAGGTGAGCTTTTTCCTTGCATTTCATAGCAGCTGGAGTTTCATTGTTTCCCTCCACATTTTTCTTGTTACATAGCAGTGTTTTTGAAAAATGTCCAATCAAACGAGCACTGCAAAAACTATTCTCTCTCCACTGTCCTTTTTAAAAGGTATCTTCATCATGCCATTGATTAGATATGATCAGGAGACAAAGCCAGAGAAGTGGCTAAGCAGACCCTAAAGACATTCGGAACAGACCTCTTGACAAAGAGCTGGGGATGAACAACTACATCTGCTGAGAAAAAAAAAATAAAATGAATGTAAAAGCAGATAACTTCCAGTCTGTCAGCAAGGATTCAATAAAAGTCAATGTGTTCTCCATTATATGTTAGCTCTTGTGCTGCCGTTATTTTCCACGGGGCCAACTTCTCTATTGAATCATCCGAATAGAAAATTTGGGCCATAGTCTGACCTGAAATTACAGTCCTCCACACTTGCAAAGAGCATAAACCACACAGGCCACTAAAAGGAATGAGAGTTGCCTAGGTAATCTGACACGTTTCCATTCTGAGGATACTTCTTTCCCTTTCAACCTTTTAATTTAGAGTATACCTCCATGTTATAATCCAGCTCTGGCTCCAAAGCTCACTTTCTCAAGGTTTTCTTGACAACCCCCTCCCCTCCCTGCCCCTCACTCCACTTTCACCAGAATTCTTTCAAAATCCTGGCCTAATTTGTGGTCAAAACAAAATCCAAATTAGGTCCATCTGTGGGAAGTAGAAAAATCTGAACTCCATCTTGTTGTCTTGAACATCCCATGGTTGCATAATAACAAAATGCCTTTGTTCTCACAACTAAAGTATGCATCAAGAATCAAAGAAGCAAGGAAAAAAGGGAATGTTCCAAGCTATTACTGTAACAATCCAATTACAATGCCTATCAAACTTAACTTCACAGGTTATAGCTCCTAATTGCCTGACAAAAATTGACACTTCAGTCGCAACAGCATAATATAATCAGAGTCCAAATTAAATTTGATCGTGGGCAGAAAACGATGCTATCATTCGGTGGCATGGAAACAGGAGATCAACTAGCATGATATCAAGGATCAGAAATGAAAATTATTCATTAATGGCAATGGTTTTCTGATAATGGAAATGACACAGTTCAGACGGCTTCGTAAAAACACTATTAATTAAAAAGATGATAGACCTAACAAGGCATAGAAACCAGAGGAACCTTTCTCTGTGCTTGTTAAGGTGAAGGATGACAATGTTTAAGAACAGAAGTTTATGCACTTTTGTGAAAAGTATTCCGCTGATTCTGTAGCAAGTTTACTGGTTCTTGCTTAGTGAAGCATCTTTCTCTAGGGTGCTATGTTATAGGGACATAAAAAGTGTCTAAGGCCATAATATGGCATTGTAATAAGCATGAATACTACCAGCTATAAAACAGAAGAGTCCAATTCATAAAAAAAATGCACATGGGATTTTTGCATACTCCCAAGAAAAAAGTGCAGAGAAAACTATTTTATTTCCCTGTGCAAGCAGCTCTGTCTCCATTTTACTTTGGAGAAATACAGAAGTGCTTTATGCTGGAGAGAGAGCACGCCAAAAATCCGCTCTCAACAGCTTCTCTGAGCAAGAGAAGAAAAGGTCAATGTCTCAGATTGCTGAAGTTCAGACAATGCCTCTGTGTTCCTTGCACAAAGCTCCAGATATTACCACAATAAAAAACCCTGATACTAATACAATGCCGCAAGCATTGTGGTTGAAATAACCATCTCAAAGGGTTGATGGCAGCACCACTGAAATCACTAGGTGTTTTTGGCGCAGCTGGAATAAATCAAACTGCAGTTGCTATGTTTGAGGAAGTAAAGGTCTATTGGCTTGCTTGTTCTCCATGATCTCCTCCCATGCATTATGTCTGAGCACTACACCCTGCTGGATGGGTCAATGCCCAACACAGAATGAAAACAGATCTTGAGGACCCTCACCTGTTTCTTTTTTCAGCAGCCAAGAGAAGCAAAGAGACATCCCCTGCTGCAGTTTCTTGTTCACTAGGCATCTGCTTTCGAAATGCATCAGCAAAGGCCTCTGAGACTTCTTGCTGTGGGAAACCAAGGTTTGAAAAGACTGAAAATTAAAGGACTTACATAAAGAACAGAAGGGAAGAGCAAACAAAGTTAGATGCTTTCCTTGGAAAAGGATGACTCAGAGCAGATCCTTTTGACCCTAGAATGTAAATACAATAGATTTTAACAAATCTGAGACCTAGGAACAAATCTCATGTTCCTTAGACTGCACTACTGAGCCTCAATCAAGTCCAAAATTCATCATCCAAAGCTGATGCTAATCTTTCTCCACCTGATAAGTAACATCTTTGAAGATTACCTCACTTCCAAATAAAATAAAATAAAATAAAATAAAATAAAATAAAATAAAATAATAAAATAAAATATTTGATGCAATTGTGCTTGGAGTAGCTCCAAGAACAGAAAAGCATGCAAATAATAGATGTACTTTTAACTGTCCTTGATTGTTTGATAGTCCTTGTACAAACACAGTGCACAAAGACTAACTGAACTGTCAACACTCTTTTAAAGAATAAAACCTTAGAAGAGTTATGATATTGTCTTAAACGTACATTGGCATTGCACTGTGCTGATAAGAGCACTAGGGCAGGTACTCCAGTTTTAGTGCATCTTTCTGAAATACTCTTTAGCCTTGCATGGTCATGTAAGACAGATGCAAGGAGTGCCGGAATTCAACATTCAGACAGATCAGGAGGAGACAATAATATATTAATGGAGAAAGTAGCTACCCTGTAACATCAGCCAACATGTCATAAAGCAATGTCGCAGCTACCACATGACTATCTCTTGGTTTTTGATAACTTGACCTCATGACAGGGTGTTTATTGGAACCTTCAGAAATTTAAAAGCATACTGTATTGACAATATTTTCATGTTTTGCTGTTTTTTTTCATATAACAGAGTTCTGAAATGGGAGATGTAAAACAAGGGAGGAAAACAGTCTAGAGTTGCTGTTGAGGGTTTGTCGTTTTGTTTGGGAGATTTTGATGTTACTGTTGTTTTTTAATAACCAAATTACATTGCTTATGTTGTATTATGGGCTATAATGTAAATCCCTTTCTGATGTGAGTGCCACTCAACAGCAGTGAAAGTGGGCATGCTCATTTATCCCTTCAAAAATAGTATTTAACATAGAGGCAGCTAAAACCATTAATCCTGCAGTTATAGGTTATAGGTTATAGGTTGAGTGACATAAATTCTCTCTCTAAATTCAAGCAAATTAAATTCCAGGTATGTTCTCTAAGGAATTCAGGATCAGATTCATATCTGATTGGAATGAACAAGGTTTGTTGGAAATTTTCTGATGAAAAGTTTTGGTTACAAAAAGCGTTGGTTCATCAGCTTTGTCACGTTTTGTAGGAATCCTGCTCTCTTCATGTATTTCAGGCATATAAGAGAAAAAGTACATGCACTTTCTCTCTGATGTCCTGGAAACAAGAGACCTGTGTCCATGTTTGTGCAACACCTCCTCCAGGCCACACTGGTGATTACAGGTTACTCTCTCACTCCACTGCCCATCTGCTCATCACACTGCCCTTTCCTCTGAAAATGTGATCTTGTGATCATGCTATTGAGAACTCAGCATCTCCAGTGAAGCCATTTCCTATTTATCTCTGCTAACAGAGTAAAATCCAAACAACTGCCATTGCCATTCTCTACTTCAGTCCTGAAAACAGGAGAATCACTGGATGAGTAGTTTCACCTACCTATACCCTACAGGCATGCTCCAATACTTTGATCTGGAAGGTCTACTGGCAGCACTCAGACTATGGGATTAAACTTTTGGTGGGCACAACCTAGAATTCTTTAGTTTTCCATGAGGAAATACACAGCATGAACAGGAAAATAAATAATGAAATTAAGCTTAACAGGGTTGCTGGCCCATTTTCAGATCCCGCATTCTAAAAGTTGCAAGCATCACCATTAGGCACTTTGCCAATTCTATTTCCCCAGTGATTTCAGGCTTATGCACCACTCAAGAGGAGTCTGTTAATGACTACAAAGATCCACAGCTGTTTACAGTTCAGGCTCAGTGGTGGACGAGGCAATAAGCTTGATCCAACAATGAAGTTGTTGGACACTCACAGCAAGAGGAGACATTGTGTCAACTATCTGCTTGCTCACTGCGTGAGTGACTACCAGGACAGCTTAGCAGGGTAGTAACAAACAGGGAAAGGAGGAGGTATGGATTGGAAAAAAGCTGTGCTGGGCCTTGAAAATGAAAATAGAAATGTACAAGGCTCAAATAGTTCACAGAAGCACAAATGAAGAAACAAAATAAATAAGCCAAAGAAATCCTTTACTATGCAGAAAGACTAAAAGTATATTCAGAATAACATTTCAAAATAGAGCTACTGTCACCTGTAGAAATCTCCAGCAATACTACTTAACACTTTTTTTTTTTTTTTTTTTTTTTGGTTGGTTGGTTGGTTGGTTGGTTTCTTGGGCATGTTTTTGGAAGCCTGGGGTTTTTTATGGATGAGTAAATGAGAGCAACAGCTTCTCACAGTAGAGTCTGGTCTTCAGGAAAATGATAGTTGAAGGAGGGAGAACACCGAAAACCTGCTGCTAAGCTGGTGAGAATTATATGAGATGCTTATATTAAGCTTATTCTCATTTTCAGACACAAAACAATGTTAACAAAACATATGTAAGAAGGTATTTGAGGCTAAAAAAAAAAAAATGAGGGAAGAAATCAGAAGAAGATAAAATGATTTAATCGGGGGCACACACTTTCAAAAACATATCAAAGTAATATGAGTTGAGAGCAGCAGTTCTAGCCGTGCCCTGGCAACAAGTTCAAACACACTACTGACCATGAACAGAAGCAATAACCTACTTTATAAAATATACAAATGCATTTTTAAAAGAAGGATTCCTAGATACCGAAATAATCTGACATATCAGCTCTGGAAAAAAAAAAAAAAAAAAAGCCATCAAATAACAATTATTGATGAAAATAGAACATTTGCTCAAAAGACACCTTTGCTGTGCTAGACTTCAAAGCATAACCTGACAACGTGCATTAGTCCAAGTTTGTTTCACTTGGAAGCAATGCATTTATCATTAGGGAAGCATTTTCAGTCTTTTCACTTAAGATGGTTCCCAGAACTTCCACATCTGGTGCCAAGGAGTTGTTAGAAACTCAGAGAAAACATTAAGGATATGTCTGTGTGGGTGGGCAGCTGATCAAGCAATTTATTGATTAGCCATATAGTATTAAGTGAAAAAACTGGAAGGGAAAGGATGGAACTATTTCTGGTAAGGTGAGACCCTCCATATTTACTGAGCAAACTATCCACAACAGGAAATACTTACTCGATTGCTTTATTGCAAAGTCAGGCAGGTCCTTGGCCCCACTGACTACACTGGAGCTATGACAATTTAGCAGCGGAAGAGCTGTGCCCCAAGGCAATTTGTTAATGCAGTGGCAAGCTCTTACATTTATAAAAACAGGACATCAGGAAATGCAAACATGAAAAATCTTTCATTTGTCTACTTTTCTCATATATAAGATTTTCTAATATACACCAGTCCAAAAAATTAGGAAAACAGGACAAATGCATAAATCCCCTCAGTTCTGTTTCAACGTGAACACTTGTTTCTGATTCAAGTGCAAAATGCATCTATAGTATTAACTGGGAGCAGAGTACCTGCTGGAAACAAACTTCATTTAAGGGCTCAGCTGTGCTGAAGCTTCCATCAACTCAATGCCTGTCTGAGTTTTTGAGCACCCCAGACTTGAAGCAAAATTTAGAGGCAGAGCCCTGTTCAACTTCAGCTTGGAAAATTCCCTTTTCTTGTATTAAGTTTAAAATTTAGATTCCTAAACTACAGTGTCTGTCTGTTAGAGAGCCCTATGAAAATGTACCTCTCTGCCCTGTGCCCACTGATGTTTGAAAGGACTACCATCAGAGAAGATAAAGGGGTTTCTGTGATCATCCAGCTCTTTTCAATTCAAGCTCATGTCAGAAAGTGAAGGAATGTCATCATGTGGCACCTGCTTATATATTTCTGGAGTGACCGCAATCTAAATATTGACTGCCAATAAGACTGAGAATACTATGCTGTGCCATAAAATGCTAGATACCATGGACTATAATCACTAAGGTGATTGCTATTAAGCAGTTTGAGGTCAAAAAATAAAAGGAAAAATCTGTACCACAAATGTATCATGTTTCAGAGCCCAGGCCTCCTGGACCAAGGCACTGCATAGCTACACAGTGGCCCTCAGTTCCCTCACCCTCATCTTACATTCAGTTTCTTCAAGGGCTCAGAACATTCTTTCAACAACAAGCAAGCCAGATCAAAGTAAATTCATAACATTCATGAATGAGTTCACTTTCTACATTGCATTAGCGATGTAATTTCTGCAAGAAAAAAAAAAAAAAAAAAAAAAGGAAAAAAAGGAAAAAAAGAAAAAGAAAAAGCAACAACACAGCAAGTAAAGCAAAGAATTTCTGGGTTTTGGGGGGGAATGTTACTTCAACAGACATGAACTTTTGTTGTCTCCCTTAGTACTCTTGACAGTCCCCTTAACAGCATCCAGCATTCTAGATACTCTATTGATACCTAAAGGACGCAACCTGCAGACTGTCCCTATTTCAAATCCTTTTTTTTTTTTTTTTTTTTTTTTTTCTGTAGCTATTTAAGATGCCAATTTATACTCCCTTACAAAATAGAAACTGTATTTTTTGTTAGGCTATTTTCTTATTTCAGACTTGGTTCAAGTGAAATACCAGTCACAAATGCTTATGCCCATTCCTCCTACTCATTTTTACCTGTACATTGCATGGTAGTAGCAGCTATTGCAGTGAGTGCATGCCACTATGTCAAGTTTGAGGATATCTGTGATCTAAGAAAACCTGCTAACAAAGTAAATATGCCATGATTCATCAATTAGGTGGAGAAATACTGCTTTTCTTTTTTGTTTTTTCTTTTATTAGAAAAAACTAAATTGGTACTTCCCCAAAGCTAAGATATCATTTTGCAATGCAAAGGAGTTTGCTGCTATCTGCAGGTAAAATATTCTATTACTGAGTAAAAATCTGAAAAGCAAGCCAAGCATTTAGCTTCTGTTTTTTTTTTTTTAATTGCAGCTTCACACAGTTCCATGTAAAAACCACAAGTCTAGGCAGGATTAATGAAAGTGCAGAGAGGAATGCTTTCTTCCATCTAATATGACAAACCATAGTCACACCATGCCTCAGATGTGTTGCTGCCAATATCTGCTGTTAACCATGACAAAGTCAAGCTTTCACACAGCCGTGCAGAACAGCTCAGACACCCTCTAGCTATTGCAGAAGCAAAGAACTCCCAGGACACAAGAGTATCCTCTTCCTGCTAAGTAGTCCTCAGCTGTCCCCTGAGCTGTGACCAACAGCAAGGTGCATGGGACACACAACTTGTTTCACAGATGCCAAAGCTTTGGGGAAAGGCTGTAGATTATATCAGGAAAGACAATGCAAAGTGCTGTAAACAAGCTATGATTTGACACTGTTCACATAGCAGGTCTAGAAAGCCAGCCATCACAAAGTGCATCTCTAACTACTGCACTCCACTCATTCTATTGCATGGTAGCATTTTTTCTTTTTGTTCCTTTTTTAGTTTCACTTCATTTAGTTACAAGCATAAAATGAAGTAAAATACGTTCAGCACGCTAAAGGGGTATTGTTACTTAATATCCCTGATTTTAAAAGTGAGAAGAGTGCAAAAGATTCTGCATGTGCTTTTCAAAGCTCACCCTATGGAAAAAACTACTTTCATGAAAACTAATCTGTAAGTGTTGCAAATAGTTTGTACATTTATATCAGTACAGTGCTTTGCTTATTACAAAATGTGTCCCAGCAATATTAGCACGGCTCCTTGGGAATACTTGGGATGACACACTATGTCTTCTTCTTGAGCCCAAAAAGGATTCTTTAAGATTTGTTTCTTGCAACAAACAGCGTTGACTAGTTTGTGAATTGAAAGACAGACATAACAGAAGTGCTTAAGCAACACTTCATAAAACAAGATCATACTGAAGGAGTCATTACAGGAAATATTGACTATAGGAAATGACATGTCTCACATTATCTCATCAAGGCATAGATATTCATCTTGCCATTTTGCTGTGTTGCACTGCTATAGTACAACTTGAGCTTGCTATCAAACTCACATCTCCAAGGGTCTGATCAAAAATTAAAGAGTCACCAGTGTTAAACTTTTCCTATACTAACTTTTTTTTTTTTTTTTTTTTTTTTTTAACTGTGGCCTCAATTTAAGAAAAGCTCACATAACTATTGCTTTGTTTTCAAATAAGAGTTTTAACATGAGCCAATTTCAGCTCGTGGGGAAGAGGTGGGCACCAGAACCACTTAACACAAAGAGAATACATAAGAACACAATAAAAAGAAAATTACAAAATATCCATCACCCAAGATTCTCCTTTTAACCTTTAAGTGTAGTTGAAACCTAATGACTTGCTAATTATCAGGAGTTTAATGATGCCTCTAAGCAGAGGTTGTACAGAGGTTGCCCTGTAGGGCACAGTGTCCATGAACCTCTAGGATCTGAGGTTACCCTCTGACTTCAGCCTGCAGTGAATTTTTCTCTTCTACAAGTCAGCTTCTAAGCAAGCTTTCAGCCCCCCCAGCTTCCCAGTTGTTGCTACCAACAGTGAAGGAAACAATTTTGAACTCTGGCGTAGGCTGGGCACCAGATGGCTGGAAGCTTTTTAAGCACTGAGTTGACTAACCTTGCTCAAAGCAGGTCTACAGAACACAGTGCTTCAAATATCAGAGTCTGGTGGGATTGCATCTACATACATGCAGTCCCACAGTTCCTATCGCTAGCACAGTTGAATGAGTGAATCAGGAGCATGTAGGATAAAACTGAGGAAAATGCAGGAGACATCTCTCTGATGTTGCATCAGCATTAAATAGCAGTGAGCAACTTAGCAAAGATTTTCAATGTGATTGCTGACCACTAAAAGCAAATGAGGATAACCTGAGGCTGAGGAAGGCCAAAGGGTTGACTTCTACACGAAGATGAAAAGGACTGTGCTGAATTCAGCTAGGTAAAAAAAAATAATAATAATAATAATAAAAAAATGGTTAAGGATGTATCAGATGAAGGCATTTCTCCTTGGAGCCATTTTATGAAAACAGAAACTATTGGCAAAAACAAAATTCAATACATTGATTATGATATTTATAATTATTTTTTCTTTACTGACAACAATAAAAGCACAAGCCAAATCATTTGTGAATGAAGTCACTTACTTTCTCAGAATAAACTTTATGGGGACAGTTTGATGTTGTTTCCCTGGAGCCTGTCAGTCTGACCTCAGCCACAAATAAAGTCTCTTCCAATGTAAGGAAATAGCTCTGGGATATGTAATATCTGATGTAAAGAGAAAAGACACAATCTCCATCCCTAGCCACAGGAAATCTTGTTTTCTTTGGTTCTTGGCCCATATGAGAGTTAGTGCATGAAATATAAATTGCCGTTCAACATTTAAGGTTGGCAGAGCCAATTAATACTGCCTTCTCAACATGGGCTTGGAGTTTACTTCAATTAAATCCTCTGTACGAAAGTACGCTGTATTTCTTGGTATTTCTGAGAGGCTTTCCTTAGTGGGCTGTTTAAGTTCTGCAGTGCATTCATCTCTCCCTTTGATTGCCACAGCCTCCCTCCCTTTCCTTCCCAATATCCATGTCACCCTCCTGCATCCCAGTCAAGTCCTGCTGCCAAACAGATGGCAACATGGTTCAGATCTCTCAATCAGATCCCATTGATCCATCATCTCACTTCATAGTTTTCCCCTGCTCCTCCAAGTTCACTTCCATCTTAGCTCAAAATAATGTATTCTGTTTTAGTTCTCAGAGCCTACAGATAGTTTCTGCCTACTGTTCTAGGAAGAGGAGGGGAAAAAATTGTGTAAAAACTGGAAGAAAACAGGAGTATGGAGTCAGTCAGGTCTACATGGCTAACATATATTTTCTCCATATTTCTGTAGGGATTTCTGAAGTCATAATGATTCAACAGATTCTTGACACAAGGAAAATGAGTTACATGGTGGTGTGTAGGTCTCAGAAATCCCTGTTTTTGAAATGCTTCTCTCTTGAATTGTTTTTTCATTGTAAGAATATCTTCATTCCTTTCAATGTGCAAGAAATAGTTAAAGAAACGAGCTTTACAGCAAGTATTTGCAAGTATTCATCAGCAGATTAGGGACCGTTAGCCAATCTTTTCTATGGTAATTCTGCACACTCACTACATAGAGCTCTAAGTGAACATACCAGCTTTAAGGCAATGAGAATTGTAACTAATTGTCGTGATTTTTCAACTTACCTTGTGAGTCTATTTTTCTCTTAAATCACATAAAAAACAAGCGTGACCACTGAAGAGGTGAGCTTGGTAAGATGTAGATATTGCGTTTTAAACAAAGATAACACTAATGAATTCACATTCAACCTTTTCAGCCCAGTGATAGAAAAAGATTTTCAGTCACTTTAGCCTGAGCTACATTTGCACTCAGGGTCACTTAAAGAAAAGGACAACACATTCATCTTTATCCTCCTTGAGTTGTGAAACCACTCAGATAATCTATAGTGAGTTACAAAGTGAAATTAAATACCTTAAAATGCCATCTATCTGATCCCCAATTAAAACATAATCTTTTTAAAGCTGCCAATAGCTGTTGACCAGAATCAATAAGGGGAAGATTATGACTGGCACTTCTCCAGTGATCTTCAGGCAGACAGGAAATACATTGCTGTTGTCAGGTCAGTGGGAAAAGGGGAAAGATGGACACCAAGCAGAACTGCATTGTAGGCAAGTGAAATTTTAGA
Organism: Tetrao urogallus; assembly: GCF_951394365.1. Classification (NCBI taxonomy): domain Eukaryota; kingdom Metazoa; phylum Chordata; class Aves; order Galliformes; family Phasianidae; genus Tetrao; species Tetrao urogallus. The sequence continues at coordinate 47,033,158 of NC_136819.1, read as the reverse complement.
TCCCTGCAATGATTCTGCTGGATAATTTTGGTTGTTGATTTTTGTTGATTTATTTTGTTTCACTTTGTTTTTTAACTATCAAGTGAAGGAATAAGATACATGTAAAGGTTTTAAAGAAATAACCCTTGAAGTCTTAAAATCCTGAAGAAAAGTATTTGTAAGAGAAGTTTACTTTGATTCCCCTACATATACATGCTGAAGTTCCCGAGTCAGGTTCAGCTAGTGTCTTAAGAATTTGAGGCATACTTCTTTTGCATTTGCATTTAAGAAACATAAGCTTACACTTATCTAAGTAGATCCTGGATATTCCTCATCATCGCTACAGGAGTTAAAGTTTTAGCTATCTAAATCTAGTGTTTGACATCAGTGACGTGAATGATCCCTGCTACAGCATGTAAGCTTAGGGTAATAGGCCTAAGTGACTTCTTTTCCTCCTGACCTACATTAGGAGTACTTTTATTTCTAGGCCAGATTGGAAAGTTCAGGATAAAAAACAGTTTCCTGGTGTGCAGAGGGCTTAGTAGCCTTTCTACCCACAAGCTGTTGCTTTCCTCCAGCCTTCCACAGTACAGATTGTGGCACAAATGCTCCAACCTGCCTGTGAAGTTAGAGCAGTCAGAGTAATACACTTATTGTACCGACAAAAAAATCACCAGTGCACTACCTCTGAAGCAAATTCTTTCAACGCAAGTGTTGAAGTGCTGGTGGTAAATTGTTCAACACTCCTTACACTGAAAAATGGCTTAAATTTGTGAATTTTCCTCCTCTTGCTGCAAAAGCCATGAAGTAGACTCCATAAGGAAAGCCTACTGCAGTGATCCAGTTACCTAGACCTCAGTAATGGTGAGCAGAAGTACTTGCTCTGACAGAGTGTCTGTAAAACACTAATTGCATTCCTATGCATCATTCATCTGCAGAAAAGTGGGTGACAGATATTTCATGCCTCTGATGATCTGGGGAGAAGCACAGAAGTCACTCAAAATGTTGACTTGATAAGCACCTAAAGTCAACAGAAACAAAACAGGGGTCTGAAACTGTTTATGTGAGAAAACACATAAGGAATTGTAGCACAAATGTTTTACGCTGAAACTACACTTTTAGGTGGCGCTTGCATGTACGTATGTTGATGAAGGACACATCTAACTTTTATTCATCATTTAAACATAAGCTTTTAAAATTCCCATTTCCTCAGAAAACTTTGTGATATTTGGCAAGTAATTTAGGCAAGAAGATTCCTTTGCAAATAAAATAATTCATTCCAAAAACCTTGTGAAGCACAGTATGGTAACTACATTTTCCTAAGCAGCAGAAAACAAAATAAGAAGCATGTATGAACATCTCAAAATACAATGGTAGATATGCCTGTACAAAATTTCTGAAATCAGACCGGTCCTGTTTGGACCCCAGTAGATTTCCATATTACAAGTCTCTGATACTGGCCACTTCTGTTGCTTATTGGACAGCATTACAGTATCACTGCTTTCTTCAAAGCTTGACTTTTTGTCTTATCAGAACCCCAGGGACAAGTTTTCCTACAAAACGACTGCACTACTTTGGCATTTTGTAGCTCCTTTCTATCTGTTAGAGCCAGAAAATGCTGCTGAAACCATCCAGAACTCCATCTGGTCAAGGTTACTTTCAAAACTAACCCTTGCTACTCACAGATCCCATCTAGTTATTGAATAGTTGCCAGCACTCACCTAGCAGAATATGTCACATTGTGATCAGTACCAAACTTTATCCAGAATCCACAAAATAAAAAACTAAACAAAACTGCTAGACATTGGTCACTAACAAATTTAATAATGTCATTCTCTTCTGAGTTTTCTATTGCTTTCTTTGTCAGACTTTGCATTCAGAAGTAAGGCTCATCATTAGAAAATAACGACCCTTGCAACAGCTTCCAAGATTCTTTGTCAATCTGCTGCATATAACAAATAATCACTGAAACCAAAATCAACTGAGGCAAAGTGACTAAAACCAGACTTTGGATACAATCTATTTCTTAAAAGAAAAAAAATAGCTGCTTCTCATTTTTTCCAGTCAGGGGAGAAGAGTCAAAGCAGTAATATTTCACAAGGGTTTGAAGTTCATCTTATAATTAATCCAACACTCATACCAGAAGGCCAAAAACATCCAAAACTTAGCACTGAAGTAGAAAGATCTGGAGAAGAAAAAAATCAGGCCCAGGTAAACTAAGGCATTTGCTTCCAGATTATTTTCAAAGTCTAACTTTAAGCAGCTAGGCTTGAAAATGTCGGCATATGTATAAAGGAAATTCTTGTTATGTGCTTGAACATGGTTTGTCTTACTCTGTTTCAAGAAGTATTTTAATGGTTCATCAATACGTTACTAATTGTAGCAATCAAAACCAAAGAAAACAAGTTAAAAAAAAAAGAAAAAGCCAGTTATAAACAACTATAACCTCCTGTTCTCCTTAATCATTTAATTCCATACACCTATATTGAAATTTCACACTCTGCCTTAGCAGGGCATTGTCACAGCAAAACACTAGAATGCTGATATTGTGCTAGGTCAAGAGTTAAGTAAGTTCATTCCACCTCTGCTATTTTGTGTTTTAAAGCAGTCCTTACTCTAGGCAGACACTCTCTGTTATTATTACTTCTTGAATGATAAGAGCTGGGATTGACCTTCAAAAGAGATTTAAATGGCCTTATCCGAAAAACAGTCTGTGAACATCTATAAACTAATGTGCTGCCTTTACACCTCCTTTCTCAGAGAGGAGGTGTAAAGGCAGCACATCAAAGTCAGCAAGAAACTTACAATAATGGATTTCAAAGTCAAAAAATCTAATGCAAATCTAAGTATTTGCTTATAGACTCTTTGAAGTCTTGACAGATTAAGTTTAGAAGTATTTTCAATAGATGGTATCTACATAATCTAATAGAGATGATTTCAGGAACTGAGTAGATGTTTCCAGTAGATGTTTAGACAATGGAACATCATTTTTCAATAGCATTAATAAGGAATACATTTTTGTTTAATTTCTTTAAAGTTTATAGCACAGTGCTGAGCAGTTATAAATGATATTCCACATCTGTAGAAGGGTTTTTATCTCAATAGAAAAAAAACTGGCAGATGCACAGGATGAAGGAGTTTCAGCTCTGTTAACACTTGTATAATGTAATTGACTTTGTTAAAGGACATTTAGGTGTTGTTTGATTTACATCCTATGTCAGCTTAATACACAACCACATAGGATTCCACTTGTTTAAATATTTCATTTTAAAAGGAGCAGTAAGCTCAGAACTTCCCCAGCATCCGCACTTCCCTGACTAAAATGGATTCCCCACTTTAATCTAACACAGTAGAAGTAAATAAAGACTTCTCCTTTTCCTTTGTCAGAGGAACACCATCAGTGTTGCACATGACACTTCTAAATTGTGGCATCAATTATATGGTATTTTTCCTTTTAAAAAATTTTGTAAAATAAGACTTAAAATGTGAAAAAAAAAAAAAACCAAAAACCAATGGTAATATTTGTATTGCTTATTGAAATCATTCTCCACTGCTACTTCTGCTATCAGAATTTTCTTTAACCAACGAAAAAACGTTTGTCTGTTTTCCAGGTTCAGTTTCATTTATGTTTTTTTTCTTAATATATTATCAGAGCAATCTTTTTCAAATTAGGTACGCTTAAAGCTGTTAGAATTGCTTAATATGTGTTTGTAGATCTAGTCTATGACAGAAGAGATCTCCTGATTCTAGGATGCCAGTAAAACCTCCTAGTATATGCACACTGAAATATCCCAATAGTTCTTTGATCATTGTATTTTTGTTGTTGTTAGAGCTTCTGGAAACAATATAATGAACAAAGAACTTAGTAAATAAAAATCTTAACTAGCATAGATGTCCAGAAAATCACTAGCACAGACTTGCTTATACTTTTTCTGACTGAGATTTCAGAAGACTTCTGCTCCTCTGCTGTCACATAAGGATACCTACCATAAATGATAAATAAGATCAATGTAATACTGGGCATTAAAAAAAAGAAAATCTTTGCCACCTTAGCTATAAAGAACTTTAGAAAGAGCAAATATGTCATCTCAATTTTTTGAACAGCAGTAAATTAAGGACTTGAAACTGTATGTGATAGGCTAAATAATGTACAAACAGCTGAAGAGAAGAAAAAAACAGGAGATCCTACCTTCTCTTGGTAGAAGAATTTTGTTCACCTTACAGATGCATAAAATTAGAAAAAACAGGATGCTACAAATTCAAGTTGTCAGTTTCTTGTATGCATACTATCAGGCAGCATAGTGATTCTGCCATTGACTTTTACCTGGATTCTTTCCTACATATGCAGGAAAATGAGGCAGAGAAAGGGAACTATAGTCTTTTGTGTGTCTCAATATTGTATTATTAAGTTACTTAATACTCACAAAGGTTTGGAATTCAGTGCCAAATACTATCAGATGTGGAATTGAAGAGAAACATCAGTTCTAAACTACGGACACAGGGAATTTGGCTGTTTCCTCTAGTAAAGTATGCACAGCATAATCTTAAAATTGAATTGGAGTTCACATCTGACCTGGTTTCTGGATAGGCCATTCACTAGTCTGAGGAATTAAAACTACCTAAACAAGTTGCCACTCTGCTTTGCCTTCCTGAATCAAAAAATTATCTACCCTAACCTCTAGTCACAAAGAGCAAACATAGTCTGCTCATCATACTGCCTGCTTCTCTGAGTCCAAACTAAAACAGAGATGAGTATACTTGCCCTCCTTCCTTCCCACTTCACAAGACAGTACTAGACTAAAACAGGGACCTGGGATTTTTACTTTTAACAGCACAAATGACTGGGATAAGCCCTTTCATGTCTCCCTTCTCTAGTTCTGTCTTTAAAATGGAGATGACAACACGAGGTTCTGTAGTTCTGTGATTCTGTGCCATTCTCCATGTTAGCTGCTATTTTTGCATTTTCTGTTCTTGGCACATTGGTTCTTTTTTGCACTATTTCCAGCTATTTGATTACTTCAGTGTTGGGTTACACACTTAACAGACTGTACAAAGGGCACTAGCTAGACCCTCCTTATTTCCAGATACACTGTGTATATGCAAAAATTCATGGCAACCTCTTCTTTCCCTGGGGCTCACATGATACCTCAGGGTTATAGCAGTGTCCTGGACAGGCCCCCATTCATTCTTAAAGGGGGAAGAGGGATTTAAAACCCCAAGCCATGTTTGGTACCACTGCCCTAGAGTGCTTGTTTTTATTTAAATGAATTCATCCCTTTGAGCTATTTTGGGGTGGAAAAAGCCTTTCTTCTTCCTGCTTGTGTTTGTTTTACTTTTGAGGTGTGATCAAAGTAAGTCCTGGCCGTGTAATCATATAATGCATTTTGGCTGCAGTTTCAGCCTCCTTTGAAATTTATCCCTTTTCTCTTGCCTGTGACAGCCAAACTTTACCTTCAGGTAGTAGAGAAGGCTTACAAACCTTTTATATCTCACATCTGCTTTCAGCCCATTAGTCACTCAGATTGCAGACAGCTTCTCCCTTCTCTTATAGAGTGTGACTTTGTCTAGACTAGGAATTAAGGGGTGAATTCTAACATGGTCCAGCTAGCTTGTTTAAATATGGACCAGGACATGCATCCTTTAACACATATTCAACTGCGCAAGTTGGGCCCTTAGAAAGAAATAATGCTTCAGCATGACAAGTTTAGCACATGCCAAAAGATGTTCTCTCTCATTTAAATTACAGGCAAAACCTTGGCCCTTACAAATTCAACATAAATTTGCTATGGACTTCAAGTGACCTAGAATTTCCCCATAACATTTAGAGTACATTAATTGGAACAAGTTAAGTAAAAGTGCCAACTTATTACAGCTCTGATTTAGGAACTCAAAATTTCACTGTGACTCCATATCTCAAGAGACTCAACTCCTTCACCTTTGTGACCCAACTGCATAGCAATTTTGTATCAGAGATATTTGCTGCAGAAGTATTGCTGCAGAATGAAGAAACATTCACCCACCTATCAAATACTGATTCACAAATAGAAGCCAATTTATCTTTTAAGATTAATTGCAGAAAGTCTATCATCTTATTTTCCTTATGCACCCAGCTGCTACCTTTCTCCAAAGATTTCCAGTTGGCTGGCAAGAATTCTTCATCAGTAGTACTGCTGTTGGTGATTCCTGTTTCTCACCAGCCTCCAGAGCTCATTTTCTCACCTCAGCCCAGCACTTCCTCAGCCACTGGACCAGACATTTGTAATGCTATGCTTTCATTCAGAGTGCTGAAACCTCAATCAGGGGAGAGCTAATCTGGGAGTGAGAGGAATGTTTGTGTTTTTTAAATCATATGTTATTGGGTGTACAAAGCCAAGTTAGAAGCACTCGTTTGACCAGGCTTTGAATGGAGGATAAGAAAACCATTCACTTAGCAATAAATGACACAGCAAAGAAAGTGGAAGAAAACCATGATGGAAGAGAAAGACAGGCTTTTGGGTTTAATAATATTTTACACCAAGAACAAGCAAAGCTCTTGAATGAAAGACCCATGTCTAGACAGCGCCAGGGATCAGTGAATCAGTACTCGGGTATACTCCTGTTCCTGAAGTCTAAACTTTTGAAAGTGAATTAAAAAATGATGGAGAACTGGCTCCCACCAGCCTTCATGTCCTAAGAGAGATCAGACCAGCTTTGCCTCTGTTCTCTGATTTTGGAAGCGTTTTGTTTTAAAGTATCCATTTGATTAATAAGCTTTGTATAAATGATTAATAAGCCATCAAAGTTCTTAATATCATTTTAACTTGAGCTTTGTTTACTCTCTATTTGCCATCTAAAAAATGTTTATGCAACATTATGAGGCAATGCATATTTATCAAAGACTGCAGGTTAATGGAGGATGATCAGAAAAGCAGAGAGAAAACATGATTTGCCTATTAAGTTGAATTAGGAGAATTTGGAGGAAAAACTCATGGTAACTGTTACTCAACGTCTGCCAAACTTTAAATCATCAACTTATATCAATGCAGGGCCTTCTGCCCCAAACAATATTGCAAGCTATGAGATAATCATTTTACATTACCTTCAAAACTCACCCATCCCTCAAGTGGAATATAGTAACTATGCAGCACCCTGGTACAATAATTTTGGCTGCTAAAATGAGCTCAAACACAAAATCAGAATGAAACAACAGGATGAACAATGGAAGGCAGAGTACTGCTAGCCAACTGGAACATAACCAAGACATGAGGTTATGCACTACTATTGTTTTTCCCCTAAAAGATTGTTTGAAAATTAGAGAGATTACATCTGTAATGGCCCCTGAAATTGCCAAGCAGTGAACACAGGGGACTTAAGGAAAAGCAATGGAGGACATCCATGCTACATGCTAAAAGTACACTTCCTCTGTCAAGTGTTGCACTTTTTCTACCTTCTCTAACTGTTGCTATGGCATGGCTGGACAGACATACTCCAACAACAACAAGGAATACCTTAAAAGGATGTTATAACCCAGCAAATGGATATACACTCCCTCTTAATTGTTATTTTTTATTTTGATTTCGCAGAAGGTAATAAGTGCTCTCTAGAAAACAAGTCCGCATCCAAGAAAGTAACCATAAAGCCATGTTAATGTAGCCTAAAAATTATAAAGCTTTATTCTGCAGTATGCCAGATTCCCCTAAAGTGTCCACCATTTTATAAATTCACCTTCATGATAAATCAATGAAACTATATTTCCATACAAGAGCCTGGTTTACGATGCCAACACAGACAACATGCACTCCTTTTTGATTACCTCTCATTGCCATTAAGCTATTCTCAAAAGAAACTTTCCTACAGTTTACATATGCCTGTTGAATCATCATGACCTAACAGCTCAAGAAATCCAAAGATCAATCTCTAAGATTGCTCTAAGAACCCATAGAAAATTGACCCTACTTGACTCTGTACTTCAGTACAAGCCTGACCTTTCCTTTTCTGTTCCTTCTCATCCACTGAAGACATATGCATCAAATTACAAATGAGTGGAATATTTTATTAGCTTTGTTCAGTTCTGGGGCTTAGCAGATTTTATGTATATGGCTGGACTGGAAGGATCAAGTTTTAGCATATTCTGCCGTCTCAGTCTATATGGAAAACATTATTGTTCCATGCATTCACATGAATGTAAGGCTGTAAGTAGTACATCCACGTAAGAGATTTCAAGGAAGTGTGCATCTACATCCAGCTCACACCGGGCAAATAGGTCTCTAAAGTTTTGTTTTTTAAAGCATGTGGTCTTTGGGCATTTTTCACCATCAGTGCTGGTCATGCTTGGGACTTTTAACTAATGTGTTCTCATATAAAGTGCATAATCCACTTTGAGAATAAAGGAGCCCACATTCTATAAATCAAAAGAAATTCTGACATATTGAACATGCAGTTTACCTTTACACTAATTCAAGTAGGAAGGAAGCATTTTGAGCATTATAAAGAGATTATGTTCTGGAGCTCAGAAGGTAATTACAGAAATTATAATGGACTTTAAGGTAGTCAAAAGATCTGATGAGGGTCATCACTTCAGCTACAGCCTTTTGTTTACAGCTTGAAAATGAAAACTGCAGACAGAAATTGAAGTCTTTAGTGTCAACTGGAATTACTATGGATTTATCAGGGAGTAAAACAACTCAGAATATGTTCCCATTGCTGAGAAGCAATTTCAGACAAAACACCAGAAAAGGATGTTACAACAATACAATACATTCTCTCCAAATCAGAGGCTGGTTCTTATAGGATAAAGGCTAATGAATTATCAAGTCGATTCATTTATGCTTATGCAAAAATTTAATACGTTTGGCTAAAATCATACCATTTTAATCTATGTGTCTCCACTGTGAGAGTGCTATAGATATTTTTCAGAAATTTTAGTTCCACAATACAGTAGAAAAAGCTCAAGCAACTTAAGAAGCCATACAATTGGAACATGCTAACAAAAATACACTTCTTTACTGGGCTTGACTCAAGTTTTAAGACAAACTAAAGCAATCGAATTTTTAGAGTCTGATCAGCTGAGAAATAAGGATATTAAATATGATTAAATGTGATTGCATTTGAGTATAAGGACTGTTCTTCCATTACTGCTTTGATTAAAAAAAGCAATCTGAGCTGTGAGGTAGAAAACTCAAATGCAGCAGGAAAAAAGAAAAGAGCTTGAAGTTTCTTTTCTTTTCTTTTCTTTTCTTTTCTTTTCTTTTCTTTTCTTTTCTTTTCTTTTCTTTTCTTTTCTTTTCTTTTCTTTTCTTTTCTTTTCTTTTCTTTTCTTTTCTTTTCTTTTCTTTTCTTTTCTTTTCTTTTCTTTTCTTTTCTTTTCTTTTCTTTTCTTTTCTTTTCTTTTCTTTTCTTTTCTTTTCTTTCTTTTCTTTTCTTTTTTGTAATATACATTATTATTTCTTCTATGAGAAAATAGCATTACTTCAAGAATGTGCTTTTGCAAAACTGAAAGCATATTGCCGAAGCTTCTGTAACTAAATATTATTTCATGCTTTTTAATTATGGGAAATATGAAAAAAAAAAAAAAAGAATAAAAAGTTATTCTTATAGGAAGTCTGGGAACAAGAATAAGAGATATGTTTTCAAATGAAAAGTGGACTGGAAACCTTAGTTCTTACACTGGAATTTAATTGGTGCAATATTGGAGTTTAAAGAGTAATAAAGTTTTTTGTCCTCGGGTTAAGAGAAGAAAATTACCCGTAATATATATATATTTTTTGGATTATAATATCCTAGCTGCTTCACCAGTCTACCTTTTCCTGGTATTATCATCATTACTACTCTGATCATTTTCTGTGTTTCATACCCTTCACCTCCAAGCATTCTGAAAGATGCTGAGAACCCCAGTGAACTTTTCAGATGTGAGGTGGAGATCAGTCACTGATCAAAATGCACTTGAACTGCAGAGTCTTCCGAGCTGTTTTCAGAAAGGCAAAATGTGTCTCTCCTTAGAGATGAGATAAATGGCAAAAACAGCACAGATCACTTGCTCTCACCTCTTAATTGAAAAGTTGGCTGCTGATCAAGAGCTGGCAGTGACCAGCTCAAACCATCAGGATGCCAATATATGCTTCAACCTTATTCCTCTACCTCAGAAAAGATCAATCACAAATTAATGTTAAATTAGTGAAAGTGAGGACTTTTATTGAAGAGAGAAATCTATAAAAATAGCATCTGACAAAATGATGAAAAACAAGCCAGAGAGAAAACTAGTGTAGACTGTTAGTGGAGCAGTGTGCTTAGTCCAAGCAAGTAAGATAGTCTGGAACCTTAACTGTACCTAAAACATGGCATAATAAAACACTGCTGTATGATTTATTTTGGTTTGTTTCTGAAGCATATTTTTTAATACACTTTCTGGCTAGAACATTTGTTCAAGTTAGCCAGTAAATATGAGCAGTGTAGTAATACTGCATATTGTCGTTCCTCTAAACCATTAAATGCAAGAAAAAATTCTCAGAAGACTCTGGTTGTACGATAGCATGGAACACCAGAACGACTCTGAAGAATTCTTTCTTTAAACATGTTTGAATAGATAAAAGCTCTGGGAATCATACAAATGAAACAATAGCTCTGCTTCTCTTATTCCTTGCTATTCTCTCATTTTAAAAATATTAAATACAAACCACTGAACACAGTAATGTAACAATACAATGCAACTCCTGGACATGGACCTCAGGTGGGCGTGCATGCCTGAATAGGCACTGTCTGTGTATTGATCCTCCCCAGTGCACCTGGAGTGCTTGCCGGCAGCTGTACACCAGACATCCCAGTCTTAAAGACTCAGGGGAACGAGAGAAAGAAAATATACTGGAGCAGTCTAAGGACTAATTTTCAGGCTTGGTAAAAGGAACTTAAGTTTATGTAGTTAAGAACAGAGTTTACATACTTGAAAAGCTTTAGGGCCAGACTTCCATGCTAGATTTTTGTGACTCGGATAAACAATTCATAGAACGAATGTCTCTCCTGTAGGAGGCAATACAACACTCTCCAAGTTTGATAGTCATCTTTTACCTAGTTAAGAGACACTTAACTAGGTAAGCTAAAGGAAGCTAAAAACAGCCCTTCACACATTCTCAAACATGTGCACATGCTCCTAGTTCCCGCCTTAAACAAAAAGACATCTAGGGAGGGAGGATAAACACACAAAAGTGTGCATAAGGGTATTTTACAGACTCAGGTACTAAAGGCACTGCCTGACCAGCTCTGGTAATTCATTCCAAGTGCCCAAGAAGTTCCTGTTCCCACCTGCCCATTACCGGGCAACATATCTATTCTTCAGCTCTTCCTGCTAATTCACTGAGCCTCACATACTGCTTTAGTTTGGTATGGAAGACGAGGAACTATGGTACATGTGGAGAAGGCACACTGCCCATTTGGCCTTCTTTGGCAGGCATTGTGGACATCCTTAATTCCCCCAGCAGGTACCACCAGAATTCAAGGCACAGAAAGAAGTTACTGAAAAAACACCTGAGGAGCTCAAAACTGCAAAGAGCATCAGACAATCTTCGGCAGAATTAAAAATAAATGCTGGGTTTTCTAATCTGAAGTCTAGGATCCTAATAGAAATCCTCACCTTTTATTACAAGAATGAAAAGAATAATGAAGTATGGTGACACCCTGAAAGATTCAGCTAAAATTTCACACCAAGAGACCAAGAGTTTAGGTAGCAAGCAGTGAAGAAAGAAATCACAGTAAAGCATCTCCTTCTACAAACAAAATAAACAAACAAACAAGCAAACAGAACAAAAAAACCTACAGCACTCCAGGAAATGGATGGAGAATGCTAGCATTTTCTTCAGCAGGAATAAAAAGAATTTAAAATAGAGGTGCTGTAAGAAGTTTAATTGTGGAAGCATGAAAAGCATCCCTATAATAAAACAAACTAAAAAGTCAACAGAATGTCTTTGCCCGTTATTAAGGAGCTGAGTACATTTGTTCTCTGATACAACACTACAGAAATTTATCTCTCTGTCACTGCTTCCTTTCACACGCTATCCTGGGTTATAAAAAAAAAAAAAAAAGCAAAGCTCAGAGACATGCTGCTCTCATAAAACTGAAGAGCATTTATTTCTCATATTTAATCCTTGGTTTGCCAGAACACCCCTACAAGATAAACAATCTTATTTTCATGAGGGCCATGGTACAGAAAGAATCATATTCATTCCAAATTTCTGTGCCATCATGCTAACATATTCTATGAAGCAGAAAGTATGTCCCCACACATCAGTCTGAGAATGTGAGAGACACCCGAGCTTAGTGCTACTTCAAGAGATCAGAATTCATCTTTCAGTAAGTTTATCACTCCCTCAGTTGTATAACAGAATAAAATCACATCATTTTGTGCCTAGAGAAATAAAGGTCTCTCTTCTTCAGCAAGCAGGGTAAGCTCTGAGTGAATTTTATGATTTAGCATGAACATGATGCAAAATCTGTGGAAATCATTTTAAATTTTCTCTATGGTTCTCAGAGAGCTTTCAAGCATGCCCTGTTTCAGGAATATGTTTGTGAATCATTAACTATTGGCCTGAGTTTGTTACCAAACACTAAAACACCTCATGTGGAAATTCTGACAGTTGGCAAAAGTTGTTTAAATTTCAATTTCAAAATAGCCCCAAATCTTCGAAGCTATGAAAGTCTGGAAAAAAAGGAAAAAAAATCATTGAATTTTCTCATTTTTATACAATTTTTTTCTGGAAAAAGTGGTTTGAACCATCTTATCAGAATAGCTAAGGAATTTATAATATTTCCACAAGCTCTGGCCACTCTTGGTTTCTCCTGTCCAGTAACGCACATAATACAGACCCAGATAAAGACACCGGGCCCAAGCAGGGAAGCCACGAGCTTGTGTTAACAGCTGTAGTTGTGTGCATTTTCCATCCCCCCGTAACATCTGCACAGTTCTTCCCCAGCAATAGATTTTGCAAAGCCAACCCCTCTAGGAAGCCTACTGAGTTTATAAACCTCTAAAGTTTGTGGTAGATGTAGCACTGCTCCAAACCTCCCACAATTTATGCAACAAATTGGATAGGAAATAAGACTTAGACTAGTACTTATAGCTCCCACTGAATCTCATTCTACAGTATTGTTTATTTTTCCCACTTTTTCTTTAGTTTAAACACAAACGTCCATTTCAAGCCAAGTTGAGAAATATTTCATCCAAACATCATACCAAACATCAAAGCACCATCTCCATAATTCAGCATTCATTTGTGGTGTGCCATCCATGATCAGAGCTCCCTTGCTCTTTTGATCCTCTGTCCAAGAGCACAAAGTCCTACCTTCAGATATGGACTAAGAAAATGCTGACTCCCATCTGAGAAAAGCAAGGCAGATATTTGGGCTTCACAAGGAGAGTTAGCTGTTGACTAAAAGCTAATTGAAAGTCAAGTTGTCCCCATAGAGGCACATGTACCACTGATTGCAGCTCCTGAAACAGTCCTGATTCCATGCAGTGATGGAACCCCTGTGTCAGTAACCCTTCTGAGGTGAAAGATGTAGTCCCCAGCTCACTCCTGGCAACATCTTGTCCAAAAGCTCTGTGCCCTTTTGTTCACCTTCAGCATCCCTCCAATGGGCCAAAAATAACATGACCCTCAACAGAACTATTTCTTCCTGATTAAGGCTGCAACACAAATGGACCAAAGCCAGGAAGCTTAATTTTAAACTGACACTTTGTCCTTTAATTCCAGCTGTCAAGGAGGAGAAGAAGAAAAAAGTAAATCAGCTTCACAGAACAAGTTTTCCAGCCCTAAGTTTTAATGAAGTTTCTATGTCCTGTTTTTTTATGGTTTATGTTCCAAGCCTATCATTATTCAAGGGGCTGAATTGTTCTTTATTTTTTTTTTTAACTCCTTTGCTTTTTAAAGTGAAAAGAAGAGAGTCAAAGTCTTTAATGGAAAGTTCTCCAATGCATATTAATTATCTAAGAGACCAGAATGACTGCTTTGGTTAAATGCATATTTATAAATCTTTTAAAAATTTATAATATTTACTAATAGACTATAATTGTTCTAAGGATACCCATTTCTGTCTGAGCAGGTAAATAACCCTTTGCAATTTTTAATTAGGTCACTTTATTACAGAGCTGGAAAAAAAAAACCAGATATCCTAATAGGAGTCTGTCATCTTACTTTTGCCTTCCTTGCTTAGAGAATTCACTCACAGACATCAGGAATCTGTCGTTTTATGCAAATTGTACACATTCTAAGAGTCACTGAAAATATTATACACATAGATCCCCTAATTTGTAAAGATTTAGTAGGAAAGCTCCTTTTCTCACCTGCCACAACAGATCACTACTTTTAGTTTTATGTCTTTGACTCAGCATTGCAAGTTATGCTGGTTTTAGTCCTTAGACCAATTTGCAATTTATAATTCTCAGGGCTATACTCCCATTCCGCAGCTTCTGCTCTGAGTACGTGCCAATCAGGACACACAGACACAAAATAGAACAAAAACCTGAATCCAGCCAGTTATGTTGGAAAGTTGCTTGCAATCTAAGATTAAACTAATTATTTGGTCCCTGTCATCACTTTTTCTTCTTCTACTTCCCAGATTTCTGGCATTCAAAGTTTTGATCAAAAAACATTCACGTTATATCTATCACACACCTAAAGATTTACTGGTGAAGTTCGAAAGCAAAGGTATTGCTTCTAATTCACATTTTTTAAAATCTGAAGGCAAAACCATGGCACCCATTAAAAGAAAATCCTGACTGTCTAGATAAGCAAATTGAGGCTTCTCTTTGCAAAGTTAGTTATTCAAATGCTACATAAAACTTTCCCATGTTTATTTCCACATGGAAGCTCTGAACTATTAACAGTTTTTGCATAACCTCAGATTTTGTTACAAAGAGCTTACACAGCTCTAATCTGCACACGAAACTCACACTGACGTCAGTGGCTGTTTTGAGCAGGGATCAAGGGCACACTGTGCAGTCCTGATCCCCTCTGCAGATAACCCAAAAAGAGAGTTTTAACCTTACAGCTCAGCAGAGAAAGTTAGATGCCAGGTGAGATACCTAAAAATAGCCAGCTTCAATCCTCAAACAAATGTTCAAACTATAGCATAAAACAAAAAAATTCTTGGCATTCATATCCATTTTATATCTTCGTGAAATTATGCAATCTTTATTTTCATATGAAAGCCTGTTTAAGCCATAACATGGTTGAATTTAAAACAGACTGTCCACCTGGTTTCCATCTTTATGCAGGTGATTTATGTTTGAAAACTTTTAAGTTTGAAATTGTGGCCACAGATTTCATGTGCAAAATTTTGGGAGTAAGTGTCGCCCTTTGGACAGCATCGCCCTGACGCTGCAGGCTCTGAAAGCACATTGAGGCAGAATTTCACTCTCTAGTATCCACTGCTAGAGAAGGTAGTTCTCAGGTTTATGGCCAGAATGGTGAAAAGAGGAGGGCATTTTAAACAAGTACTATTGATTCTCATTTAATTCTGCTAGATACAGAAATAATACTTGCATGTACCTATAACGTTTCTTTGTGGAAAATAATCTGTTCCACCTGACAAAGTATTCAGCCATTTTCCCAAGGAGCTTGCAAATAAAAAGTAAAGAAATACGCTTTGATGTTGTTGGAAAATGGAAACCTGCTGATGAATTTATTTTGAACCGTCAGCTCCAAAATCCAGGATCCAATCACACCTTTATTTTGGCGAAGGCAGGAATGAGGATTCAGGTTCACTGATTACTCACAGGGTCTCTACAACAAACTTTAAGTAGCAAGGGTTGCTCCATAACTAATGAATGCCTCCAATTTTACTATGTTGGCTCACAACATCAGAGGCAGATGGTGGTGGTATGGCAGTAGGAGTTGAACCCTCCTGCCAACACTCCATTATTCCATTTTGTTGCTGTATGACAGACGGCAGCAGAGGGGCACTCTGACAAAATGGCGTCAGACGTAAAAGTGCATATGAAGCAAGACTGCGTCAATGAACTTCTCCATGCAGAAAAAAATGGCACCTATTGACATTCACCGACACTCACCGAATGTTTATGGAGATCAAACAGTGGATGTGAGCACAGTGAGGTGATGGGTGGTGCATTTCAGCAGTGGTAACAGTGACATGAAAGTCAAGACACTTGACCAATTTCTTGACCAAAATCATGTAGCAGTGTAATTTCACGTGCAAAATACGAACTGATCAGTCTTACTGGTTGCTGTATTATATTAAAGAGTAGTGAGGGGAGCCCAAATTAAGATATGTAATCATAGATCACATAAATCTACCATAATCTCCTCTTTGTTCCTCTCTAAATGTTTTTACTTCTTCAGTTTTGTGTACTGAATTTTGAAATGTTTTAATTCTGAGCTGTTAAACAATAACATTTCCCTAATGATTTTCTTCATATTTCAAAACTTTCTGCTAGCATCTCACTGGAGCTTTCGTGGGTCAGTAAGGAGAGCACAAGCAGTGAAGTGAAGCCAACATGTTAGGAGCATGCCAACCTGTCTTTGTTTGATCACTTTACTTGTTTTGCAGTGAAAAAACCCAGGACTCAGAATAGTAAGCCATCTTCCCTAAACACATTGTCAGGTCAGAAAATACTCATTTCACAATGAAGGTAGCCTACTCTTTCTCCCTCCCTCAGTGTGCACACACAGAGCATCTCTCTCCTTATACATTTTACAAGCTTAGCAAAAAGCCCTACACAAACTGTACAGAACTGTATGTCCAAAGCACGCAATTTCTAAAGGGTCATAATTCAGTCAACTGAAAACTGACATTTTCACCTGCAGAAGTGCACCTTACCGATTACTGTTATTTCTGTAGCCCAAGCCAGCTTTCCACTCGTAACCATTTTACTTAGAAGGTTATTCATAAACAAAATGGCCACGAGGATTTTTGTCTCAATAAACAGAGACATTTCTCCTTCCAATTTGCTCAGAGCAGATCAGATTTTACCTCTGACCTCCCCCATGCAACAGTTTGCTTTCAAAAGCACAGAAAAAAATTGGCCCAAGAGGTGCCATTTTCAGAAACTTATGTATGACTAAAAAGGAACAGGAACTAACTGCAGAAGAACAGCACTGGTATTTTGTTAGCTGTGACTTGACCTGACTTGACAGGTTTATATTTTAATGTGGATTTCCTCCCACTAGGGATTGTTATGCACCATAAATCCAATATTCACAGAACTCCACTATCAGCTAGGGCTGGAGGATGAAAAATGCTAGTGACAAATACAGTTTGCCTTAGGTATCCAAAAGAGAAGTCTCCAGCATTGGAAGGAACCCAGCCATCCTCTCCACAAAAGCGAACAATTGTCTCTCCACGCCACAAACTCTCAGCTGCATGTGAGGCTAAAAGCACATTTTAAATTGACGGGATTAAGAAATCTGGAAGCCACAGGTATGGGTTGTTATCCATGCTTCTGTGGTTAGCAAGCTATTACACCTCTGCAATAGCTTAAAATCGCCAGAATCAAATGCACTTGGGTTCTCCACTTCCTTGAAGCTTCGAGCTTCAGTCTCTCTCTCAAGAGCGAAGTATAAAGAGATTACTAGCAGCAGCATCTCATACCTTCTCCTCTCCAACCTTGTAAATCTGAAGCTGCCCTTGGTTAAAAAGCTCTGATTTTAAATACTAACACTGCTTCTCTCCTAGTGTCTTTCTCACTCTTCGCTTTTCTTTGCAGATTTCAAGGTGATGACAAAAGAGAGAACAGTCTTAGCATTTGTTAATACCCACTTGACCCACAAAAGAAATTCACTAGCATTTGCGGCTTCTAATTTAAAAACCATTAGACCGTTCCGCTTGGCGGACCAGATCTAAATATTCTTAAAGGGGTGGTTTAATTTAATCATTACCTTAACAAGCCCCCTTTTAAAATGATGATCCGCCAAATTCAGGGGATTTGTTTTGGAATCTGATCCAATAACTGGCTTTGTACAAAGAGAAGCATAGCCGCATCTGATTTGGTTCAGAACGGGGTGATAATCATGAAAATTACTTTGCATATTTAATCACTGTGAAAACATGAGTACAAACTACTTTCTAGAGATTACCTTAAAAAAAATTAAAAAAAAAAACCTTCAGGCTTTGCAGCAAGCATGCCAAGTACTTTGATTTACAGAGAATTATTTGGATTTTATAGAAAGCTCAGTGTTTCAAAGACTTCAAGCTAGTCAGCCACTGGCAAAGAAAAATTTTAAATACTAAAAGCAAAAAAGTTTTGTATAGGAAAATAAAAATTATGTTGAGATCAATCATCTTTTTGTTCCTTTCCCCCCATTTCCAAGTCTGTGCCACTTAGCAATATAAATTTGAAGCAAATACATTGCACAAAATCAGGGGTTCTCTCATCCTGAGAAAATCTCTCTCTCCAGACTTGCTCTCCCATGTTACCTAAGAACCAGGGCTTGTAGAGAAGCAGGCAAACAGGGCATCAAGCAGAACTTTCATAAGGTTTGAAGTAGGAGAGGTTTCTGGTACCAGCGTGAAGGGCTTTAGGAGAAAAAACAAAAAGCTAAAAAGAGAAGAGGCCAACAAAGCACACGTGTCATCACCCTGTAGCTTCAGGTTTTTCTGTAGATCTCACAGTTAAGGTTCAGCAACACGCAGAGCATTTAGAAAGAAATGCCCAGAGAGATCTGCTCTTCTTACCTAGATTAGATAGATAATAACACCACGTAGACTAGCAGTTAGCAAGGGATACAAAAAAGACATGTACATATACATGACTTGCAAAAATCTCCCCAGGCTGAAGGACCTGGATGCCAGGTGAGTATCATATGGTATGTAAAACTACATTTGCTGGTGACATAAACAGGCCCAGCTCCACTATATCTATCCAAGCTGACTCTGCTTAACCCTTGGAGTGAATTAGCCCCTGCCTTTACTGTTATCTGCAATTGTTATCTGTTAATCCTTGCACTTGTGAGACACCAATGTTTGTAAATAACCTAGGATCTGGAAGTTACAGTGTAGGCAGGATATCTGATGGATAACAGCCAAAGGCAGCTTAGATTATGAGGCAAGCTGTACCAAATAGTTGTGGAAAGCATCTCAGGGACGTATACCTTTCTGTAACTATTGCACACACAAAACTCACATAAAGGATGCCTAAAATTTGCTCTACAAACTGATGTAATATATATGTATCATATGAGCTGCTCTACTATGGATGCATGTTTCTATATGTGTCACACACAAATATACATATAGAAATATATGCATACACCTGTATCTTTTGCATACTTTTCATATAGAGTACAAATTCCTTGAAGCATTATATGTTCCACAGCTTCAGCAGTCTAGAGGTTAATGAACAGGCTTTTTCTCACATATGCACAGAACAGATAATTTTCTTTACTGTTCACGATAAGTTGAAGGAGCATTTGAGTGACAGACCAATTTGTCAATCAACTACAAAGTGTTGAGAAAGCTTCCTCTGCATAATTTTACACACACAGATCAAATGTGACCTCTGATTGCATGGTGGGTATGGACAGTCAAGGTTATGAAGTCCAAAGGAGTCACACAAATCAGTTTCCTTTCCTGAGCACCTTGTCTTTGTAGGGTTATCTGCGCACTAAAATAATCACAGGATTTCAAGGGAAAGATGAAGAAATCCTTCTTTATTACTTTTAAGTGCATGCATGCATGTGCAAGGAGGGTGTACGTATAAATTTGTTGTGGAGTTTGAATGTCTATGTTTTTATTTTATAGCCCAAATTATGCTTTAAGGTCTCAACACAGAGACCCCGGCTCTGACATCTCACGCAGTTTCTCTTGAAAGCTATGTTTTAATAGCAGCACTGTTCATTTAATGTTAGCCACTTCAGATGATTTCTTTGCTAAAACCTGAATTATGAAAATCGCTTGTCAATTACCCTGGGTAGCTGTGTAAAAGAATTATTGCACATTCACAGTGAAAAGAAAACTTTATTTTCCCCACTTTCCAGTAAAAGCTAATTCAGAATAACTCCATTTAACAGTTATTTTATGCTGAAATACTGAATACCTCAGGGAGTCTTTTAGGGATTTTAAAGTCTCTTTATTTATAAATGATTCATGCTGCATTTTCAGAAAAACCTACAATTAGTGTGGGAAGCACAGAGACTCCTTTGGGAAAGGTAAAAAAAAAAAAAAAAAAAAAAAAATACATGCATTATATACAGCCTTTTTATCTATTGTTGTTTTGCAGTGGACTATAAAAAGAAAAGAACTGGAAAAAAGTGGGTAGGAGATATTTTATCTAACGTTTTAAATATATGCCTCAGTTGACAGTATTTTGTGAAGTAGTTACCCTTATGATTTGTACAGCCCACAAAATTCTTTTAATGCAGGTTTCATTTTGGTTTGCACTTTCCAACCCCAGTTATAAATGAGCAAGCTAGCTAAGAGGAGAAGCTTTCTGTGGTAACACAGAAGGACAAATCTTTCCTTCCGTTAGCCCCTGGTGAGAATGATGGTCACTAATGTTTCCATATTGTTTGCTGCCTGGAGAGGTGCTATAACTTAAAGGTCTTTTCAATGTTTACACCAGCAGGCATCAACGATCACAGGGCCTCATCAGCTTTGCAATGAATCTTTCTGCTCTCTCAATCCAGACAGCAGATATATATCGCCTTAGTAGTCTGCACTGCAGGAATTTGTGCACACACCATCCCTCTTACAAGGTGGCAAAGGCAAAAAGACAAGGAACGCACCAGACCTCCAAGGTTCCTGCAGCTTCACACTTACTGTTGGAACCACAGCAAAGATTGCAGCATCCCTGCAGCAACTGTCCAGTTAAGCCCTGCTCTGCAGGGGGAATGGTTTTTAAAAAAAAGGAGGAGAGATTTAGATTAGATGTTGGGGGAGGTTTTTACTGAGAGAGTGGTAAGGTGCTGGGACAGAAATGTTGTGGATGCTCCATCCTTCCTGGAGGTGTTTAAGGCCAGCTGGATGGGGCCCTGAGCAACATGATCTAGTACTTGATCCAGTGATTGGCAATCTTGCCCACATCACGGGGATTTGAACTTGATCCCTGAGGTCCCTTCCAACCCAAGCCATTCTATGATTCTATTATTTAAGAAATCAGAAACTCAAATCTCCATTCAACCAGACCTTTTCTGTGTTGATATTAGTCATTTCCAAACAGTGCAACACCTATTAGAGAGTTGCACTCACGTGAACTGCAAAGCCAAACAGATACTATTGGTTTCAAAAGGACAACAGCAATTTTTATTTTTTTTTCACCCATCTCCACGTTGCCTTTGCACTGATGTTGGTACAACTGACAAATCACCAACTGCAGTAATTGCAGAACTGGAAGCGCAATCATCCAGACCTGAAACCATCCAGACGTCTTTGCTCAAATGAAAAGAGACAGCAAGAAGGACACATGAAGACAACATCAGCTACTCATTTCACTGGCCAAACGTATAAATATATAAGGTGTGCTTTGGGTTTCTTTTTGCTATTGATATTATTTAATTTTATATGGAACACCTTAGACTTAAATCTAGAACTGCAACACAGTCTTACTGGCTTGTATCCATCTTGACCCTTTGCCAGATAGCACCCAGTAGAGATAAGAATAGCTCTAAAATAAGCAGACATTCTTAATTTGCAGTTAGGTTATATTTTTCAGTAAATGACAGTGAATCATATACATGAAGCAGCAGACTGCGTTCATACCAGGATGTATTGCAGCATTACCCCAGTAGCTTAGATACCAACAGGTAGAAGGTGCAAAGGAACCACTTCAGCAACTGGGAATACTAGCAAGAAGGGTATCAGGTACCATGAAGTAGCAGGTAAAAGCACAACAGCATTGCTGAGATAGTTACTGTGCATCAGTTCGCTAGAAAGTAAAATGTGGCTCATAATTTTTGGCTTCTTAACATAGTAGTCTATATTTTTTAATTCTGCACGTAATCTCACATGGCAGTGCTATAAAATTCAAAATACACAGCCTATTCAGTATCATGTTCAATGTAGTATCAACCAAAAAGCAAACATCAATCTCTTGTGCACTGGCTTTCCACAACATTCACCAAACAAAGAGCGGGCTTTTTCTTTCTCTTTTAAAACCATAAAAATAGCTAAGCCTATCTAGCACTTCAAGCTATTACCCTAATTACACCTTTCCAATTAAGAGTAAACTATCTGGAAAATTCTCCAGAACTTGGTGAACTGGTGAGTTGTATTACCATATCAGGGAGGAAAATGGAAAAAGACAGAAAGAGAAAAGGAAGGAAGGAACATTTTTTGTTTTAAATAAACTCCAAAATTAACCCACTCCAGGCAAGTTTTCCATGCCTAAGACATCAAATGATGGTGAGCAGTTTCCCGAAGGTTCTGGACCTAAGAAGAAACAGCATGATTTCTATACCAGCAGGTTTTTTTCTTTTCTTCATTTATATTGCCACAGATCTCCCACCCAAAGAGCAGAAATGCATCAAGATTTGTGTGGTTTCCAAGCCAAGGAGATTTCTGTTGATTTTCTTTTCATGGGAAAACTTATGGAAATTAAGGAGCAGAGATCCTGATAGCTGTGACAGGACAATTAGCAGAGTGAGATGAGGCTGAATCTTGAGGGCAGCTTCACTATTTTAGTTTCCTGGTAAAGACAAGGAGCCAAATCACTTAGACTCATTTCTCAGAATCAAATAAAATATTAATGATTGGGAACAACACACTTCATATTGCCAAAACAGATTAGGCAGTATCTATATGCAAGTCAGCCATAATCTCCACCTCAGCTGAAGTGCTGCAATCTCTCAGATGAGTTATCACAGAGCTTTAGATATCTCATGGCCCAATTCTCTTATATCTGTGTGTGGATCCCAAAAATCCCACTGCTTCTATATCAAGATAGTTTACTGCGGGCGTATAAGGAAACACTCAATACTATATAACAGTAGACTCACTACTATAGTAAGGGATGTAGAACCAGTGCTGAACTAAATCCAAATTTTATTCCTATGTTACTTGTAGGAGAAATGCTATCACAAATTCCACAACTGAAAAAAAAAAAAAAAAAAAAAAAATAGGTATAGTTGTTTCATTCATTTTTTCTTTTCTGTTTTTTGTTGTTATTGTTACTGTTGCTTTTTTTTTTCCCAGAAAAGAAAGCAAGAAGTGTATTTTAGATAATGAATGCAATATAAGATGACAATGTAAAACATTAAATGAGAAAAATAACTTTATGTTAAAAAAAAAAAAAATCCTCAAATTTGTAACATGAAAATAATCATTCTGGTGTTTTGTTTCTTCTTTATAAATAGGAAGGTGAGATGATTATGTCACAAAAGTTGGAAACTGAATGATCAGGGGTAACACCTGAAACTGCTTTTAGTCCTCAAAATAATAACTCATTTCACAATGATAAAAATGAAGATTTAACTTTTTGCAGTATTTTCTTACCCTACTTTTTTTTTCTATCTATAAGAAATTATACTTCAGCAATAAAATTGCAAGCTTCATACTGATGTTTTGCTACCCCTCTCTCTCAAGCCATAAACTGGTGTTAAATCACAACAGTATACATTTCACCATGTGAATGAGCATCACTGATAGTGAACCAATCACAATGCTTTCATTGACTAAAGACAATCGTTAAATTTGATGATGAGCAAAATCCAAGAAGCCACCATCTAGGATTTGTAGATACTCCAAAAAAGATAGGACGGGCTCAGGAACAAATTGGTAAGGTCCAGTTAGAACTGCAGGTTAGCCATTCCCCTGTCAGGAGATCCAGCTCCTCAGAAAGTACTGCAGGAAAGTTGTTGTGCTTGTTCCTGTGGAAGTGACCTTCCAAGGAAACTCATTTCAGTGGCCTTCCAGTTCACTGGAAAGCTTTCATAGATTTCAGGCCACAGGATTAATGCCCAAATCCAGCAAAGCATATAACTAACTTTAAGCCTGTATGTAATCTCAGTTAAGTCAATTATGCTGCCTGTATGCTCCAAGGTAAGCAGATCTTGAAATACTTTGCTGGTCTGGTATGATTATCCCTCCTGATGCACGTAGTAACTGCTAACCAGTACACTGCAGATACCTGCCTTCTGCCGTCAGATCTGAAATGCATCTCTTGAGTACCTGATGCACATCAGCAGCCCTGCTACAGCTCTCCTGAACCCACAGAAGGGCTGAGCAAAGAATAAAGGGATGCTCCTTTCTCATTTTGTGCAACATAATGGAGGAGTTAGATGTGCAGCTGGATTCTTTGACAGGTGAGTAATACTCACCTTCAGTGTCTCTCCATAAAAAGCAAGACAAAGCAAACTTCCAGTTCTGAAAATTTTCTGTGCAGAGCTATTTTTGTCTCACCTGTTTTACATTAGCACTGTTTGTGGGTATAATATGATCTTGCTATTACACAACTCTGATCCTCTTTAATCTAAGTATAGGCATATCACTGCTCAAGCTACAAGTCCTTGCAGCCAGCCTGCAAGTGTCAGTAAGCCCAGAAGTAGCGTATTAACCCCTGAATGCCTCGGCCAAACCATTCCAAAACACTTCTGTGGACAGATTATGATCTGCTAAAACTACATCCAGAACTCAAAGGCCTTCTGGATTTCTTCATCCTCACCAGCTTCTGGTAAATTGTCAGAAATCCCAGCAGGACTGTCTGCACTTGAGCCTGCCTGACCTACAGCAGCTTCTTTTGATGGCCTGAAGAATGAACCCAATTTGCAGTGGAAATACCATTGCTCTGTACTACATTTCAGGTAATGGAAGCCCCCACCTGAAAACTGTGCAAGATCTCCAGAGTAAATCATGTAAATCTCTCGTGTAAATATGTATTCATGGGGTATTCACAGCTTGGACCACTGCCATACAGACAGTTCCCTATCAACTGAATGTATATTTAAGGACTTGAAAAAAAACAGAGAGCTCTGACCTGAGCTGTTACAATACATCTCATTTCTGCCATGGCCACTGTAATCTCCCCATGCTCTAGGCCCACACAAAGCCTTATGCACAATGCAGGATTACGAACAGGACAAGGCTCCTTCTTGATGCTGTTTGCTAGGGATAAAGAACTACCGCATCTCCTGGAACATCCTGTGCAATCTTCCTGCATTAGAGAGCAAACTGAACAATTACAGGCAAAATCACATGCACTAGTCTGATTTCTTAGGTGGTAAGAACAAAATCCCTCTTCCCATATTTAAACCCAAGGGAAAACATTAAAGCAGTAGTACTGTGTCCTCTAGCAATAGCATCCATCATGGAGCAGGATGGTATATTCAATCCGATTTCCCAATTTAAACTTGCTTTCATATATAGACCCTATTCTTAGAGTTGAGTTCATCCTGAGGTATCTGCCTTAATGCACTGTGCTGCTATCTCAGACTTATCTGCTTTTTGCAGCTATTCCAATCTGCTAATTAATAACAGGAATTCACAATGGGAAGTCTCTAGCTGAAACCACAGCTAGAAATAGATAAGAAAACAGTTTATTTTACAGTTTTATTTTATACATTTTAGTTTATTTTTTTTAATAAACTGCACGCAGTGGTTCTGCTTTGTCATTTAGTGTCTATCGTGGGTTCTGACATAATGAAACATGACATGATGTAACCATTAAGATGACCCAACATAGCATAACCAAATGCAAAATTATTCATTCTGACTAAGGATGTCAGAATTTTTTTTTTATTATTTTTCTTAAGTTCTACACTCCACCCTACCGCTAACTAATTAATTCTACTTAGGTACCAGGTACAGGACTGAAGCAAAAATGCCTCTGCAGTAACAGCTGAAACATCACATATTGATAAGCAGGAAGATAACTGTAATGTTCAAGAGATGGTAAGGCTACTTCTGAACTAAGGCCTCTATTTTGCGCTGGGAACTATAAAGGCAATGCTCTACAGAATAGAAAACCTGACGTTAGAAGACTTTGAGCACAATCAGGACATTAAATGTGTTTGTGTTTCCTTTGTAAACATTTTTTGTACAAGTTGGAACTGTGTAGGATAAAGGATAAAAAAGCAAAAAAACACCAAAGAAAGAATTTTAGGCAGACAAAGTGGCGCACAGGATAAGGATATGAATCTTTCTGTCTGTCAAGGTGTAATATACTAGAGTGCTCATGATATCAACAGAATGCATCTGCTCTGTACTCTGGTGACTGTAAAGGTCAGGTATTCAGTACAACAGACTACAATGTAAGAATTCTTGAATTTATTGCAAAAAATTGATATTGTACAAGGACTGATCCAAAAGTAATGCCTCCTATTTTATTATGTTGGCCTACAACACCAGAGGCAGATGGTGGTGGTGTAGTAGAGGTTAAACCCTCCCATCACTATTCCACTTTTTTTTTTTTTTTTCCCCTCCTGTGTGACAGCAGCAAAGGAGCAGTCTGACACAGAATTATGTATGAAGCACAGGTGCATCACTGATTTCTTCTGTGTGGAAGTGATTGCACCCACTAACATTCATGGACATTTGCTGAATGTTTATAGAGATGAAATGGCAGATTTGTGACAAAAGAGCACAATGAGGTGGTACATTTCAGGAGTGGTGACAGTGATGTGGAACAAGCCACATTCTGGACAGTCATGCACAGCTGTCACAGCATTAAATGACAATAGCTCATCTACACCAATCAGCAGATTACAACCAGGAAACTGTGTATGGACATGAATATTAGCTTCAGTGAGTTAGAAACAACAGCAGTGTTGCTACTGTTACTAATTACTACATTGCGATGCTAAGATGAAGTCTCAAACTGAGTCAGGCCAGAGAAAACAACCTTCCTCTTTCAACATGATAACAGGATACATACCAGTTTGAAGATCGTGGAGCATATTGACAGTCTTGGCTAGACTGCCCTACCACACCCACAATGTAGTTCAGATTTTGAACCTTCTGACTTCCATCTGTTCAGGCTGATGAAAGATGGACAGCATGGGAAACATTTTCCTAGCAAAAAAACCATCATAGCAGTGGTGTAATAGTAGGTCACCTCCATTGGTGCAGATTTTTATAAGTACGGCTTCCATGTTTTCATTCATTGCTGATGAAAATGCATAGTGAACAGTGGTGTCTACATTAAAAAAAAAAAAAAAAAAAAAAGTGTTAGCAACAAAATAACTGAAAATTTGCTCTATTAAACAGTGCATATTGTGTTCTTCATATCTGTTGTAGTGCCCATGGAAAAAACAGGAGGCATTACTTTCAGAGCAACTTACATACATCTGCCTTCCATCCCCTGCCACTACTAACAGGGTTCACAAGTAGGTGACAGACTATACAGACATGCTTTTAGAAATATTAACTCCCAGGCACAGTAGCAAGAGTTAAGAAGAGAGTTTCAGATTTAAGTTCCCCTCATTACCATTCAGAAAACTATCATTTAATATTAAGGTAATTGTAACACAAGGACATGAGTCATGCCCTTGTGTTACAATTACCTTTAATATTAAATAATAGTTTTTGTAATGGTAATTTCCTTTGGGGATGTTTCATTCTAAATTAGGCAGTTCTGAGTGATGTCTGTCTTTGCAGATATCTCTATCAGCTGCTAAAAGCTCTCCTACAAGTGCACAATCTATAGGTATTCCAGACCACAGATGCTGCTTCACTAAAGTCATTGTCTTTTGTAATCTGTTAGCAGCTTGACTATTTGTCCATTTCCACAGCTTGTGCACCATACAACAAGCACAGTTTTCTATAAATTATCACAACCATATAAACATGACTAAAGACTAAAAAGTCCTTTTCAGAAAGGCATTATTTAAAAAAGAAAAGGACAGGCACTAAAAGCAACAAGATCCTACTGCTGATGGATTATGAAAGGAAAAATCTTGACAGTGAGCCCTCAGTACTCACTCTGAAGCTCTATAAACCCCAAGGACATCTTTCAGTTTGCACAGAGCCTTCTGCATTCAGAACTATAGGAAGAAGACATAGGCCTCCTCGAAAACTTTGGGCTCCAAAGCAGATGTGAGCAGCACCAAGCCCTCATACTGTGTGAGAGCTCTTTCCCAGTGGCACAAATCAGCTCTTCAGTAGAGCAGTAACATCCTGAGGAATTGCAAAATTTCCTATTTTGCAACAGAGCAAGAGAGGGAAAGTGCCAAAACTAGGTTTGAGGATAAATGGTTCTTCACACTACCTTACTTGCTAAAAATAGGCAAAAAAGAGCTGCCATTCTTCCTGGTCCTCACAATGCTGCTAAATGAATATTGCAGAAAGGGAAAGTTCTGAACTCCCTGACACAGATATGCCAATAAGTGTCTGTAAAATTCCTGAAAGTGTCTCAATTTCCCTTCCTGATAAGTATCTGGGACAACGTCAAGCTTTCGCCAGCAGAAGACATATATTGCAGGTATAAATTCTAGAGAAATTGAGTCTCATAAAGGAATTCTATTTGAAATGACCATAACTTTAGTGTGGAAGCAGTTTAAAGACCTCTGCATTTTTATCTCCAATATTGCTTGCCCTTGTCAGGGCAATAGTTACTTTTTTTTTTTTTGGTATCTCTTTCAGAAGTTTGGAGTACAAGCTAAGGGCTAGGTGAGACCCTCTTCTCTGGTTACTGCTTAAAAATCCCATATGATTCCACACGCAGCAAGCAAGCTCTGTGGAGACTCTCTATTACATTTGAACAACACAGGTAATGAAATACTGGTGCTTCAGATCATTAGTCAGGTAATTATGATTTTTGTTTATTTGAGTTTAATTAAAATTAGTCTCGGAAAGCATCCATTACAAGAAGAGGTCCTCACTGAACAACCAATACACAACAGTCCTCAGCTAGTAAACAGTCTCAGTTCTTCTCCCCAGCTTAAAAATAATAACAGTAAGGAAAACTCGCTAACCATTTAACACGCTTTCCTGTACAGATTTCAGATTAGAAGTGAAAGAAGGGCAGCATCGTTCTCTCTCATTTAACCCAAATCACCTAGACTGGGGAAAAGAAGAAATCAAATCTCTGTTCCACAATTAATATGACCTGGTTATCTGCCCCAATGCACCACAAAGCTACTCACCAGTATTTTTGTAGTAAGCTGTCTTTGCTGAAAGGCAAAGCCTTTGTGCAATTAAGCACATCTCCACTGAAGTCAACAGTTTTGCACCCACTTAGACCTGCCCCACATTTTTTTTTCAGATGCAACTCACTCCATTTAGACAAATCTGTTTTCTTCAAGTGCCATCCTATATGTATTTGTGGCAGAGAAATGGTAAGACAGCAAACACATTCATCTTTAATCTGATGGATGCTTCACCACATGCCAGGATGTGTGTTTCAAGGTATATTGTCTGAGAAATAAGTTCTCAGAATTCATGGGGTGGGGGTTTACAAAGAGACAGATGTAGAAATGCTTACATGTTGTGACTAAAAGCTGACTGGCCCAACTACATGAAATAATACAACTCTAAAATTGAGACTAGCACAGGCTTAATGATGCAAATTTCAGTTTTATAATCCTCATCAATTTCCAGGAAACAATGTAACATAGCAAAATTATGGGGGAACCAAAGGGTTTCTCGGTTTATTAGGTACATGATCCAAATCCTGTAAAATTCAGAGGCAGTCTTTGCATAGAGAATAATGGACTTTGGAGTGGGCTCTATGCTAGAGTTATTTCTGACTGTAGAAGCAAAAATGCCCCCAGCCACAGAGCTGCAGACATGTACTTTATATGCAAAAATACAATTCCTTGGTGAGAACTCTATACATTATGCTTATAGGAAAAAGTTAAATAATGCATCTATCTGTTACTATTGTTTTACTTATTACGCAGAAAGGGAGGAATTCAATATTCAATTCAAAAAGAATTTTTGGAGAAAAGGAGGAGGGTGGGGGTAGGTAAATAAATATATCTAAAATCACAACACGATACTAATGTTCAATTACAAAAAAACTTTAGAGAAGTCTTATTTATTTATTTATTCTAATTCTAAATCCCTACCACCACACAACAATGTCACATTTTAATGTAATATCATGTCCAATGCATATTCATGAAATAAAAATCTTGGCAGTGGCACAAGAAAAGTGGGATGAAGTGTGTTTGGTGGAGTGCGTCACGTTTCCAGACCAGCGGATTTTTTGATTAAAGTCCCTTATCCGTTTTATCATGCATATCCACTCTCTGATTAAAGTGATCTGGAGCTGACACTCACAATGTCAGTATGCACTGAGACCCTTCACACAAAACATGGTTGGAATTTATATGCTAAAAAAAAAAAAAAAAAAAAAAAAAAAAAAAAAAAGGAAGAAAGGGGGAGGAAGAGGAATAGACCAACCGAACCTGCTACATTAAAATAAGTATATAGGTATATATCTATGCACTGGAAAAAACACATTTTGAATTGTTTTACACTCGCATATTTCTTTTTTAACATTGACAAGATACTAATAACTGCATGTTTTATTTCCATTTCAGAAAATATCTATGGTGTGAGTTCTTCCACTGTGTTACACTGGGCTTTCAATCAACATGCCTCCAAGCTGGGGTGAAGAAAAGAGCAAGCTAAGGTCTCCCACAGACATCAATAAATAATGAATTCCTCCAAAATTACATGCAGGCCTTCATCTTTTTTTTCTTTTAAACTTTGTTAATTAATGTATCATATCTTTCTATATTTAAACCACAGGTTATTTGTTAAGAAAACTGCACAGCAGCAGAGGTACGTGGATATTGCAAGGAAAAGTTAACCACAGATCCACAGATCTTTCAGGCCTCAGTAGCTTCCAAGCATGTTTAAATCGACCTGTTTTCAAACCTCAGCATATTTACAAGGATGCAAATTATGTAGGTACAGGTCCATACTCTTGAAAATACGGATGACCATTTTTCTGGTAGAGATGGATCCAGTCCTCAAACTTTTTAACTTTGCGGTCACATTCTTCACCTTGATTGCAGAAGGTGCTTAAGAATGTGCTCAACTTTAAGCTCAAGATCAATGAAATTTAAGCACGCACTTGAGGTATTTGTGAACAAAAGGATTTCAATAGTATCGGTAACAAAGGTTTTACAAATGTTCTTTCCCTCTAGGAATACAACAATCTTTTGCATTTCTAAATAGAGTCCCATCCATGAAATAATTATGGAATGGCAATTTTGGTTTCAGAGAGATCTTTTCAAAGGTTTCTGAGGTGCTTTTTAAAGCCTGCCTTTAAGCTCGAGAATTCTGGATCTTTTGTTAAGTTTTCAGTAACTTGTACTTCCTTAATAGGTTTAATGTATCCCATATAACTTTGGCTATTTATATTGACTTATGTAGTCTGAACTACATTCTCATTTTCCTATCTTACTATGTTGAGAGGTGGGTTTTTTTTGTTGCTGTTGGGAAGTAATCTTTACTAGACAAAGCAAGCAAATCAGTGGCATGTTTAAGGTCCATTGCTGTTTCTCTTCTCACATGCTATTCAGATGTTTGCTTTAGTGCCAAAGTTCAATCGATATGCTATTCCAATACTCAACTTTTTCAGAGCACTGCTACCAGTCATGCTGAACTGTTGCTATATTGCAACGTTGACAGACATTACATAAGAGTTAGTGAAGGACTGTCAAACTAATTTCATTGGTGAATTAACTCTCTCACTTCATCAAAAAGTTTAATAAAGCAAATATAGTAAGAGTCTTAGGAAAAGTATATTAGTTTCTTTTACTTGCAAGGGCCACAGTTTTAAGATCTTCTGCATAAAACCCTCTGAAACACTCTAAAACAGAACCTAGGGTGTAGGTTTTCTGCACTCATTCTTTCTGTTCACCAGAAATTCATCATTCCTGCATGACAATTCTGAAAGAAGAGCATTCGGAACTTGAGAATTAAGATAAAACGTGGGAAATTTCAGGAAAAGCTTTCTGGAAAAAAAGTCTACCAGCAGTAAAGTGTGTTTTCATCAGCACAAACATAAACTGCTGGGCAGTTTCACAGTGAATAGCCCAGAAGCAGAGTTTCCACACATCAGTGGTGTGTACAGTCACAGTGGCAACTGAAATCTAGCAGCCAGCATTGCTTCTGTAAAATACACTTCGTGCTGCCCTGCATTTGCAGTGCTTCTAGGGAAATTAATTCTACACAGACATTTCTGATAGATCCTTCAAAGGAGGTTGCTACTATGGCAAATATTGTGAATTAGGTACAATTAAACCATAATAGTGACCTATGCAAAAGTGATACTACAATAAACCAACTCAGCTACTAAATACACTTAAGGAACTACAGACTAAGGACTCATATATAAGGATTAAGACCTCATATATAACTCGCCTTTTCTACCTTTAAGGATACCTTGGAATGACCTAATGACTTCAAACAGCAGCTACAACTGTAAACAAAAGTCATGCTCTTGTGCTTCAGTTATTTACAACTAAAATCCTAAAGAAATACCAGAAAACACTTAATTCTGCATTCCAAAACAACGAACAGAAAGAAAATCACCACCAAACAAAAACCCAAACCCTTGAGCGGTTGGAAGCCTGATCGTGAGCACCTAAAATTTTCCAATTCTGAAATCATGTCCTATGTTTTCAGACCAGATGCTATGTAAGGGCAGCACTCTAAAGACCAAAGCAAGTTTCTGTCACTGACTACTGCTCTGAGCATTTACTTGGGATTTACAGATCAGGAGTCCATTGCTGGCTCAGAGCAAATATGCATTTCATCCCAACAGGGAACCTCACATTCACTTGCCAATCTGGTCCTTTGTGTTCAGTAGGTCAGTTACGAAGACTCATTACTAAATACCTCTGACCTCACTTCAGATACAACTCTATAAGTAAGCACAAAATGTTTGTTGCCCACTTCATGCCCCACACACGCTGAGCGAATACAAAAGGCCGGACTCTTCTCCTCCAGCTTCAATATCCCCTTTAGAGCAAAGTTCTCTGGGTGGTCAGTGGAGAGCAGTGAGCATTTGAAAGGACTGCTGTCATCCAGCTGTGAGCAGAAACAGCAGGTGAATCTTTCCCCCAAATTTTTCTTTTTTATTATAGGAGAACTCACTCAAGGGACTACCTTAGGTAAAACAAACAAAGAAATAAATAAAAGCCACACTAGACAATTCTGTAGATGCCAAAGGTGAATGAAATGAATCACTGAATTCTTACCAAATACTTTACCGCCTACATAGCACAATTAATGAAACTGAACTTTTCCTCCAGGTATCCATGCAGTTATTTCCACCCTTTTCTATCATGCACATATTTACTCACTACCGTGAGCAGCACGAGAGCCATCTCAGAAGGAAAGATGAGTAAAACTACCTCATATATAGCCAAGGCCCCAACTAGGCTGAGAGGCAGTTGCAAAATCCTTCACTGACCTCTTATTATTCTCCATGGAAATGAAGAGCTCAATTTGCATGTGGTACCCAGCTGAGCACCATTTGTCCTGTGTGCTGACAGTAGAGATTTGCATGGATGAAATCAAAGATATATCTACAGTACTGAGAAATTGTTTAGATAATGCAAAACCTAACATATAGGAAGCACATTGCTTTTCCAGGAGCTGTTTACAAAATGTTCATAAGCTAAATATTATACTTAAAATTGTAGACCTGTCCAGTTAGCAAACACATTTGAAGATTTGGGATTCTGTTTTCAGACTCTTCCCAGAAAAGATAAATTAAGTTAAAAGTAAATAAATAAAATTACTGGGTACTGATTAACCATTCAACTCCCAGTGATTTCTATGAATCTACATATTTGTTAATTTGCACCCCAAATAGCTACTTTGTCCTCACTTATGACCCAAGACTGAGCAGAAGCAATGATAAAGTAGGATCTCATATCACTTAATGTCTCATATTACAACTTCCTTACATTTAGAAGCTACACAGCACTAGTCAGTAGTACATGAGGCATTATGAATAATGAATAACTTACTACAGTATAATTGCCAAAGTAAATGAATAAAGCAGAATCTCTGTTCCAGCATCCTTGCTTTTAAAGAGTGTATTCTCTTACTAGAGGGAGAAATGAAGACAAATGTTTGTGAAAGATGCAACAGCAGGAGTGTTGGTAAGAAAGAGGGGAACAACAAAAATCATAAATGCATACACATGTACAATTACACAAGTGAGAAGAGCTACAAAATGGTGAGCTCAAATGCAAATCTACGAGGGGAGAAAAGAAGTAGAAAAATAAAAGCAAGACGAGGAAGGTTTGAAAAACAATTGAAAGTTCTCAGAGATGGGAAATCATGGCTGCTATGACCACCGACACCTGTGCATAGGAAACCAGACATTCTCTGATGCCAAGTATTATTTTCAGGCCTCCCACTCAAAGACCAGAGGCCACTGCCCATTTGTGAATGCTTCTCAGATAACTTAAGGAAGAATAAGGCTCAGTCTACTTAATAAAGAAGTCTTCAGCACAAAAAAAATAAAACCTTCCACTTTATTCCCAAGTAAAAACTCAGTTAACCTCACCCGTGGGATGATCTCCTTTTGCAAGGGCTGAAGACAGGTGTCTTGAACCCAAGTCAAAATTCAGCGACTTAAGGCATAAACTGCAGCTCTAAATCACCTGTGATGAGTAAAGAGATGACCCCACTCCCTAATTAATTTGTCACTGCTGTTCTTACATATTTCAACTCAACAAAGAGGAGGGGATCTACAGGATCTCAAGAGTATACTTTTCCCTTCTGTAATGACTAAGTGTAAATGCTGGTGGCACTGGAGCACACAACGTGTTTGGGAAGAGTGGAGAGGATCAATTCTGTCTCCCCCTCTGCCTCTCAGGTTTTTAATTCAGCTGTCTACTCCACAAATTAGCAATTACAACAGAAATACACAGGGCTACTCACATACAAACAACACACAGTACTCTACACAGTCTGTGTAATAAATGCATGTTATGAATATCAATACAACATACAATTTCCAATTAATGGGATTTAGGGTTGGGGCTTTTTAACTTAACTCCTATAGCTTCTTTTTGAAACTTCTGCATATATTTTCTATTTCTGAGGGAGGTTATAAATCCTGTTTTAATGTTTTGCTGTTTATGCAAATTTCCAAATATAAAGGCATATGGTGACAGAGTGGCACTAACTATCTGCTTTTCAGCATACATTCCTTTGCTATTACAAGAAAAGAAGGCCTGATGGAAAGAAAAGAAAAAAAAAAAAAAAAAAAAGGAAAAAGGCAGTGTACAAATTGTCACTGCATTAGCATAGCACTGGTTCAGATTTCTTAGCTTTACTCTTGAACTCTGATTCACTAATAGCTCTACTGGCTCCTGCAGGGCAACTGTGGATGCTCCTTCATGTCATAAGATAGAGTGGGTGCTCAAGTTTATAATTATAGTTTTAAACTGGCAGGAAAAAAAAACAAAAGAGAGAAAAATGAAGGAGAAGTTTTTTGAGTCAGAGGTTCTCCTGACACCGGCAGCCCCACTGCGTGGGTTTCATGTATCCAGTTTGCATTTTGCCTGATAACGTAGCAGGCACATCACGCTATTCTGAAACAGCAGGATTATTTTCTCCATTCTAATTGATGAACAGCTGTGCTGTAATAGACTACAAAGCGAAGCATCACTGATCGCTCCTCAGGCCACCCCAGGAACTGAACACTCCACAGGGAGCCAGAAAAGAATGAAAGTTTAAAAAAAAAAAAAGAAAAAAAAGAGAGAAGAAAAAAAAAAGAGAAGAGAAAAAAGAGACATCAAACATTTCAAAATATCCTCCTCTGGATTACTACTATTATTCAGTATCCTATTCGGTAATAATTAATTCCAATTTTCCCTGCAGTAACTCTGGTATACGACCTAACCCTAAAACAGTTGTACATTATAAAACATAAATATCAGCTCTTTTAAAAGTGAAATGTTAGAGTCCATAACTATTTGTCACTGTGCATCAGCATTCACTACATTCAAGTCACTCCTGGGATCACATGTTCCCTAGAAGTGATTTTTGTCCCAAGAAGCCCACATTAGCCAATCATTAATCTGCTAGAATTCATTATCAGTCCCTTCATTCTACTTTGTCAAAGTTATTGTTATTATTCCATGACTCACTATGGATTTGTAGCTCATCTCAATTTTTGTCTTGTCTATTTTAACATGCTAGCACAGTAAGCTGAAATACATTGAAACTATTCAACTCAGTTTGGAGTCCAATTTGAATTTCTAGTATAATGTTAAAATGAGGGTGAGGGTCAGGCTCAGACTCACTGCAATGGAATCTTGCAGTGCTTTCTTGAAAGATTTGTATCCCAAAGGTTGGAAGCCTTGAGCATCACTGGAAATATTTGATTATTTGATGGGTGGAGACTTCATAAACTTAGCAACTCATTCCTCAACTTTCCATTATCTTTTGCTTCCAGAAATGGCTGCTCAACTTGAATTCAAAGTGTAATAGGAGAGTCATCTTTCTATTTTAGAGACAGTCTAGAAGCAAGAATCAACCTGATGTCTAAAAGATAGATATACTTCCATTCCCTTACCAGATGCTATGGGGGAAGATCAGACTTGCAATCCTAATTTAAGACTCATTTTGCCTTTACTGTGTTTTCTGGGGACAAAAAAGTGTAAGAAATAGTTAAAGGATGCTTCTTCTTGCATCAGTGAACCAGTTCCAAAAGCACAGACTCAGTTCAATCAAAATTAGTGACAAGAAAACAATCTCCCCATTCTGCTCAGCGATGGAAAGGTTTAGTTGT
This sequence comes from Tetrao urogallus, assembly GCF_951394365.1. Lineage (NCBI taxonomy): Eukaryota > Metazoa > Chordata > Aves > Galliformes > Phasianidae > Tetrao > Tetrao urogallus. The sequence continues at coordinate 46,996,554 of NC_136819.1, read as the reverse complement.
TCTTATTTTGTGTTACTGGAAGTGATTTGCTACATCTTTCCTATACGTAAGCTGTGTGCTTATGTGTTCTTTTGTCTAGATAAGTGTTATCCTGTAAATGAACACAATAAAACTTCTGTTTATCTTAATGCTATTAAAAAAAAAAAAAACAACTCACAGATATAAGAAATCAATAACTATCCACAACAATTTACCAAGGATTCGGTCTGGGTAGAAAAATTCAAATCGCATTGATTTTTTTACAAGGAAAAAAAGCCAGTTGACAATAAGCTTCAACTAACAAAATGCCATGTGCACACAACTGGAAGGGATTCAGAAAGGCAGTTATTTAAAACCTGAACTGCCAATTAAGACAAGTAAGACAGCTTTGAATACAAAAATCAAGCCCTGGACATTGACATTTGACTTAGTTTCTATGCCTCAGTTTCACCATTAATTACAGGAGAGGAAAGCAAAACCACACAGAACTTTAAGACTCATATCTAAGAGAAGCTTCATTTAGTGCATATGCCACCATCCATCAGCTGTTGCACTCAGAAGAGGTGCATAAGAACTGTGCTCATCAGGGATGCCAAGTTCATCTGGGGTATAATTTAAGGTGTTGATTTTAACTCACCAACATCTTTAAAGACTGGCTATTCAAAAAGCCTCCCTCTTACTTTTGTAACTGCTAACTTCTGCCAAAGGGCACAAGGTAAAAGCCCCCAGACTGAAAGGTCAGTTGTCTGTTAGATGTGAATCACCAGTGAGGAGATGGCTCACAGCTACACTTGTTGGAAGGCCTCAGGCCTTTCTTCTAGCAGGCTAGAAGACACATTACATTCTTACAAAAATCACAAGTTATAATGGTTTTAAGGTTTGGGGCTTTAGTGGGGGGTTGTTTATTGTGTTGTGTTTTTGTTGTTATGTTTTTTATGTCAGCTTGCAAATATGATTGAGCTGATTAGCAGATGTGTGGTCATCTTGTTAGTTGTTTTTATTTGCATTGTTAATTCAACATGATTTGTTCCTGCTCAAAGAATAATGTGGTAAGCACATTTCAAAAATGATTTGAGAAGAATAAATAATAAAATGCACACTGTATGAATGTAGAGAAAGGCACAAGATATTTTTCACATTTATTCTGTCAGAATTCAACCCTTTTCAGCCCATTTCTCAGTCCAATTGTATGAGAATTTCAAATCAAACACTGGGAACACCATTAGTGGATCATATCAACTTTTCTTCAACACACAAAAAACACCAAATAACCTTTGAAGAACTTATAGCCTATCCAAAATTCTGGCACTGCCTCAGCAAACAAGTGCCTTGGGCAAAAACGTTTGGTGAAAGATAGCGTAGAAACAAGCTTCCTAAGTCTGGGTGCCTTGTTAGAAAGCCTCGAGGCCAGTTACATCAATTGGTGGCAATAGGCTGGGTGGCCCTGACAGCTAGAGAAAAGGGCATGCTCAGCCAGAAAGCATCAGCAAAAGGACCATAATAATGTGGTCAAGTGACAGCAGCTGGCTGTCAAAAAGCAGAAATGACAACACAAAAATATCTGGGTGAAATATAGGAGTGGACTAATGGTGACCTCTTAGCAAGAATGTTATTTAACTCAGCTGAGGGGCATCAACAGGCTCAATTAGAATACAAAAGTGTGATCCAGAACCAACCTGGTCAGATTTTGCCTTTAGCTATTCTGTCACCATCTGTAGAATAAGCATTCTTGAGTACTTGCAAGAAATTGTAAGCCAGGGAGAGCCTCATACACATCCTTTGTTACAGCGGAGTTTGATAAAATTCATGAATGAGGTAGAGAAATCAGTTTAGTTCTGTTCTGTAGGTTTCCAGTAAGGCCTTCAGAGGTCTCTAACCTGTTGGCGCACAGCTAATAAACACAGACTATGACATCTGCCAGGCAACACATAGATTTGGTGGCTTCCCCTAATTTAATTTTAAAATTTAATTAGATGTGATTTTCTCCCAAATACAAAGACGCAGTTTTTCAAATTCCCAAACCTCATGTCTTGGCTGAACAGGGAAGGATGACAAGGTCAAACACTTTCTTCTAAATTTCTACAGTCAGAAGCCAAAACAAAATTTTGAATATAGACAGTTCACCTGCTTTATTTTCAAAGGGACTGCTGAAATAGAAGTCATGTCCATAGGTCTACTGAACTCAGTGGTCTCATGCCGACATGCTGCACTGGGGTCATAATGAAAGAAGGAGGTTTCTCTAAACTAACCTTTCCATAGCTCCAGATTTCCACCAAAGTCATGAATAAAGTATATACACTTCCTTAGAGCAGCCTTACACACATGAGAAAAGCAGAGAGAGAGATTTCTCCTAGAAAGTGAGCTGATTCATGTCCTTGTAGTTATGTCCAATATTTTGACAGTAGCTTAGTAATTAACCTTGCAAGAGTATTGCTCTGTACTCAGTATCATTGCATTTCTGCTGTGACCACTATGAAGTGCTTTTTCGTGAAAGGAAAGAATTAATCTAAGTGGGAAAATTACTGGAACAAGAGAGGAACTCTAATGGCAACCTTGGCATCCTGCAATTTCACACATTAAAATATATTATTAAAAAAAAAAAAAAACTAAAAAAAAAAAAAGAAAAAAAACAACTACTACAGTGCTTGTTGTATAAGGCTAAGCTTTCTACTCTTCAAACTATTAATAAGGGCTTCCCATTGAGAAGACAAATACATGCTTGATGCATTTTTAATCCTGTGCCAATACATTTGACTAATGCTGTTTGCTGTTTCAGTGACAGGATTTAACTTGCCCTTCTGCATTCAACATTTCTGATTATTAATGACATTTAGAAAACATAGGCAGTGGCTGTAAAAGTTATATTCTGGTCAATGTTTTAAGAAGTAAAAAGATCATCAATTAAAGGGCCAAATACTCATTAGACAGTAAATTTAATCATTTAATAAAATAATTTTTAATCATTTAGTGAGTTCAGTGAAATCACTACCATAACTAGGAAAAATATCATCTGGTCCACTGTTAAAAATTGCCAGTGTAAGCTGAAAACAAAAAACTGCAGCCTTTTCAAATATGCAAATATTATATAGATAGCCTGTATGAGTCCAGCAGTCTTTACAAGAAAGTGTATTTTAAGACCCACCTTGGTTTGAACATACTGTTGTCTGTAATTGCTACCATAAAGACATCCACACTTATACTATAAATGAGTCAGAGATCACTGCTGAAATGTAATATACCTTTTTCTTTCTGAAGTTCTCTGATGTTTCAAGCAGGTTTTTCCAAATTTGCAAAGAACATTTCTCTGAAGAAAGAAATAACATTGGTATCTCTAATGAGACAACCAATATAGGGATCACATTGAGTTAATTTTTTTTACCACAAGAAACTGGAAAAGAACATCCCTTTCCTACGGGCTGATTATTATTTTGTTATTTAAATGACAATGTAAAGCTAAGGTTATGACAAAATTACACGTGGCGATGATCTCCCAGTGACCTCAGTTGTGCTGTTCCATTACAGCACACAGTATTAACACACTAACAAAATGCACGCGCTTACGGTACTGTCAGGCACCAATGCAAATCAAACAGCACAGACGGCACATTACTTTTGTTTTAACCATTAAAGGCTCTAAGAAATACAACATGACAGCCAGAAGAAAGCAGGCTTGGATTTTCTAAAGGTGTCCAGGAGTGGCGCTGATTCATATTTTCTTCGGTATCCTTTTTTAAAAGGCCTTTAGCTGTGCCAATACAATACATTCAAATCCTGACCTTTCTCAACACAATGAAGATACTCTATATATCTTACCATATAACACAGAGAATCAATACTGTATTTTACTAAATGTGAGTTAATTTTGCCTAGGGAAGGAAATTACTGCTGTTAATACTAGAATTCTCTTTTTTCCTCCTCCCAGTCCGTGAGTTTCAGGTTTGCCGAACCCTATCACTGTTTAAAAAAGGTTTTGAGAGATTTTAATAGCTAATAATAGGAGGAAACATAAAAGGACAAATCCAATTTAAGTGAAAGGGTTCCTGTGTAAGCATTACTTGTCAGTCTTTGGTCGTACTGTATAGGGACCAGCTACGGAGCACTGGCAGCAAAGAAATATAAAGTCCAGATTTAATTCTGATACAGAGAAATACAATTTCAAAACCGGATGTCTTATCATAGGCATGTCCCATTGGAGAACTCATTTCCCTAGCAAAAGGCTGTCACTGCCATTATGTTGTACAAGGAACCAATTTACTACTACAGCTAAACAGGGTTACCGGTGCTGTTGGAACTTAAGCATTTGAAGTTATCGCTAGAAAAAAATAGCATTTCAAATGTCAGTGAAATGGGAAGGTATAATTGAAAAGTATCAATCAGAGAAGCAAAAGGGTTTAGAAAGCTAAGACTGCAGTTTTAGTACTGTCTTCCCCCCCCACACACCACTTCCTCTTTTTATTTCTTTAAGCTTTTTTTCCTCTATTTCCTTTTTCTCATTCACATGCAAGTTCAAACGTAGTTCTGTAAAATAAAAGATTTGGGCTTGATATTTGTTCTTCAGACACTAAATAATTTTTTTTTGTTTTCTTCTACAACCTACTGACCACAATTTGACTACACAAAACTCATCCTGCTTTCAAAGCTGCCAAGATGGAAGACATCTAAATGAATGGAACAAAGCACATTTGAATTTTGGTTGGTTTTATCCTTTGTGTTTTGGTGGGGGTTTTTTGTTTGTTTGTTTTTGGGTTTTTTTTTGTTTTGTTTTGTTTTTTCTTCTCAAACAAATCCCATCTATCTGTTCACTTGAACATCCATTCCTTCATGAGATTTTCCCCCCACTCCAAGTTGACCCTACAGAAAGAGAGTGAACAAACCCTTGCGCTTGCAGAGCCAGGAAAGCAGAGAAATTGTCTACAATGCAAGCTGAACAAGTGTCAGAAGATCGTGCACATATTGCTACTGCTGACTTCATAATGTCTCCCATACAAACAGACAGAAGTGGACTTCTTCAAACTGCCTCACAATTACCTCTTCCAATTTGCTACATTTTATCACATTTTATCCAGAATCAACGCCTGGTGACATTAGGAGCATGTTCAGCTCATCTAAAAATCAGAAGGCTAAAATTACACACTCTGTATCCTATAGGCAGAATGTCAAGCTTCCTTCATTACTACTTTCCTTTCCTGTGCACAGTTGATATCGGGACCCTGAAAAACTGCATTCGAGCAGTAATTAGCAAGACAGAGCTGGTGTACAGTCACACTAAAAGTTGCTCATTTTACCCCTTAAATAGGCTGACAAATTGGATGTGGTAATTTATCTGTTTAGCTAAACATCACTGCCCAGGTGCCAGGGACAAAGGTTGCTGTGCAAAACCAATTTATCTGCTGTTAGCTACAATTCACTCAAAGTAAAACTGTGCTAGAAATATAAATTCACAATATTGGCCCTTCTTTGCACCTTGAAAGGACTTTCACCAGTTAAGAGGTGAAAATGAAAAGATGATGTCAGAAAGTCCTGCTTTGATGATGTACAGTCATGCGTATTTCCAGTAAAAAGAACATTAACCCCATGTTGCACAGGAGGGAGACAAGAGTCTGTAAAGAGCCAGGGGAGTTTCAGAGAATTCATGGTCAGGAATGGATCCATACAGTAGAAAGATAAATTTGTGTATTAGGAGTGATCTGCACGAAAAAAAGCTGATGGTTGGTGCTGAGGTTAGAATAAAAGCACTCTGAAATAAAAGTTGCACCTCTTCTTCAGAGCTTATTCAAACTTTTCTTTCAGAAGTAACTTTACCTCACACAGAAGAGCCTTCATCCACATTAGAGTGCAGATATATTCCTCCTCCACCACCTTTTTGACAAATTTCAAATTCAAATAACTGAACGGCTAACAGCCCGCAATTGTTCTTTATATTAATAGATGTACATGGTATCTTTTGAAGATCAGGTAGTAATTCAGTTCTTAAAATTCTTCCACTGTTTATAAATGATTTGAGCATAGATGTCATAGCTTTTGATGTATCATTACAGCTCATGTTCTGCTACATTCTCTTATTCAACTGGAAGCAACTTTTATGTGCTCACGGAACCAAATGTCATGCTAACTTGGACCACTGAGTCGTCAATTTCATTTATTTTGGACCACAGGTTCAAGGTGTTAATTACATGATGTATCCACCTCAGGAAATTAGTGACAATGATTGTGAGACAACAGCTTTTTGACTTAAAAACAGTCAAGAAGCTAAAAAATAGGAGGCTCTAAAGAAATCCCTGGCTTTCAATGCTTTCCAAATTTCAGTTCATTAGAATCAAATCAACAAACAAATAATATGGGAAATTTGAGTACAACTCCCCTCTACTGCAGATAGAGGTGATGTGCCACCACATCCTGGAGTGCCTCAATTCTCTCGCTGTAGTGAAAAATTCTAATAACTTAACTGAAGTAATTCATTGTTACTAGAGTTGGAGGGGAAAGGGGGCTGCTAATTTAATCAGCTAACACTCGGGGAAATGCTGCCATTTCTAGTTGGGCTGAGTGCAAGAATTTCTCCACTCTGTCTTTCCTGAAGATAAAGAAGTGTAGATTGCTCCTATCCTCCTGTCCACAGCCACCTCTGCTACGAGGACAGTGAGAGGCAGTGAAGCTTAAAAACTGAGCTCAAAAACATAAGTCAAAAACTTCTCTTCTTCAAATCAGTTCATGAGAAACCCAAAGAATGAAACACGATTTCTTGGGAAAATATGATAAAAGATAAAAATAGATAAAATAAAGATAAAAAGGAAATGAACTAGGTTGTTCACTGACAATTTGCAAACAAACAAAAAAATTCTAATTTACAAACAGTCATTTTTAAACAGTACATCCAATTCTGGTCTCAAAATAGAGTTATTTCTTAAATATATCTTGCAGCCACTTGGAAAGGCAAAGCCTTTAGTTCTCTGATGACAGCGTTGCAGGAGGCAAACAGGGTAGCACCACTTAAAGAATGTTCCTTCCCCGTAAAAGAGAGAAAAGGTCTCAAGCAAAGAAATATCTCTTCACCTTATCGGTTCTTTAGCCATTTCTTGTAGCTAGGTGAATACAGGAGAGTCTATTCCAAAAGACAAAACCAACAAAGAAAAAAACCACACAAATATCTATGCATTACAAACAATATTTTGTGGGGTATTTTGTTTGTTTGTTTAAGGGAAGTGAAATGCCTAGGTTTTTTTTCTGTTTTGTTTTTTGTTTGTTTATTTGTTTCTAGGATAAAAGGAACCATCTAGTTTTTAAGTCAAAATTGGAAGAGAGGGAAATTAAGAAAAAAAACTAAATGGAAAAACCAACAGGATTAATATTGATGCAGCTATGGCAAAAGCAAACAGACAGGCAGGGACAAGATTGCATCCAACCTCCAAAACACATGTAAAGTTGGAGCTAAAATGTCATATGCATATGCAATTTATATGCAAAAATCTTTTACATAAAGCTACTAACTGCCAAGTCTTCTTTCACAACTTTCTCGAGGCTTGAAGTAACTCTGGGATTTTATATTCTCCCTCCGTCACCTTACTGAAGGCACGACTGTCTGTGAAGAACGCAGAAACTTTCTTAAGGCCATGGTATTAAATTCTTCCTTACGTTGCTGGGCTGGTGGCTCTGCGGGAAGACCTATTTTTTGCTTGTGTTCAAGCAACTTCCCTGGCAGTTATTGCCTGCAACAGACTGTAGGGAAGTTGCCAACATTCAGAAGCTCTGATGATGTGAGCCAACCTTAGACTAATAATTTTTTTTTATCTCAATATAAGTGGAAGAATTACATAAAAATAGACAATTTTTAACAGTATGGTATTCTGTTATGAGAGAAGGCTAAATAACACGAGTGCCATATGAACATCTTTCTCCTATCTACATCACCTAACTTTAGCATAGTCCATATGTCTATTTGTCTGATAGCTGAACTTATTGAAATAATACAAGTTATAAAAGAGAGTTCTAAAGCTCGGCACCTCGAAACCCTTTGAAGTAAAACACCTATCAGTTGTAAATGGCTTTTGCGTAACCTTCAAAATGAAAATCAATTAACAAGTGCACCAGAATGTTACACATAAACCCAAACACATTTTAAAAAGTCCAGAAATGAGGATGAATATGTAGTCAGGCATTTATAGTCAGGCATATCTTGACACATGGAAAGAGTTTCTGCAGTCAGCTCTCAAGAACCTGCAGGACGACAGCGTAGGCTGAAGAAAAAAGCTTCCAGAAAACTCAGCCTGCACACAAAATGAGTCAGTGGCCAGCACTGGGCGACAGCATATGAGGGAATTGGAGACAATTAAGTTTCCAAGTTATTTTAAATTTCAGGCAGAACAGTTTCCTTTAGACAGGAAAGATGGGCAAAACCATCAGAAGGAGACAAACAGACAATGGTTTTACAAACATTTTGCTTCCACTTCTCATCTCCGTGGCTATTGTACATCATCAGAATGCTCAGTGCGCACACGCGAGCATTTCCAGAGCAGAGGCTCTGACATCTCTGCTCCCAGCAAACAGTTTAAATGTTGGCTTTAAATTCCTTAACAGATTCCAGGCCATCATCTTTTTTAATTAAATGCAAAAAAACTATGTTAATGCAACGTTAATGTTGAGATTGTCATTGGACAGATGTCAAGAAATTCAAAGTTATGGTTCCCACAGCAACCATAATTTAGCGACCCCCTCCCCCACTTCCCCAATCACCCTCCTGAAACATATTGGGCTCAAATAGTATAACAGGCACAAAACCTAGGGGAAGCTCTAGCAGGCAGAAATGGTGCACAGGACCTCTTGAAGCCACTACAAAAGTGTGGACTCCACCTCAGTCCTTCTGAAGGGAAATACTGGTAGGCAGCACTGGGACAGAATGGACAGAATGGCCCCTGCCTGCACAGAGCACAACACTGACTCTGCTCACGTATTGCGTGAGGGATAAGAGGGAACTTATTTCCTCTCTTTCAGCTCAGCATCCACCAGCAAAACCTGGCCAAGCACTGCCCAGTGTGGTTACTAAAATGACCTCAGCAGGCCATATATGAGCATTCAGCCAAATGCTGAAAGGAACTGCTCATGCCAGAACGCAGTCAGAAACACAGACATTATCTCCACAGCCAGTAGTGAAAGATGGAACTATCCTTTCTTCATGCCAGGATGTAGTACACTTTATTCCTATGCACCAAGCAAGCACTGAAACACAACATATAAATTGCAGAAACAATAATCACAGGATATTGTCACGGTATAGCTCTTCCATCTCTGATCTCTCAGACTTCACATGTCAAGGAGACCTATGCATTACTTCTAAAAAGAAGAGTTGGTGAACTTATAACTAACACAGTATTAAAAATCATGAGCCTGATAGCAACATTAGTTTCATGGCATTTTATAATTTTTCTCATATGCCATTCCAACTAAAAATTTCAAATGTTAAAAAATAAAAACTCATTCAGACAATGACCTCATTAACTGTCTTGTTAATATCTCCCGGTGCTCCACTGGTCCCAGCTACCCTTTTCTTTCCAAGTGTCTAATTGGAGTTAACCTAATTAAGTTAGCCAAACAATTATCCTCTACATACTTTGAAGTTTGCTGTTTAACCTTCAGACCTGAAAAAGCAGTTACCTGCACAAAGCCCACTGTTTTCTACAGTTGTATCAGTTTTCCAGCTCTTTTCGCTGCATGTTTACATTATTAGGCTTTTACAGTTAGAACAACACTGGCTGTGGTCACTCTGCATGTGCTTTTGTTGAAGATATGGAGTCCTTGATTGACTTGACATTTTACACTAAATTCACTATGTTACATCAAGCCAACATTAAAATGGTTCCTTAATCTTACATAGCCATCCTACATTCCCCACCTCAGCAGAAGAGACAAATTTCTAGGTAAAACATTATTAGAAAAAGATGTTCTTATAGCTGAGGTTGCCTGGAGCATAGAAAGAATTAGTATGGAGCATTGGAGTCAATCAGAATCTGGATACTTCATTTTGCAAGAGGAGGATCAATGCTCTTTGTGAGAAGAGTGGGGGGACTGACTGACTGCATCAGCCTCTCCTTACATACATCTCTGTCACTCAGGCACTGGCTCAGCTTTCTCAGCTGAATACAGACCAACTTTTTCTTTCACCAGGTTTCAGACTGATATGGAAGAAAAACTATGCTTGCAAGGAAGAGTAACAATTATTTACAACTGCTTGTGCCTTATGCACTTGTTTCGCTAGCTTGGGGCTATGGCAACCCTGCTCAGAGCTTTTGCAATGGGTCCTTTCCCTAAGAGGCAGTTGGCCTGAATGCAAGAAAGGAGGAGAAGGTGACAGCAAGAAAGGAGAAGGAAACTGTAAGCTGTAGGACATCCATCAAGTGTTTTAAGTCTATACATATGGCTGCAATTTTTGCCTTTGAAAGATGAATCAAGTAATGCTGCCGACACTTGCTCTTTCCTGTCAGACTCTTCTTTTACTCTCAAGTCTGTCCATAGCTTAAAAGTTACATTATATCTTCTCCAGTGTTAGAGCACCAGTTTCCCATTTGATTTCATATTCAGTTCATATTTGTGGAAGCAGGAGGGGCTCTTTACTTTGCTTGATAAATGGTAACATCTGGCTTTGTGATGGGCCATCACCAGCATGTTTAAAGAGCTGCTGACGCTTCAGGGAAAACTTGGTAAAACATTTCATTTAGAGGCAATTCTGGTTATTTATTCTATTTTCTGCATTTCTCATCCTCGCTTTGTGCTAGGGACATTTGCATGAAAAGAGACTGCAGCTCCTGAAGAGTTCCTCTTCACACAGCCTTTTTAAATCTGATGTCCTAGTCGCTAACCATGTTTGTGTCACAGCAATCATACCCATAGCAACCACTTATGATGTCACAGAAAATTAGAGCTTCTGCTATGGGAATGAATAGGACATAATGGTACAGCAGGGCCAAACTCCATATTCCATTACAGCAGTGTAAATTTGCTGAAAGTCTCTAGCAGAAGACAAAATTGTGCTATTTCTGTTCTATAACCACACACAGAACTTGATCTTTTTTTTTTTTTTAAATAGAAATACAATGAGCTACACATTCCTGAAAAATCAGACTACTAATATAGCTGCTTTAACCTGTCTCTGTAGATACTTAATGCAATTGAATAAAAAAGAATAGGCAGTCTCAAAATCACATTTTGCACATTCTCACAGGAATCTTCTTTGCTTGAAGTAGTTGCAGGTCAAATATAGCCAGAGGTGTAGATGTAAAAGCAAGATTTCTCAAAAGCCTGAGAAAATTTTTTACTTTTATACAGATTCTTTAAGTCTTGTGCAATTTTGTGTTGCATATTTGTAAGCAAATAAATATTCTCCCATTGCTTAAGTAGGTGTTCACTATTTAGCCATAGATATAAATCATAAGTCATTAGCAGGAATGCAATATGAGGATGGCCCAAGCTTTAGAATAATGATTTACATTACTACTACTAAGCACTAAAACATTGTTTCATGCATAAGGCAAAAGAAAGCAAAGCTCTTCATTTCTAAAATGTATTTCATCCATCAAAAAGAGGAGCACAAATTCTTCTCTTAAGTCACCTCCACAGAACTTGCAAGAAGTCCACATCCAAGGGGTGTACCCACAGAGAAAGGGGCAAAAGATATTAACTTTTAGGTACTTACTAGGAACTGCTGTAGGGATGAAGAGTTGTTAATTAATCCACTGAGCACTTGTTCTTCATCCTCTCATTGCATAGGCAATAATGATTGATTATCTGTACTAACATTTGTGTGGTTCTTGCCAGGCCCTTACATTTTATATTATCACTCAAAGAAAAAACAAATGCAACCTCGGAAGACCATTTTTGTCACTGTTTTCCTAAAAGCAAATACTAATGCAGCTGAGTTTTCCCTCAAGTTTGATACATACTGCAGCTCTTTACATCTCTACTCCCAACAGCATCATCTGGAAATGCCTACTTATGCACTTATATATGTTATCATAATGTGCAAAACTTGGAATTGAAAAGAAGGTAAACAGTACATCTTTATGCTATGCTACATCTTCTAGAAGCGCAATTGAAATATCAATCATTCCATTCTGGCGGCATTGATCAGTAATTTTCATTCTGTAATTTCAAATGAAGCTTCTCTCCACAACAGCAGCACTTTCCAGCATATAACTTCAGTTTATTTTAGCTTCATGACTTAAAAGATGTGCAAGAGTGATGAGGAGAGAAGATCTTTAAGTGGTAATTCCACTTTCCCAATTAGATTACTGGAACATACCAAATAAACTTGCACCTTTTCCTGGAGCCACAACATCTAACAAATATGAAAACTTGGTGCAAATAACAGCTTGGGCTCAGTCCCTACATCCCTATTGTAGGTACTCCATTTAGAACGTGAAGAAAGATGGAAGAAAGATGGAAGAGGAAGAAACTGTCTCTGTTGTGTATATATCTCTGTGTGTGTATATACCAAAAGAGAAAAAAAAGTATTAAAGAAAACCTTGAATAGCACAAATGAGAGCAACTGCTGAATTCACATGAATTTTCAAGAAAACGGACTTGTGAAAAAAGTGTTAGGAAAATAAGACACCACCCCCTCCCGTCTTCCCCCCCCTCCCCCCGCCCCCAAAAAAAAGAAAAAAGAAAAAAAGAAAAAAAACATAGCAGAAGAAAATAATTCAAGTGGCTGAATCCTGAAGTCAGGTGTGTTCAAATCCCATTTACCACATAGCCTCAGGCAAGTCACTTCTCTCTGTTCCTCAGTTTTCTCATCAGTAAAATGGGGATCATAACCACTCAACAGGCCATTGCAATGAAATACAAGTTCATTGCTCTTTCAAAAGCTACGAGCTCTCCTAATGAAAGGCTCCTCTGAGACAGAAAGAATTCATTGTGGGAAATTTATAAAGTAGGAATAAGGCTCATTTTGATTAGTTCTGACCAACAGCTTTCCATGATAGCTGGTTTCTTTAGAAGACTAGAAGACTGAAGGAGAGGGAGCAAGAGTGACATTGTCAAGATCAGTACTCTACTTTTTTTGAATGATTCCTATTGTACTTAAATACCATGTATCAAAATACTTCAGGCGTATCAGAAACATTCAAACAAAGAAGCTTCAGGAAAGCTTTACAATTGACAGTAGAACTAAATTGAGATCCCAAGATAATATCACCTAAAAGCTCCATGAATCGTGGATAAGAAGCCACATTACTAAATTACTTATAATACATATGCAATATTTTACATATTACAACAGTACTTCTGGATGCTCTGAATTTGTGATTCAGGACACCACACAAGGCTGGGTGCTGGACTTAGGAAAGAGAGATGATGAAAAGCCATTTTGAAGTGGGGGGGGGGGGGGGGGAGGGGGGGAAAGCAGCAAGGCACAGGGGGAGATGTAAAGAGTTGTTTTTCATCGCATCACAGCAGAATCCTAGCAGTTTCCAGCCCATATGGCTAGAAGGCCATACAAACAAAATCACACACCCCACACACTATAACAATCAGCGGCTGCACAACCTCTTGTATTCGTGTTCAGCACATCTTTACAAAATTCATGTTCTGTTCTAATAATATCTACACCTCCCCCTGCCTTTTCAACCTAATTCAAGAAGTGATGCAAGATTATTTTGCCTACTTAGCAAGCAGGATTGCCTCCTGGCGGACTTCAACTGCGGGCAAGGTTGAAGACTATTTAGATTGGATATAAGAACTTGTGGTTTTTGTTTGTTTGTTTGTTTTACAGTAGGTGTGGTGAGGCACTGGAACAGGTTGTCCAGAGAGGAGGGATAAATCCCATCCCTGGAAACACTTCAAGGCCAGGCTCGATGAGGCACCTGTTTAAGCTGTAGATGCCCTGTTCACACAGGGAAGCTGGACTAGATGACTTTAAAAGGTCCCTTGCAACTCAAATGATTCTGTGGTAATATACTGCATTCCTCTTTGCTCATTAGAGGACCTGCTACCTCACAGCTTTTTCCCAGATTCCACCCACCGACTTCAATCCCTACCTACTGCCCACCTCCTCCAAAACTCTTCTACTCTTTTCCTTACTAAAGATACTGCTGTGCAACAGTGCAAGGAATTGCAGCAGACACACTATTGAAGCAAGGTAAGGCCCAGAGACCAGCAAATAATGGCAGTCCATCCTCTGTTCACCACAGGCTGGCTCAGAGGTTACAGAAGCAAAGACTTCAAGAGTTAGTGCTGGGACTGATATTCTTTAATATCTTCGTCAGTTTGACAGTGGGGTCAAGCACATCCTCAGCAAGTTTGCTGAGGGCACTAAGCTCTGGGGTGCAGCTGACACACCCGAGGGACAGAATGTCATCCTGGGAGATCTAGACAGGCTTGAGCAGTGGGCCCATGTGAACACCAAAAGGTTCAACAAATTCCAGAGCAAGGTCTTGCACCTGGGTCAAGGCAACATCCACTATGAATACAATCTGGGGGATGAAAGGATTGAGTACAGCCCTGTCAGAAAAGACCTGGGATTACTGGTGAATGGGAAGCAGGACAAGAGCCAGCAATTTGCCTTTGCAGCCCAGAAAGCCAACTATATCCCAGACTGCATCCAAGCAGATTGAGGGAGGCAATCTTGGCCCTTTACGCTGCACTGGTGAGGCCTCACCTGGAGTACTGGGTCCAGATGTGGAGTCCTCAGTAGAGGAGAGACATTGACCTGCTGCAGTGCATCCAGAGGAGGGCCACAAAAATGACCCATGGAATGGAACAGCTATCCTACGAGAACAGGCTGAGAGAGCTGGGGCTCTTCAGCCTCAAGAGAAGAAGGCTGCGAAGTGACCTGGTAGCGTCCTTTCAGCATCTAAAAGGGAGCTTCAGAAAATAAGGGAACAGACTCTTTAGGAGGGTCTGTGGTAACAGAACAAGGGGAAACGGCTTCAAGCTTAAAGAGTGTAGATTTAGGTTGGATACAAGGAAAAAGTCTTTTACAGTAAGCATGGTGAAGCACTGGAACAGGTTGCCCAGAGATGTGGTTGATGCCCTGTCCCTGGAGACTTTCAAGGCAAGGCTGGATCAGGCCCTGGGCAACCTTATCTAAAACTATGGATGTCCATGTCCATTGCAGGGGAATTGCACTAGATGACCTTTAAAGGTCTTTTCCAAGCCTAAGGTTTCTATGATTCTTTCCATGCTGGAGGTCACCTGAAGCCCCCAAACACTGCCCACAAGCTAAACATCAGCAAGTACAAATAAATCCCTACAATTTCCTGTAAGGAACTTCAACCTACCTACTTTTCTTTAAAGTAGCAGACTGTGCTACTTTGAAAAGTATGATAATAGACTTACAGCAGTTTAAACCATTATAAGAGATTTAATTAATTAATTAATTAATTTAAATTATTATAAGATAAGAGGAAGACGAAGGAGCACCTTAGTGCAGCAAGGGCTTACTTGCAGTCCCATTGCACAGGAGTATGCCAGAACAGTTAATTCAACTTATTTTAAGGCACCCAGAGGAAAGTTTCCACCTTAATTGTCATGCTGGCACCTCCTGCCTTGCCACCAACATGAGGAATGAGATTTGCAAAAGCAGAATTGCCTCCACTTTCCCTGTAGGACACAGCAGGGTAGCGTGGGCAGAGGGGTCTGGTGCCAATTTTGTTCTTTGCCATGGCTGAGGTAGCAGTAGCTTACAAGAACAAAGGGACTGCATGTCCACTTCATGCCTCAGGTATGAGCCCCCCCTTTGTGCTGCTGTGGTCACTGTGAACAGCCATTCAAACAACACCCAACTGAACTCAACAAAACATCAAAACACTTAAGTGAGTTACGAAAGCAGTATCCATGCCTATTAAAGTTCAATCCCCGTTATGTAAAATTCCAGCTTAGAGCTGAGCCATCACCACTTTTCCATTCTTACAAAATTTGTCTTAACTGAAGGTGGACAAATGCAGACAAGGGTTTGTATGAATCAACTGCATTCTCACCTTATTTCATGCAAAATTTCATTCAACTTGGCTTTAGCTAGTAGCATTTGAAGGAGAAAAATCTAGTTTCCCCTCAGCTGAAACTGGAATAAATATTTGTTTACTTTATGAACAAAGTGGAGATTTGGAAAAGCTGAGTAGTACTCTTTTTTTTGTCAAATCTAAACTTTAGCATGTATGAAATAACTGAAATTGAAAAAGCTCATCTAAGAAACATCTAAAATGCAGGCAAGTAGGCCTTTTTGCTGTTTCTTTTCCTGATTTTTTCCCCCACTTTGCATCTCTGCAGTGTCTGTCTGCAATGATTAAGTTGACAAATGAAGTTCTGACTACTAATTAAACTGAAAATAGCAGATATACTGTGACAGTGATCTCTCTCTCCCTCATACATCACCACTAACAGCAATTGTGCATTGCTTTCACTGCTGAGCTATTTCTGAGCCCAGTGGCACAGAGCGCAGCAGCTGACCTGAACCAATGAGTGTCTCTTCTTGCATATTAAAAAAGAACAAGAGAGTTGAGATAGGTAAACTATCAATACCTGGAGTCAACACTGAATCAACGCAAGCACTGAAAAGACATCTACTTTAACTTGTCTTGCTTTAGCATGGCAGAGGTTGTTTTACCTTCTAGGACATACTTCATGGTCCTGGAGTGATGTAACATAGCTATGTCTATGCTTCTTTTTTTCCCCCACATCAACCTCACTATACTGCTCCTGACCTCCCATGGATTCAACCAATTCTAAATTGGTTGAAAGAGATCACTGGTATGAAAAAAACAAATTCCCTGAAATTTCTATTATCCATTGGGAAAGCAGTGCAGGGGTTACCAGCATTCCTACAACGTAAGAAAGGAAAGATATGCATGGGCTACAGTCATCCCTAACTCCACTGGCTATCCTTTTCGGTCTTTCATAATAATTGCAGGCATTATTCAGTAGATTACTATCTTAATTATTCTTCTCATTTTTGGATGTTTTCTTTTTTCTCCTTTCTTCTTTCACCTACATAAAGGGCAGAAATTTGAAAGCTGCTCTCAATGCACTAAATACGCTGACTTTAAAGAAATGCTTGATTCATTTAAGCAGTGAAAATTCGAATCCAAATCATCTCTGAAATTTATGATTTCTATCTGAGGATAAATTTGTTCAATTCTTCTCATTGAACCTCCTGTTTTACTGCAGTTGTCTGCAGACTGCCTTTAAATATGCCATGCAGAAGATGACCCATGGCCAGAAAAACACAAGCATCCCTAGCAGAAATGCCAATGTGTGTACCTAACTATATAGTTGAGTCACACAGATGAAAACACAAGTATATCTTATGAATGGAAGAATACAATTTATGTTTGCATTTGTGTCATCTGAACGTTTCCTCTTTTCACCCTATCTACCTAATTCATTTGATTTTATTATTTAGTTATTCTTTTAAAGAATTGTCTTGTGATTCTTATTTTGGTCACACTGAGCCACCTGTAAATGTCCTTGTTCATAGGGAAAAAAACCACTTCAACAATATTTTCCACCATTTTCAATTGGAAGAAAATTATAGCCAGCCCAATCTTGCTTTCATGTTAGTAAATTGACAATACCAGGTCCAATCTTACTGAAGCCTTTAGTGAAGCTTTGGAAGCATTTAGGCTATCATGGCAAATCAAGGGCAGGAGGAGGGGGAGCAATACATAATTACTCTGGAAGCTCTTTGTGTCAACGATTGTTTTTTCATTCAGTTTTCAATCAGAGCCTCACACAATAGGAGCTGTGATGGCAATCCAAAGCACAGTCATACCAGCCAACTAAGCGTCTTGCAAAGAACATACCAACCAAAACCAGTTGTTGAACCACTTGCTTATTCCTCTCCCTTCTTTTCAGTCTAACAAGAATAATGGAGTCACTTGATTCCAGGTAAACTTTTGCTGATACACAGGGGAAGTTGACAAGACTGCCTGACTCATCCATGAAAGCTTAGAGAAGAGTCCACACTGTGAAATGCGCCAATCTTCCTCACACCTCTTCCTAACCAATTCAGTTTGCCTCACTCCTATGCATAGAAATGTACTTTACCCTTTATTCACCCAATTTCAAGGTTATACTCAAACACGTACTGGAAGATAAAAGCTTTAAATAATGTACATTCTCTCATTGTCCTTTTCATCGAGATCACAGGTGCATGACCTCGTCCCCCAGCACAAAAAGATGTTGTCATGGAAACAGCTCAGGATGCCAACTTGACAACAACTGACATTCAAACCAGGAGGGACACCTTGTCTTATACCTTTCCCCACCAAAACAGAGCATTTCAGCTGGGGCCAAATCTGCACTACTCTTTTCTTGCCAGGGCTGGGATGTACTCAGCTGTCAAGAGGAGGTACAGTTGATTCCAGCTCTGCATGCCCATATGCACATACTGCACCCCAAAAACTGCCTCGAGAAAATAGCATCCAGCATTACTACCTGACCAAGTGAACTAAGAGTATCTTTTGCTTTCAATGCTATTTAAAACATGGGAGAGGAAGAGGAGGACATGTTTCTTAATGGTTAGAACAGAGAATATCTTACTACATATCACACAGAGCCACTAAATCATTTGTTTTCTTCCAGAGTATCAATGGATCACTGCTTTCCTGAAGGAAAATAACTTTACCATATTGTATTTCAGTTTCCTGCCTGTAAAGTGTGGATAATAATACCTATGGCAAGCCTCAGATAAAGAGCTTTTAGTAATCAGTATTGTAATCCATTTTTTTCTTATTCTATTTCCAGCTGTATCAATACTTTGTGGTAGTTATTCACCATCTACCTCTTCTAATTGAGTAATAAATAGCCTAGGAAACAGGAGATAGACTTCTAGGCAAGCATGCTGAAAAAGTGGAAGCACATTCCAGAAAGAAAAAAATTCGAGGGAAAGGTCTCTTATTTATTTATATTCTCTCCCCTAAGAGATTTAATTGGAAGAAAACATGCAGCTAAAATTCACCTGCACTCCTTGCCCCCTCTATGCCATATGACTGAAAAATAAGCAAAATTGTGATACACAACTTAAAAAAAACATATTTTTGGGTACACATATATGCATATCTATCTATACATAAAAATAAATAAATGCATATCCATCAGGCTTGGGGGAAGGGAAACAAAATATCCATAACAACATTTGCTTTCCTGTAGGCTTGTGCTTGTTCTCGTGCCTGAATGCTGTCGTGTGATCTCTACATAACCTTTGAAACACAAGTGCATATTTCACCCTTGCAGACTAGCACTACCATTTTTTTGTCATTCCAATTTCATTTCCAGTGCGGTGTGGACTGCGGGCTCAGCAGTCACTGGAGTCTGAAGTGACTCTTGGGACCTCCTCACTGTTCTATATGCAAATGGCCCTGCACCTGGGCAGCCGAGCGGGCTTGCCGACAGTTTAGTTATGCAAATCTGATTGATCGAGAGCATATTGCAGAAGAACACACGCAGGCCTGAGACACTGGCAGCTATATTTCACTGGCTAAATTCCCGAAGAAAAAAAAAAAATTAAATGCCAAGCATTTTGATGCATATTCCTTTCAACCCCTGAAGTGCAGTAGCATTTATTTCAGTATGTTTTCAACACTTTGTTTAAATGTTGTTAATGCAATTTCTTTTGCTGTTGCTGAATTCACGGAAGAGCTTGTTTTCTGTGGTTAAAACAAAGGCAAAAAAAAAAAAAAAAAAAAAATCAATAAAAAGAGCTACTATGATGTTGCAACACAATAGGTCTGTCACTTTATTTGAAATAATTCTACAGGCAAATGAAGTAAATGCAGTGTTAAAATATAATTAGGTCCTACAGTACAGAGGAGTGCAAAGAAACTGATGTACTAGTGCAAGTTGCTCAGACTTAATTCTTTCTGTAACAAAAGGTAAAACAAACAGTGGGAATGTAGATTACATACTGTCACCCAATGTCGAAAGCACTTCTTTCTATTTACCAAACACACTGTATAAAAAAGGCATAGAGGGAAAAGAATAAAGAGGATAAAAGATAGAAGAATCATTGGGGATCAGCTTAAAATAATAAATTCATTTTTATTTAACAAAAAAGAAAAAAGAATCCACCTATGTATGTGCACGTGCAATCCTCTAATATAGAGCATGCTTTAGGCACCAGGTTAATCTTGGTTTATTGCATACAACTGATTTATTTTCATTTATAAATGAGTGGTGAGCCCTGGTTCTAATATTTGCATTTCCTGTAGTTGTGTTTGTGTGCTTTAATGCCTTGGGGAGCCATTTATGGCATTGAAATAACATTATTTTTTCTTATAGTTTTTCCAACTTCAGATACAATTTCAATGCTTGGACAGTGGTAATGTCACTGGGAAGAGACATGAAATTA
Source organism: Tetrao urogallus (assembly GCF_951394365.1). Classification (NCBI taxonomy): domain Eukaryota; kingdom Metazoa; phylum Chordata; class Aves; order Galliformes; family Phasianidae; genus Tetrao; species Tetrao urogallus. The sequence continues at coordinate 46,976,246 of NC_136819.1, read as the reverse complement.
GCCTTCTGACATCACTTATTTTATCTTTTTCAGACAGAGGTTTTCAACAACAACACTGCTAATCAGGGTGAATTTGGGATATAAAACAATTCTGCATTCCTTTGAGGTTAGGATTTTTGTTTGGTCTGCTTAATACAGTCTCTCCACAGGCAAGTGAAGTGTTGGAGCTAGCACGATAGCTACAGATTTGCAGCTCCACAGATTCGAAAGCAAAGAAGAGAGAAAACTGCTTCAGACGGTATGCATAAAATACTAATGCAACAAGGTCTGGCCTCAGTTTGAGCCACAAAATATACAACAGTACAAATTGTTGTAACGGGCCATAAGCTATTGTGAATCAGTGAGCAAAGTTCCACACTGAAGAACATTTTTACATAAACAGCCATTAAAATATGTATCATCAGGCATAACTTGAAAAAGTATTTGGTTTCTAATCTCAGTGTTAAATTTGTCATAATCTCAAGAGGACTGTGCTCAAAACAAAGTTTCTTAGTAGCAGAAGATTGTCCAAAACCATGCTTAAAAACCCCCAGAGAAATATGGTAAAAAATTTGCAGAAAAAAGCCCAAGTTATCTAAAGGACTTAAAAAGAAAAGCAACCCCGCTGTAGCAATGTTCAAGCACAACTTATTGAATAGAAAACAGTTCCCTGCACGTTAAGTTGCATTGCCTTTGGCACAGATTCTTCAGCTGTAAATTTGTCCAAGGAATGACATACAGTACACATCAGAGAAGTAATGAAGGAAAAGGGTTTAGATGGGCACTTTGCAGCTGACGGGGAGCTGTTATTGAGCCCTGTCTGCTGTATTTAGCAAAAGGGAAAAAATAAAACAAACAAACAAAAAAAGACACAACACAGAGAGCAAGAACATCTTTGTCTGTCCCCAACCTCTGCTGCTGTCTTCTTATAAACAAATAAATGAAATTTAAAAAAAAAAAAAAAAAAATAGCCATCTGACAAGCAAAGCCTAGCCAGAGGGTCAAAAATGAAGATCCTGGGAAAGGTCAAGTTTAATCTCTACCCACGATGCCCTAGTGCATCCCTCACAACAGCTGACTAACAAAAGGGGCTCAGCACTGTGACTGACAGAATTCTTAATTGTATCCACTCATTCATGACAATTTGATTAAAATATTACGCCAAAGTCTCACCCCCTGTTTGCTTCGATCCTCCAAATCTAATTTTGAATTTTCAGAAAGGAGATTACCTCCACAAGCATGACTGGGATGCTATTAACTTCTACTTAATCTTTATTACTGATGTGAATTTAACATATGTATGGCTTCGTCTCGCTCCTGTTGTTTTCTCTCTAAAGTAACGTCTAGGCAATATACAAGTGGCGGACATTAATTTTCACTTTGATATTCTGTCATACGAAAACTCATACTTTCATATGAAAACTTAAAGATGTACTGTCTTAATACTGTGGTACAATTAGATCACACTAAACAAAATAATAAAAAACCTCCTGTACTAGCTCCCCTCACTCTTCACCAAAAAAGGAACAAAAACCTGCTGAACTACAAATTATTATAACTTTTTGCTATTATCTTCAGCTATTTCTTCTTCATAGGAGCTGCTCCAAAACTTACAAGAACTGGTAAATTCTATTCAGTGTCAATAATAATTGTGAAGAAGTCAAGCAGGCAGTATAAATTTCAAATGAATTTGGATTACTCCCAAATTTATGAAACTAGTAAATGAACATAGGTCATTGTTACCCGTGCATTTACTTTCAAAAGACACTTGAATAGAAGATGTGATTTCATTTTCAGAGATGCTTACTACTCCACCCATTTCCTTCCCACAAGTAACACAGAGAAAATTAATCATCAACTGTATTTGTGTTCACAAGAGCATTCACATGTCATACTGGACATGAAACGTGACTAATAAAAGGGATTGGGAAAAAAATTCCATGGGATTTTTTCCTTGCAGTAGCTTCTTATTTATTTATTTTAAACTCATCTCCAAAACCAAGTAAGCATTACAGGACTCATGGAATTACAGCAAGAAAAACCCAGAGAAACACTCGGTCATGCTGAGCCTAGCTGCAGCCAGCAGCCACATCAGCTACATCACATGCTCCAACATGCCAGAGTTCCTCACAAGCTCTCTGCACCAGGCAACTGGCGGTGAGAGAGCAGCAGTCAGAAGACTAATGTAAATAGAAATAAATAAGGGACCGTAGCTTTAATATTTATAGTATCTAAAGGGAAGCTACAGAAAAGAAGGGGACAGCCTCTTTAACAGGGTCTCTGAGGACAGGACAAGGGGAAATGGTCTGAAACTAATAGAGGATGGAGTAAAGTTGGATATAAGTCCTTTACAGTGAGGGTGGTGAGGCACTGGAACAGGTTATCCAAAAATGTGGTGGAAGTCCTGTCCCTGGAGATATTCAAGCATAGGCTGGACCAGGCTCTGAGCAACCTGATCTAGCTCTGTTCATTGCAGGGTAAGTAGACTAGATGACCTTTACAGATTCCTTCCAACTCTAAGCAGTCTACGGATGACATTAAGGCTTAAATATAGAGGAAGAGAGCCTTTCCACACAGTCCACAGAAAAGGGCTGAAAGCTGAATATACCACAGTTTTAAAGTTTCCATACAAAGATATATAGATCGGCAGGCCAGGAATTTCGAATATGTTTTCACTGTTGAGTATATACTATTACTGTACTCATTTTCCAAACTGGAGGGAAGCATCACCTCTTCTTTCATACTTCAATAATTAAGTGCACCTAGTAGGAAAGCTTCCAGGTATTAATTCAGATACACAGTTTAGCTGGAACAAGAAACTTTAAAAAAGAAAACAAAAAACAAAAACACACAACCAGCCACCCCCAGCTCTCCCCACACACATTATTTCTAGATGTCCACCCCCAGAGTAAAGGCAGGACTCTTGTCAAGAGCGTCTGCCTGCTTGATGTGTAATATTGAGTAGCTACAGTATTTTTAAATCTAGCTGGGAGTTTTCAACTCATTACACTGGTATCCAAAGAACTGAAATCAGACCTGGGAAAGGGGAGGGAAGTGAACAGAACACCCCACAATCACTTCAAACCTCAAAACAAATCTGATGGCTGCTTAAGAATTCAGCCATCGTTTGAATAAAACCAGTCTGCTTTCTGTTCAGCATATGCCAAATGGTTTACTGTCATTTTCAGTAGGATTTTTCTTTTTGTCAGTTCACAACTGCCTTCTATTGTCAATGCTGTGAATAGCCAACAACAATTTAAAGTAGTGCGCTCCTATCAGCATTGTTCTCCTGTTCAGAAGCACAGAGAACAAGAATACATCTATGTTTTCCATATAGCGTAGAAAAATGTAATTCTCTGTTTAGTGTCATATCGGCAACTCTTGTCCCAATTCACTGCCATGGGCAATGAGCGACAGACTGAGCTGTCCATTCTGACAACGTGGCCAAGATATCTGCGGTCGAGACTGCTATATCATTTTCCCCTCCCCAAAAACGTTGCTGGAGAAATCTCCTATTTTGATTCCTTTATTTGTTTCTTTATCTACATACAACGTACAGATAAAAATGAAATTGAATTCATTAAACAAGCTGCAAATAATGCCTTGATAGCACAGGAAATGTTACATTCCCTCGCAATGCAGCATGTGCTCTCAATGGAGTACGGATTTCTTTATAATACTAATAAAAAATATCTGTAGTCCCCTTCTTTCAACAAAGGCTTCCCCCCACCCCAGCAATTCTGTAGAATATATCTTATTCTCTGGAATAAAAAGGAGCCTTTTCCTCCTTTATAGGTAGCAGGCACATCACAGTTAACAATATGTAGCTGAAGGGCGATTAACTCCTGGTACCATAGGCCTGGAACTGGCAATAAAGAGGTAGCTTGGAGCTGTGCACTGAAAACAGCATTTATTCAAGGGAAGGAGCTGTGCACTGAAAACAGCATTTATTCAAGAAAAGGGGAAGAAATGAAACAAAACTTTGACAATGTTGGAAAAGAGGAAGAAGAAATAGGTTAAGGCAGCTGTAGCAGAGAAATGATTTACATGCTATTAACGTATATTGGCTGTACATTGCATTCAAGACAGTATTTAAATAAAAGCCTTGTCAGCCTGTGTATTAATATGCTGAATTTATGTTGCCTCCAAGTTAAAGAGTATCTTCTTACTGTAACATATACAGGTATTATAATATGTCAAGAGCATTTTTGGAAGCTTGCTGGATTTGTTTCAGTTTGTTTTTGTTTCTCCATTGATTTTGGAGTGTTTTCATTTGTTCCTAAGTTCTCAATCATAATTTGTTCTTTCTATTGCTTCAGACTTCAAACCTCTCCAGCAGAGGGAAGAAAAACAATATATTTACATAGGAGATAAAGGAAAGTAGGGGTTTCAGCAAACATTTGGAGTTGATAGAATAGAGGTATTAGCAACGCAATTTTGTAGCACAAATTTTCCTATCATGCAATGGTTAACTTCATATGAACTGTTGGTTTGTGCTGTGGAGAAAAGAGACAACGGTGATGTCTCTGAACAGGCCTTTTGACACTGTGCCAGCATCAGTGTCAACTCTATGTTGATCTTCCTTTGCTTCTTACATGGCCCTCCCAGAACTATCTGAGCTGCCAGGTAATGCTGGTCATAGGGGGATCTTAGCAGCTGGCTGTTTTGTGACAAATGACACAGAATCAACAATAGTACATGACCTTTATGGATTCTGGCTGTCTCTTAGAAGTACGTGAAATATTCACAATGAAATACAAAACCTACTTGAAATTCAAGTTGCTCCTCAGACAATTACTATGGAACCCAAACACCTAACTGCCCTGTATTGGCAAGATATTTATATTTTCTACTGCCCCCATAAAGTTCTCTGCCTTGTGCATCATTATAGAAAATAACAAGAAGTCAGAGCTTTTTTTTTTTGAAGTACAAGGCCTATCCTAGATGACTGCCTGAAGTACAGATGAATGACAGTGGAAAAAAAATAACCCCACTGGTAGCAATATGATCTGGAGGCATAGCCGTGGAGCTGAGGTGTGAAACCCTTCAGACTCAGCCAAAATAAGCCATTGCTACTGGGAAAAAAAGGAAAAGAAAAAAAAAAGAAAAAAAGGCATAGAACTCAGGCATTAGCTTAGAAAAGCAAAGCAACAACAGCAGTGCTACAAACTTTTGAACAAAGCATACTGAATCAACAGTATAAGTAAATCATAACATCCCCTCCTGCCTCCCAGAGCAAAAACGCTAATCATGTTAGGTCCCTCTGAACATCTGTCATCCTCCACAGTGTATGAAAAAGGGCGAGTTTTAGATCAACAGCCTCAAATTCTGTCAGATCAAGTATAAGAAAGTGAGCGTCTTCTTTCATATGTCATATCCCCTTCCAATTTAATGGAAGGTAGGCTTCCCTGCCCAAATTCCTCAGACTATCATTTAGCATCACACTCAGAGGTAAAGCTATGGACACTGAAAGGCTGCCATAGCGAAATTAACAATTCCCCTAAGCTTAAGGACTCTTCATAGACCTTAATGCATCTGGTAGGATAATAGGGAAGATGACAAAAGGACTAAACTTCCATATTTTAATTATAATTCAACAAGACTGTACCCAAGCATATATAACTTAATAATGCTACAGAAAGTGGAAGTTATCAACTTGAGGGAGGTAAATATTTTTATTTAAAGACTTAATGAACAGCATGAAGAAGAAACATTACAAACCATAATGCACAGCTACATCTGTGTGAGCACAATGAACACTTTCTGCGTTTCTGATAGCTGGGAAGCAGTGTAGACTTCAGTCCAGGGCTTCCAGAAACTAGTAATATAATCAAAGACTACACTCTTGCCTTCATAGCATGTCCCGTTTGGCCAGACCTTTTAGTTTAAAAGCATTCAGAAAAGAAGCCCCAAATACTGAAAAGCCTATATTGCTGCCTGAGGTGTAAGATGCCAAGTACTTAGGTTAGCAAGGAGAAGAATAATAGTGAGCTGCAATCTGATTATTGTTACATATCAAACTGCTAATAGTGAAAGCACCCTAAATCACGGGACAAAAAAAAAAAAAAAAAAAAAAAAACCAAAAAAAAAACCCACACAGAATCACACAGAATCCTTTTATTTTTTTTTTTTCTTTTGTTCCCCACATGATAGATCTGAAACAATGTATGTGAGAGAACAACACAAAGTACAGTTCTGAGAGTCAGCAAAAACTACTGCAAGGTCACAAAAAAAAAACTATGAAAAGGGGTGAGGTCAGGAAGAATTTGTGTAGATAAAGCGACCTCTAAAGTGGAACATGAGAATTAAGAAAAGTGTTTTCAGAGAAACTAATGCAAGAGCATATAAAGTTGGTACACACACAAAGTCCATGCTGATTATAATGTGATCTGATTTAAAATATTCCTTTAGGCGAGGTTTTAATAATACTTAAAAAGGCTTGACAGCTCCCTGTCATGGTATGTCCATGTTATTAAGTTGTAAAGCAACTGTCTTGCTCATAAAACAATCTGAATGAGAAAACACATGGTGGACAAAGCCAAGGACAACAGAAATCAGTGCTGAGCCTCAGTTTATGCATTTGGATCATCTACCTCCTAAGAACTAGCATTAGCTTTGAGGGTCACGCCTTCATGAAACTAACCCTCATTCTGCTGAAATGTGAAGAAATAAATGTCGGGCAAATTGGGGCTAGGCAGGAGGTAACACAAAGGAGCCTCAGTAGGACAAATTTCCCAAGTTGCGCTCAGAACTGCACACCAGAGCTGCAGTGAGAGACAAGATGACGATCTGTGAAAACCTTCTGTCACTGTGTCAAGTGAATGTCACAGCATCATTTCATGCCTACATTCCAGCCAATGTTCAGGATTTTCTCCACCCTTCTCTAAAGCAAATTTTGAGTTCTACCATTAAGTTGTCATTTTCCTCAGCAATATATATTCATGCTCCCTTATCTGATCTTAATCTGCTACTGTTTCTTTTCCAGGAACTTCATCATAGTCATGATTTGTTTGTACTCTACAATTCAATTCTCCATTCTTCTGTTGATTCACACACTTCCCATCTCATTATTATATTTCCCAGTCTTCAGTTTTCCTACTTGCACTTGTGTTCAGCATTGGACCCAAAACTCATTTTGCTTTCATCATCTTCTCTAGTATTGTTATGATGTTCACTAAATCTTTTTCACTATATTAGCTTGATGATTTCAGAAATCTTACAGAATCACAGAATGGCCAGGGTTGGAAGGGACCTCAAGGATCATGAATCTACAACCCCCCTGCCACATGCAGGGCCACCAACCTCCCAATTTAATACTTATATTAGACAGTCCTGCATCTTCTTTGTCAAACTGGCCCAGCTTAATGAGATTTTACTAAGTGTGGCCTTGCCTATCAGAACAAGATTATTTTGCTCCTTTTGTATCTGAGCTTGTTGCACCTAAATAAAAGAAATCACACAATTCTCCTCATTAGTAGTCCATCAAACCACTTTTTCCCTAAAGTTTTAACATTTACTGTGATAGCGTTGAGATCATGCAATGCTATTTGCCTCAAAATTTTCCTGGAAAGTACATCTGCTTCCCAAACATTTAGCATTTGTGCCTGCTCTTGCTCAAGTGTTTTTAAAGTTTGTTTTTGTAAAACATCTATGGATCTCCATTATCCCATTTTGATACATGCAGATTGCAGTATCACACTGGCAGATCTCAAGACAGTTCAGATTAGTCCATTCAGTCCTTCACACAATTTACAATTTTTGGATGCTTCCTCATATGCTTTCTTCTCTCCTTTCCAGTTTCTAGGATGGTACAGAGTAATTTGTTGAGTACCGGTAAGAAAAAGATGTCCAGGAGGGGATCCAGAGCTATACAGTACTCATATGGCCAAAACTGCCAGTATTAATGAAAGAGAATTGAAATTATAAAAGCTTATCTTAGAAAGAAAAAGCATTCTGCTCATACAATAGGCAAACTGCTTACTTTTAAAGGTCAACAACAACAAAATGACACTAAAAGGATAAAACTAGAATGATGGATGCAAGCCTCCAATAACAACTGGACTGGCACGACCCTGGCAACATCAAGCTCCCTACAGTGGCTTTTTCTCTATCATCTTGGATATCACTTATTTTGAGAATGCATCTACTGATGAGAGTAAAACTAACGTAGCATGAAGAAAAGGATGGAACAGAAAGCATTTTATTTGTCAATACCCCATCACTGTCACCCAGCTTTGGTACAAAGATGCAATGAATGGCAGCCTGATTTTCAGAAGTGCTTTGCACTAGCATTTCTCTTTGTTGTCATCAGAATGACTGAAAAAAGGATTATTTACCTTCCCTCCCCTAGCTTGTATGTAGGTCACTCCAAAAGTAATGCCTCCTATTTATTTCCATGGAAACTACAACAGATACAGAGAGAACAATAACACTATTTGATAGAGCAAATTCTCAGCTACAAAACTGTTTTTCAATGTAGACACCACCAGTAACTGTGTATTTTCAACATTGATGAACAAGAGCCTGCACGCCATGCTCGTAAAAATCTTCATTGCCATCTGGAATATGGCTTGTCTTTTACATCACTGTTACCACTGCTGAAATGCACCATCCACGACCACACATCCACTGTTTGACCTCTGAAAACATTCCATAAATTTCAGTGAGTGCCATTTTTTCCACATAGAGAAAGTCAATTATGCACTTTTTCTTCATCCACACTTCCATGACAGACCCCCCTCAGCTGCCATTTGTTGCACATCAACAGCACGTAACAGAATACTGTCAGGAAGGTTCAACCTCTACTGCCAAGCCACTACCATTCACCTCTGATTTCATGGACCAACATAATAAAATGGGAGGCATTACTTTCAGAGCAGATCTTGCACATTTATGTTGACTATCCACTTAAGAGGAAGTCTAAAATCTAGCAGAATTAATGCTTTATGGAGTACCCAATTCTCATAATTCTACCATTATATTTATGTTGGTGGGTGCTTTCCTTATAGTGCAGCTCATGCCAATGTCTCCTCCTCTTTCATTTTTTTGGAAAATACAATCAATCTAATTGTAAGGAAGAGTTAGAAAATAGACCTCTGTCATAAAGCTCATACAAAAGACAGCAGTACAGTATTTTGCATCATGTCTTGAAAGAAAAGGGATTTAATTCATGATTTCTGAAAATCTGAGGTCAGGAACAATTTGCAGATTGTTTTACTAAGCCATAGCGTAATAATAATGATCTTAGACTAAAGTTATCCTGTTGCTGCTTCTGAAGAGAGATTTACCTCCATTACCTAGGGATTACCAATTTAATAGTCTTTAATAATGTGCAATTGTCAGACAAGCACATTGTATTCCTTCACTTCAACAATAGCCCAAAAGTGCCAAAACCATTTGCATTTATCTTCAGTCAGTCAAGTAGATAGCAAGACCAGAAGCAGCTTTATCTAACAATAGCTCTAGTGCCTTACAATTGTCTTAAATATTTCAACAAAAAGATACCTCAGTGTATTTCCCTGGCTACCAATGAGTTTCCAAAGGTCAATAACTTTAGCTTCAAACACAGAATGATCTCTAAAGCTTTTCTTGCAGTTGAGAGATTAAGGCAGATTCTTATAAACATATTTATGAAATAAGAGCAAGGGACTTCAGCCTGACAGTTTGGAATGTAACACCATTCTGTATCTATATTATTTTCAGGATTAGAAACCATTAATTCCTAAAATTGTGCTGTGGAGCATAAGTGGCAACAGCTGCAGCTATCTGTTTGCTGTCTTTCCACATGGGCTATTTCCTGTGCAAGATATGCATGAAGAACATAAATAAATGGGGTGCTACCTCTTTAGACAAGGCTTGGCAAAATAAAATAAAAAAACTAAAAAGCACAAACCACTTTTGTCTTAAAATGATGAACTTAGGTGTTAATAAAAAGGATGGCATCTTAAGGCAAGCCCCTACACACTTCCTGTTTCTGTAATCCATTCTTCTTCCATGCACAAACTAATAAAATGCCTCTTCTTATTATGTCACTACTGTACATGAAGTATTTCATGCATAAAATATTAATCCCAGACACAGGTCTTTGAGGGAATGATTGTACTGGCTAAAGGAAAAAGACGGAGGTTTCTGGATATAGCTCCAATAATGTTTCGCTTTGGGATGTCAAAGCTGCAGTTATATTCAAGCCCCGGGCTTTTCAGTGGCACAATTACTGGACAAAATATGTGGACAAGCTGACCCAGCAAATCAGAATGAGACATACCATGTGTAAAGTGACGTGCAGTATAAAGTGTAAAATAAAGACAAAAATGAAATCTCAGTACTGTCTTTTCTTTGTGTTGTACTGCTCTACTTTTCACATAACTCAACTGAGTAAAATAACTTATTTCTAGACAAAACTGGGAAAAGATATGTTTCAATTCCATTAAACCTGACTTTTATTGTTGAGAACTATCACTGAGTATTTCACAAGTTCAGAATACCATGATGTTTGAAGGAATAGTTTACTAACATGTAATATTACAATACAAATACTTCAATTAGGAAAATTAAGTGTCTGCTCTTCCATTCATTTTCAATAGTGTTACAGGCTGTACATGAGCCATGCCACATGCCAACACCCTGCTCCCCTTCTTATTTTCTACCACAGTTTCCTGTCAGAACACAACTGAAGTTTTACAATTGTGAGATAATTCCTGCTGTTTGTGTTTAGTCCTCTACTCAGATCTAATGACAGAGAATTCATTAAACTCCCCTGCCTTCCACATCAAGGCCGTCCTCCAGAATTAGTTACATAGTTCTTCACAGGCTACTTCTCAAAGCCTTCCCTTCAGGAACCTTCTTCTTCTTCCTCATAGGACTATTTTATAGTAAAAAGAGGTCTGAAAACTCATATAAAGAACTAGTCCTTCTGCTGGCAGTGGTATAGCTCACTTGAGTAAACGGTTGCACTAGTAAGCTTAACATAAGTCTAGCTCAACACAAGAAAACACTTTTCAGTGGGTATTACTTTGCTAACCTGCAATCATTCTTGATAGTCCCTCTTTGGAGTACTCCAGGCAATTTTGCATTGTCTAAAATACCTAAATCTTTCTTAATATTTATTTTACTCTTTCTTCTTTAGAAGTAAATCTCTCTATCTTCCTCTTTCCATCTCCACTCTTGTCTGGTCATTGCCCTCTGAGGCGATATGCTACAGTCCCAGGATGGTTTGTGGTGTAGTGGTTGTGGTCTCACCTCTGGACTGCGAAGTGGTGCTCTGCACACACAGGCCAAAAAAGACCACATTATAAATTGAAATTAAAGGCCACTCAGCAATACAAATAAATTTCACTGAGAAGAGGTATGTGCTGCTGCTGGAATAGAAGTGACCACTTTTGCACGGGTTTGCTTCAATATTGGGTGGAAACAATGTCCAATTATAGGCTTTTCTTACAAAAAAATTAGAACTTCAATGGGGATATCAACTAATTATCTCCTAGGAAAAGGGTTTTAATTTGATATTAAAAGGGCTAAAGGAATATTTACTTCTGACATTTTTCCATGAAATTGTCCATATAGTAACCTTGTTACCTTTTCCGTTTGGAATGATATACAGAAAATCACCAAAGCTGCACCACTGAAATCATTACAGACTTGTCATGAAATTCTAAAATCACAATACTAAGCTGCAAGAGCAGCTTTCTAATAGATTTAATCAACTGCTAGATAAATGCTCAGACTGAGGCAGGAGATTTGACGTAAAAATAGATAAATTTTAGAAGGCTACAATGCTATTTACCTAGGCTTTTTTTCTATATTCAAAATACAGCATTCAAACAATTAAAAATAGTATAAAATAAAGTGCTTTAAAGCGGTAGAGGTCATGCTTACTTACATTAAAGACTAAAAGTAAATAATTTCTAAACCTACTAAAGGTGATCTTCCTTGCCAGAAGGACTCCTACCAGGAAATGTGAAGATAGCTTATCTGAAGGCTTTGTAACCATTAGATGCTATAAATGTCATTCCCTACTGTTGGCATCAGGATGCCAGTTAGCTCTTAGTATAGGGAGTGCCCTTTCCTAGATTTGTTTTATTATCTAAGGCTATTCCCTTAGACTCTCACATAGTACATAATAGTACAAGTACATAGTACAAACACACTAGCATAGCCAAGCTTTCTTGTAACCAAATAAAAATAAATAGCACCTGAACAAACTGGCTGTCAATTAGCAAGTAGTCGGTTGTTTGGATAATCACATTACATAAGGTGTATCTGCAGAAATTCAATCAATCCAAAATGAGAAGTACCCCAAAGGCCAGGTAAATGTATAGGCAGAACACTTCTGGAGCATGGGAAGGTTAGTTTCCACCTCCACCCCCCAACACCCACTCCCGTCCCTCAAAAAAAAGGAAGATAGAACCAGGCCATCTACCCTTCTAACATGCTAAGGCTTTCAAATAGCTCCCAGGCATTTTAGAAGCAGTTGTACAGTGTTTGCTTGCCACTTCCAATTAAACATGGTACAACAGTCTGATGTCACTAGGCTCTAGTAATAGGAAGTTGCTCAAACTCAAAACAAAGAACTATTCAGAGAGGTAAGCATTTTCTGGATAAACACTGAAGCTGTTTATAGAGAATAAGAACAGGTAAAATAACCTAAAGTGCTGCTTTGCCAATCCTTAAATTCTCCCTATGTTTACCACGTATGGCCAAAATTACCTAGATTCTATAAGCTCTAGATTCTATAAATTCTGTTAGCTTTGTGCATGTCCTTAAAGCAGACAGAAAACCTGTTTAAAGAAACCAACAACTTAAAGACTACTGAAAATATTTGAGCCTCAGGCTCAGCCTTGAGCCTACTGAATCAAGTAGATTCAGGTACCATTTAAACAAGTTCTATTTTTCCAAACCTTATGGAGGAGTTGATAAAATACCTTTTTTCCTAGACCTCTTAGAAGGAGGTAGAATGACAGAATAGCAACTCCAAAATGGAAATTAGAGCAAAAAAAAAAAAAAAGAGAAAGAAAAGGAAGGACAGAAGTAAATTCAATTACTGATGGAAAAGGGGAAGGAGACAGGTAACAGAAAGGCAATGGAAAGTCTCAATAACCAGAAAGGAGCAACTAGAGAAAAAGGATCTCAAAACTGTATGTTTTTGTAAACCAAGAATACAATTAACTTTATTCCTGAGAGGCTTGACCTCTAGCTCCATGGATACACTTATTAAGTACCTTCAGATAGTTGTTGGACTTAAGCATGGATACTTCAGAGTTTTCCCTTAAGCATTCATCAAGTTTACTCATAAAGTCTGGCAAAAGCACTACATACCTTAATCCCTCGTGATTCAAAGCAGCGGAGTCCAACATGTTTCAGGATTAATTGAATAACAACCTTCTGAAGTCCAAATGACAAAGCAGATCTCAAAGTTCCCTTGATCTTCTGACTACATATGAGCTCAGCTGCAGATAAAGGGCCTGATAAGCTCCTCCTTCTCCTAAATACCACATTCAATAATTTAAAGACCTGGAGACCAATAATGTTTTTCCATTTCTCAAATGCACAAAGATTAGAAAATATCTGCATGAAAAGTGATGATAAAATAAAGCCTAGTAATCTCATTTATATTAAAAAAAAAGGAAGAAATATTACTCTCAGTTGTACTCAGATAGCATAGGATTATCACAACAAAGTCACGTTTCCCCATGTACATCGTTTGTTTACTTTTTGTAAATAACTCATAGACTGAAAGAGGGGGGAATCAATCTCACTTTTATTGATTGAGCCTGTCTCTAATGGGGTTCCCTGCCTGTTTTTCACGTGAAGATGTCACAGTGTTTGAGTAACAATGCTGAGAAAAAAAACCAGCTTCTTTAAAATTAAGATTCCCCCACTTTTTTTTTAATGTCATGGAAGTCTTTCTATTGCTGCCAGGCTTTATACACATCATTGATTAACAAAACCTTGGTTTTGATATTAGATAGACTTGACAGCATCTCACGTAATCAGTAAAATTTAAAAGGCAACAATAGATTGTACTCTTGGCACACAGACCCAAGTTCAACTGGAAGCTGGAAATACACAGGTACCTCCTTTCCACATAATTGTGGCTCTCAGGGTATTTCCCATGTGGTTCTACTCAGGAGAGCCAGGACATGCAAATTACTCACCTGAATGTAATTGCTGTCATGCCTGCTTCTAAGAGGAAAAAATCCAATGTCTTCTGCATTGCTTATATTCCAACATGTTACACAAAAGCCAACTTCAACCATGTCTGCGGGCAATGAGATTTTCTGGTGACAGTGCACTCTCATAGAGACAACTAAAGCTTACAGAACTTTTAGACTTGGGAATGACCAGAAAACAGTGCTTTGGGCACTGCACAAATCATTTAACTTAGAAATAATGAAAAGCTATGTGAGACAATAGAAAGTGAGAATCCAAGAATACATCTAGAAAGTGTTCATCCAGCCTTTTTACTTTTCTTTCTAATTTTTTTCCTCGTGGCTTCAGTGCTTCTCAGGTAAAACTCATTTCCTAGCAATTTACTTCCCCTTTCAGACACTGAATAATTGTTTCTCAACTCTTTCACTGGTACTTCCAATTTCCAAATGTTAAACTTTAAGTTATTTTAATAACGCCCCCAAAACATATTTGAGTACTAAGAAAAGACAATTAAAAAATATGTAAAACTAGACAGAGTCCTGTATGACAGGACTACTCAGCACAAAAAGTAAAAGAAAAAATAGGAACCTATAAGAACTTTTCCAAAGGTATTTCTGGATAATAAAGAGTAACAGGTAGAACTGCAACTCCACAAGTAAATTGTGGATACTCCATACTCCATATCCAAATAGAAGTATTTGGATACTCCAAATACTCCATTGAATTAAATGCAGCTGCCCCAGGAGCATGGCACCACCCAATTCTGCCACAAAATAATGTCCCTAGGGTCATTGCTGCTTCTGGACACATCCAGAACAATCTCAAAAACACACAAGAAACAGCCACATCCTTTACAGTAGTCTGCATGGACAATCACATCAAATTACATCAGAACTCTAATTGTAACTTACTCTCCCGTTTCTCATAAACAAGTACGCAATTCTTGAAAAAACAAAATATTGTTTTAAAATAAATCCATTTTCACTGATATGTGTATGTTTTTCTGTGGTAGAAGCAAAAGAGCAATATCCAACTCCCTGTCTGGATTACATTTTTTCTCAGTTACTCTTTCCGTACACCTTTCCAGTCAATGCATACTTTAACTCTGAATTAGGCAAGAAGCTGAAACATATTAAAAACTAATTTTTTTCTCCTTTTACAAAATCCCTACAGCAGCAATGCACAGCCCTGAGCAATTGCGTCTCACAAAATAAAGCTCAGCTGTGAGCTCAATGTATATATGTAAAATATAAATAAATACATGTATATAATTTACTTATTACATATTATTTATTAAATAAATATTTATTTATATTTACAATATAAATATAAATATAAAAATTAAGGACTTGTACAGACAGTGTTTCTAAAAGTTTTATATCTCCAAAGTTTACTTTTTTTTTTTTAATCCTGTGTATTTTCTGAGATCAAAACTCAGTTTTTCATCAGCTTTAATTCCTAAATGCCTTTATATGTTGAACAGCATTCAAAAAAATTAAGCTCATACACATTAAAATGTCTCATCTCTACTAACTGCATCAGAATGTTTGCCCTAGTTTTTACTTTCAGTTTGTCTTACTTCTATTTTTTCTTTCTTTTTTTTTTATAATAAATCTGAATCTTCTTTCTCTCCAAAGATTAACTTCTCTCCTGTGAAATGACAGTATCCCAAAGGAGACTGCTTAATTACCTGCAATTCTGCTTTTTTTTTTTTTTTTTAACATTTATTACTCAGGCTCCTCTTTATCACTCATAGCCTCTCAAAACTTGGACAAAAGTTTTTAATGAGGTAGTTTTAGCCGTGATGTTTTGATTCCAGATTTGATTTGAGAGGAAGAGGGTGTCTGTTCAGCCGCCTTCATTTCACTATTAATTGTAGATAATTTACAGTATGAAGAACTCTCACCATTTATCACGGTTTCTGCCTGTGGCATTTCACTTTAGCCCAAGGATAAATCTCTCTAACTCTGGGAAATGTCAGGAATGCTCCTGTGATACAGGTGATTCTACAATAATAAAAATCAACAGCTAAAAAGCAGACTTTATTGTAGATATTCATTATAATACTTATAGCCAGTTATAAATTTTCATCTTATTTCTACTTAACAAGGGCCATATATTACTGTCCTCTACATCACTGTGACCAAAACCAGAAGACCATCTTGAATTATGATATTCTATATACATAATCATTTTTACAATAAAGCTAAATGCAGAAGCTATCATGTTGAAATCATATCTAAAACAGTGAAGTGGGTGCTAATATTTTTATATCATGACAAGGATCTGTACCATAGCAAAAATAAAAGAAAGTAAGGTCTTTAATCATACTTTGATCATTAAATATCAAAATACAGCAGTCAGTGAACTAAACATTTGTAAAAATGCCCCATCAGTCTGCCAGACTGTGCCAGAATCAGAGCAGTTGTCCTAATGCTGTTCTGACAGCCGCTCACAGAGCAATCTTTACAGTTTCCCAGGTTTCTCAGCAATTTTTTGAAGTCAAGCGCAGCCAGTTTTCCAAAGCATAAAGTTTGTCTCTCATCTAGAATGTGCTGAATAAAGCTTCAGCACTCCTGGTCGTTACAAGGTCATATAGCACATATAGTGTCAGCCTATTTAACTCAGAAAATTAACACTTCCTCCCTTCCAAGTGTCTTAGTGCATTTATCTTTACTTTCTATGTCTCTTTTTGCTGGACAGAGAGATATTTCATTTTTAGTTTCCTGAAAATCATGTTAAAATAATTGAACTAACACTTTTATTTCAGTTTCCTCCCCTCCTAAAAATAAAGAAATAAATAAAATTCATTGGGATCTTTCCACGGGAAAAATAGTGAGCCATTCCCAAATGTGTTTCTCAGGACAGTCACCAGTCATGTCAAGCATTGTCCTGAAACCCAAGCAAGAATTACTTATTTTATTTCTCGTTTGGCATTCCTTAGAAAACACTGTCTTTGTCGCTGCATCAAGGAAACTATTATTTACAGTTGCAGCTCTGTTGATTTCTCTCATAGCAATGTCAAACGGTTTATATATGAGAGGAATAGCTGAGCCCAGTACTTTGTCGCCAACATGCACTTTTTCAAGAACAGAGGCTGTGAAAACAAAGCTTTGCATAGAAAAGCCTTCTTTGATTTTTGTCATCTTTGAGCCAGTGCTTAACCATCATCATGTTTTTAGATGTGTCACTGGATACTTCTGAAGAAAAGAGATCATCTGCGTTCCCCTAGTTGTGTGTGCAATGTGTTGACTCCAGTCTGGAAAACCATCCTGCCAGAACAACTCCAAAGGGAGTATGCAAATCGTCTTTAGTAACACTATTCACCATAAAACATCAAAACACTATCAGAATACATCTGGGAGATGAACAGTAATTTCGTTCTGGTCAGGCTAATCTCTAGTATTAAATCACAGCTACAGGAGTGAGGTCAGAAATAGAGTATACAACAAGCAAAATGCACTTGAATGAGAACTTTCAGAAACATCTACGTTCTGCCATTAAAGTCACCATTAACAGAGACACAGATTGCAGGGAAATTTGTATTTATTCCCATAACAGTATTTATCAGAAGGTTACAGTTTATATCAATGCTAAATTTAGAAGCACAGGTTCTATTTGAACTGTTTCTATTATATTATTGTACTTACTGAGTACTTACTGAGTACTATTCCCTTAGTATGTTACTATATTCTTGCTATTTCACAGCAAAGAAAAAAGAGCACGAGGACATTGAATAGTCTCCCCAGTTCAGGAGTTCCACCAAAAATTATAAAAATTGATGACTCCTTAAAGAGATTGATTTCTTAAAGGTTATCAAATATTTCAGGGAGATTTTCTTTAAAAATGGAGTACGATTAAGATTTGAAATTTATTTATGTCAAATAATGCCAAATAACTTAACTTGCAAATTAAGATACACGTTCATGAGAAGTCAGCCACGAGATTTACTTCTGAGCACATATGGCGTTAGTATGTTTCCAGATTTGCTTTATCTTTTTTCCCAGAGCTACAAGTTAGATGCATGAAGTATATGAGACACAAAGTACTACAAAGCTTCACACCCTTACCAGCACAGAATCTCTACCATCTTAGGAAACAGCATCTTGTAGACAGAACAGACAAGGCTCAGTTCCAGGATGGCCACCTGATCTCAGCAGGACCTCAGGGAACTCATTTGTTCTAAAAATGGCCAGTGATTCTACTTGCATTTCTTGAGTGCAGTTTTCAGAAAACATTCATGTCATCCAGAAACCTGTCCCTAGCATCTGGGAGGGAGCAGCTGCTAAAGAAGAGGGAAGGAAGAAAGTTCCAGGTGCCTTAAGCCAAGTCCTCCAAAACCAGGAACTGTTCTGAGGTCTTGAATCTCTTTCTCATTCTCCTCAATCTATAAAATGGAGACAAGAACGTTTCCTTACTGCCCAGGGAAGGATAAATACATTCATGTTTGCAAGGCATTTAGATAAGATAGCTAAGGAAGATATGCAAGTTGATAGATTCCTTGATCTTAAGGAGCTGTACTCTTAAAACAGCTTGACTGAGTTATAAATGTCCACATTATTCACAATATGAAACTGCCAAAAGATTAAAAACATTCTAATGATACTTGAGAGCAGGAACTCCCTTTCTCCCCCATACTTTGAGGACTCTGTCCCTTTAGAGATGGTATGCCTTTCAGTGAGGAGGATTCCCTATTGTTTTCTTCCCCATTCTTTATAATGTAAATGTAACCTCACTTATTTATTTAATTTGTGTCCCAGACCTCTTTTCATCTGGCAAGATGGCAGGGGAGGGGGGCAGAGGGAAAAGGAGCTGAAGGAGGGGGGCTATTTAATAATGCCCTATTAATCGCAGTGCACTATCAGCAGGCTTTAACCCTGTTCCAATTCTTCGATTGCTTTTTAGGGATTAGAGCAAACATCATTGTCATCCATTGCATTGCAAATGGGTAAATTTGAGTGATACGTACACAAAATATAGATAGGCAGATAGTGCACTGATATATGTGCGGAGTATATACATGCATTTATATAGCTTGTACACACACATACACATAAAAATAAGCTACATTGCCCTGTATGCCATACGAGAAAAATCAAATCAAGGCACGGAGAAACTGAAAAAAAACCTACATGTATCATTCACCTGATTTCAATTGTGACTCCCTTTGAACCTCGGCCAAATCATTTTGTACATTAAAAATTGGTCAGGGATGATAAGATTCCATTTTCATGGTTGGTAATGCAGAACCGGTGAAAGAATACAATTACAGACCCCTGAGTAAACTCTGCGAATGTCAACTTGATGTAAATGATCAAGTGTCGACAAAGGGCTGGCGGGGGGGGGGGGGGGGGGGGGCAGGCAGAGATGGAGGGGAAAGAGAGAAGAAGAGGGAGAGACAGAAAAAGGGGCTCCAACTTCTTCACTCAGGGACATGCCAGCACCCCCTGGGCCCAGCATTTTGGGACCGATCCTTCTGCACCAACACAGTGCCCACAGCCTCCCAAGGTTGGCACACCACTGCCCTGGGTTGGGACCTCATGCTCGTGGCAGGAGTGACCTGCCCCTGCCTCCCACACTCCACCCCAGGCAGGCACAAAGAACTGCTGCCAAACAATGGCATGCCTGCCCATAAATCCTAACAGAGCCCAGCACCCAGGCCGTACACTGAGAGGCTGTCAGACCCTAACTCCTCCACCGAGTGACCACGTGACTGCAGGTGCCAGAGCTCTCAATGTCAACCCCAGGTCTCACTGGCTCCCTTCCTGCTGGGCCCTGCTGTTGTGCAGGACCCAAGCAGCCCCATTTGCTCTTCTACACCTTCCCTGCCAGCACCAAGTTGATGCCATAGCAACTACTCTTTTTCTTTTAGCAATGAGCTAACATGGGAATCTGAGGAAGGATGCTGTGACCCAGTGGGCACACAGAGCTCAGGGAGTGAAAAGGAGGCGGAGGTCTCCTGCACCAAGGGAAGGTCGTGGGCTGGAAAATCTGCATGTCCTTTACACAAAACATCTTCTCTTACCAGCAGAGAAACTGAGGCAGGGAGCAGTGAAAGGGCTTCACTTTACTCTCAAAAGGAGCTGTGGGGTGAGGACCAACTGCAGAGGCCTCCTGCAGCTCCTTGCCAGGCACCAGCCCACTCTGCCTCCTGTTTCACAGCCTGCTCATAGATGTGACTCCACATAATCCAGCCCCATGTTTCCATGAGAAGAATGACACCAGGAAAGGAGTGCACGTTCAAAAGCTTTTCACCGTTCAGGAGACAAACAGAAGAGCCATATTTCCATTTATTTTAGAGTTATCACCTGAACTGATTAAAGCAGTTATCAACTTCAGTCGTTCTTTACATGTTGTTTTTGTTTCAGATTTCCAATGTTTTTCATGTGCATGCTGCATAAATTATTGAAACATTATTTTATTTATCCATCCCCCTGTGACAGAAATAGGTTCTCTGAAAGCAAATCTTGCCCTAATCAGTTTTGTTTGTCTTGCTTTCTCTCCTCAATATTGCCACTGCTTTTAGGTTAGCAAACAAGTAACACTACTTTGCTTTTGTGGAGAACAAAAAGCACTGTGGGCTGACAAAGACAGGGTGCTGAATTAAAGGTTATTCCAAAATGCATCTCTGGTGGCTAGGAAACAATAGGCCTGTAAAACTTTTAGCAAGCAGGGTGGGAAGACGATATGCTGAAGTTCAGCAGAATGGGGTTTGTGTAGACTCCAGCAGATCTGCTTCCCGCTGAGCCCTAACCTCAGCACAAAACTTGTCTGGTTCACAACTACCTCCAGAATTGGCCATCAAGAATATGAGACAGTGAAATAAGGAAGCCCCAAGATGCCAATATACAGGCTTAGGTTTATATCTTATATAAAAATGGCATAATAGGATTGTCCATTCCCAGCCTGTGCTCAATTCTTTTTACACACTAATACATCAACAAAACCTGATCACTCTACCAAACCACTGCTACAGAAGAGCTCATTTAAAATATTGCTTTTTTTTTTCTTCTTTTGAGCACTGTGCATGCCATCCCAATTATAAATGCAATAAAATTAAGCAATGTTATGCAGATGATACCCTGCTAAAAGTAGCAGAATCAAGTTTGATGTAAATGTGGTGCAACTCATTTAGTTGGTAAGGGGTCTAAACTCTAGGTACCTACCTGTACTTCAAAATTAGCTCTCCTCAAAATATCTTGAGCAATATTATTAAAGAGCCAAGTGATATTGAGAATGTTAGCAGAACTGTTCTGGTTTTGAAGCACAGTTTCAAATAAAATGAATTTTAAACAGTTCAAAACGTTGCAATTTCTCACCTGCACATATGGCTTACGACAAATTTGAATACTGAGTGTTATCTGAATCTTAAACTCTGAACCAGTGTACACAAATACAGTTAAGGGGGTTGGGCACTGCAGTCAATTTGCTTCTCAGGCTAAAATTATTTGAATAGTTATTATTTTTCTCTTTTTTCCTCCCGTGATTCCATATCCTGTGTTTTATTCATGGCTCCTCTAAATGGCGCAAAATTATCTACTGAATTTATCCCCAGCGTCACAAACAAATAAAGTGGACTGAACTCAATAAGAGGAGAGCTAAGGCAATGCATATCATCTATTTGTCAAACTTTACTGCACATTGACATACTTTGATATACATTATAGAAATTTAAATTCAGTTTGTCTTTACCAAATGAAAGCTCGTATGTTCTATTCATATCATCAGAAGGATCTCATGGGTCTAATATGGATTAGGATTACCTGGCATGCTTATAAAATTTGGCACAATCTATTTCAGCAAATGCAGAAATGACCATTTTTACCTAACATTGTTAAAGCACTGAAGAAGTTCTAGATTTGACATTAAAAAAACTGCAGCTCTAATATTAGATTTAAATAGTGCAAATTGCAGCACATGTTAAATAACTATTCCCTTGAGTATTTATAGCTTTAGGTTCTGAACTTGCTGCCTTGCATATTTTTCACAGTCATTTTAAAAAGTTTTCAGTCCTCTCACTGATATTTTATTATGACTAATTATTGACAAATATTTATTGTTGTTACAGTGAAGATGATTTATAAGTACCATTTTGTTAATAAATGTGGTGGAAGTTTTTATGCTGTTAAGACAAATTTATGGCAATTTTTTTTTCAACTAAGCAGTTTTTTTTTGTGATTCAAATCAAGACGTTTTTTAGGTTACACATGCTTAATTTGGAAGGCTAAAAAAAAGTTAAAAATATCTGTTGCTTGTAAAAACAAAATTCTTAATGAGAAAAGATGTCATCTCAGTCTGATTTGCCAGTTATACTTTACCACCAATCGATAACAAGATGAAATTATTTTTGTTTGAACAATGGAGACACATTTTTTAGTGAATACTCATATTTTAAGGAGATGAACGATACATCTAGCAGTTCAAACACTTATCTGCAAAAAGAAGTAGTCCACATTTCCAAAACTAAGCCCAAGGAATTTATTCTAAAAAGGGTAGCCTATCTTCCTTAGGTTATAGTCTTTTGTTTTGCCTGTTTTGCCTACAGCTCCAGACCCAAGAGTTGGCCGTGGCTTATGGAGGCAGCAGAGGTCAGGGGAGATATCTGTTGCAGGCATTGTGTTCAGGCCATGTCCAGCTGGGCTCAGCATCCTTTTCCAGTTCACCTTCAGAAATCACTTTACAGAGACTTGGTGGTGATTTTTCATAGATAGTTTTGTTGGTTTTTTACACATTCAAAACCACACTGATAAAAAGACACCTTTTTTTTTTTTTTTTTTTTTTAAACAAAAAAAGAACAGTCAAGGTTTCACAGTTAAAAGGCTACTTCCGCATTTTGAACAAGCTGATTGACCTAATTACTGAAGACCTAGAAAATCATCCCATGGAAGAGTCTGCATGTCCATTTGGTGGAACATAGCATCTCAGGGTCACTGCTGAAAAGGAAATAAGGACTTCTGAGATTTAGCTATTTTCACAGTCTAGCATGTGTATTTAGGCAAGAGACTTCATTGATCCTTGCTTCAGTTTGACTACTTCTCCAGGAGGAGGGAAATTATTTGTGTACTCATCCTGGAGGGTGGCTGAGCACCTCCTATAGCTAGAAGAATAGCAAGTAAAAAGAGTGACCAATGATTGCACACGCAAGAGAAATCAACATGAAGCTTCACCAGGCTGAAACTTTGAAGATATGGCAGTACCTGGGGAAAAACGTACAAGAGCTTGATTCTTTGGGCTCAGCTGTCTGATATGTTGCCACTTGTTTGTGGGTTCTCTGGCTTTAGGAAGTGTATAATAGATTTGAGATTTGCTACGGTAATGAAGAACCTTGTTCTTCCCCTCATGCATGTTCACATTTGAGAAGAAGCTTTAATATCTACTTTAGCTAATTAATTAGTAACTCAACAATAGCTTGACAGTTACCCTAAAGTAAAGGTACTGTTACACTTACAGAATTGTACTTATGCGTGAAAACTTATCAGTTGTTTATGTCAATAATCTGCAGCATTAATACATGACTTTCTTCTTTTCTGTAATGCAGGTATATGTTCCTTTCATTGAATGTAATAGCGAATCTTTCTTTTTTACACACACCTCTCTGCAGGTGAATACAGGAGTAATACGATGAAGGCTGAACAGATGGGTTACACATACTGCTGATTTTTTTAATAAGAATAGCAGAGTCAGATTCAGTTTTTAAGTGCGAAATTGTTCTTAAACTTCCTGTATACGAATGGTGTACAGATATTTTGGTGTTTTTCCAGGCAAAATATTCATCACTGTTAAGAAACTAAGTAGTGGATGAGGCACGTAGAAACATACACATAGACCTCTTCTCCCAGTGCCCATGGGTCAGCAGTCCAGCTACCTTGGAGTTTGTCTTCACTCTTGTCTGTACCTCTCAAAACACTGAACTTCTAAAGTGCAGTACAAGGTCTTGAGAGAATAAACATGAGGAGAACAGCCTCTGTCATCTCTCAAATAAGCAGAATATGTAAAGGGAATATAACATATTTAACTTCCTCTGAAAGGTTGGCTTATTTGGAACACCTACAATCATCTACACAGTGAAGCATTTGTAATAGTCAAACACAGAGGCTTTAAGGTGCTGGGAAAGGAAATGGCCCATGAAAATGTGGTCTACAAAGTTAAATCCCTAAACTAAGCTCACCTCACAGCCAATTTTAAAAACAGATTTCAGGTCAGGAAATAGTAGGGAACAAGTTTAAATGAATGTCAAACCCACTAACCCTCCTCCACAAGTGGAGAAAAAGCAATTCATGAAATCAGCAAAGGATTCCAGCAATCTGGGTACATCTATGCAGCTAAAGGAAGGCAGGTCAGTGTTCTGATGCACAGGGCCCCTGGCAGCCCACAACGCTTGATGACCATCTCACCTTTTCGTTCTGCTTTAGATCCTCATCTTGTTTTCCAGGAAGCAGCCGTGGCCTGGCTCTTGGACTAATCCCCAACCTACATGGACAACTCCCAGAGGGTTAAAGAATATCCCAAGCTTGGCTTTTCTATTATATGAAGTCCCCCTAAACCATTCCAGGAAGCTTCATGCCTCAAAACCTCTTCATGATATTCAGCAGAACTCTTCAGTCTCCTTCCCAAGCACCTCTTTGCTAGTCCACCATTCTTTTCTGAAGACACTCAAGAGAAAATAAAACATAACCTCTCTCACCAGGGCTGGAGGTCCCATGCTTCCACTCCAGTCCAGAACATCCCAGGTTTTCCAGGCCTTCCTCTGCAGAAAGGCAAATGTAAACATCAACTGCAGTTGGTGAAACAATCTGGCACTGCAGTTAAGGGCAGAAGCTCACTGCTTCTACCACAGGATGTCCACAGTCCAGATTAGAAAAGCTTTTACTCTCCAGCTGACGAAGGCAAACTAGTCTGGCTTTAAATTCCACTCTGATCTTAAAGGACTGCTGTTTCTAAGGCTATGTCTTCACTCAAGAATTAACTAATTTGTTTGCTCGTTCTTTTTCTTGAGTCACCCTTGCTCATCCACTAGAGTTGCCATTGTATAGTATTACACCCAAGTTGGTGTATGTGCTAGATCAATAGGCTTGCTATTGCCACGGTTTCCCTAATAAATCAGCACAGGTATTAAAAGGGAGAGAACATTTCACAGTTAGTTTCTGCTCCTTCAAATCCATTTAAAATTTGGTTCAAAACAGCCTTCAGATATCAGTGCAGAACCAGTCTTTTCTTCATAGCTTGTTGGCAAAAGATGAGCAAAGATATGGTTGAAAGGAACTCTGGTGGCGATTTGTTAGTAATTTTGATTAAATTTATTACAGTCACATGGTTGCTGTTGCATTTTTTTCCATGGATAATTATGGAGTCTGCTCATTTTATGAGATGTATTTTTAAGAGTTTATCAGTGGCTTGGGATGAGTGCTCTTTTGTTTAGTGATGTATAAATTTGAATAATAATAAATAACAAAGTGAAGGAGAATGCGGGAAGAGAGGAGGCTGAAGTCTAGGAAGATGCCTTGCTATGCTGTGTTTGATCACAGCATAGATGATACAGCAGTGGGCATTATAGAAAGCCCCAATATAAATCAGATTAGATAAATATTAATAGTCATGTAACCGTGTACTTTACTGGGGCATTTGATGTTTTCAGTCAAAGGCTCACGTTATTAGCGTGTACTTAATGATCAGTTGCTTCCCTTTAGCAACGCTTTGACACTGACTGTGGCATTGTACTGTGACACTGAATTCCAGCAATACATGGGCTCCCTTCAGCTATCCCAGTGCTATGCCATGTCAGCCCAAAACACAGGGCATCTCAACTCACAGACCCCTTACAGACTGACAGTCTTCAGCCAGAACACAGAAAATGGGGAGGCTCATTCTTGTAGATGTAAAAATAACATCTCAGTAACACCACAACAGCTGCATTTTGCACCCTTCACACTTTGTAGCTAGACAGCATGCATCCTTCTCTGGCTGTGGCAATTGTGCTTTTCATGATTTAGAGAAACCTTGACCTTTTTGGATTCCTGGTAGTACCACCCAGGCACTTCCAAGCTTTTGCATTTGCCTTCTTAAAAAAGATAGATAGGACTTCCATTCTCCCACATCAAGAAGACTATTTATTAAAAAAATTGTTTCTACTCAGAATCAAACATTTACTGAAAACTTAAATTGGGGTGGAAATTTCAGGTTAGCTGCTGTTAAAATAATATCTACTTGGACAATTTTGACATATTAAAAAACTTGTTAATCATAGAAAAATTCAAAGGCATTTAGGAATGAGCAGATCGGTTAACATCTAGATCAGTCAACATTGAAATGTCTTCAAATCAGGGAAGGCTTACAGAAAGTACTTAAGTTTACAAAGCTGCATTCTCCACTCAATTTAATATAGGAAGATTTTCTCATAATTAATACAAAGCAGTAACAGGTTACCGCGGTGTATTTGCAATGAGTTGTTTCCTTTATGAAGTAAGAGGCAAAGTGTTTTGTGACTGAGCTGTAGCATCACTCACCACAATCAAATTACCCAGTAATGACTGCATATGTCACACATTTATTCCAGTTTCATTACAGACTTGTGCTTTGGGTCCACATTTTGTTCCATAAGAGCACAAGCTGCATTTCACTGAGGTGCATTGGTCTTAGGTGCCCACACTGGTCTGAGGTGTGTACAGCTGTTGTCAGCCATGCCAGCATCCATGTGGCTGCCACCTGAGCACAGCTGCTTCTACTTATACCTATAAGCATGCAACATGCCACCATACTTCATGGCTGTGCTGAACTGCTCTAATATAGGCTACGGCGGCCTCGCATTGTGCTCAGCATTACTGCAGGTTGTTCTGTAGGCATGAATGTTAGCAGTGTGATTACTCTATAATATCACTGTGCACTGCACTGCCCAGTTGTGCGAGGCGTACATTCTGTACTATGTATTATAATAATGTTGATATAATGCTGCAGTACCGGTGCAAGGCAGTGCCGGGGCCTCTTGTGCTGCGCTGCCAGGCTGGGTGATGGTAGCACAGAGTCTCCACGCTTGCATTACAGGGACGTGCAGAATTAATCTTATGTAATCTGCACTTTGTGGTTGGTTTCCATTAGTGCAGTGTGCTCTCCGAGGCTTGATTGTAGGGTATTAATGTCAAAATCCTCCATGATCTACTGCCGCGTGGTTGTGGTGTAGCCTCCGATAAAATCATGGCTTGGTTTCTTAATAACACAGAATTTTAAGAGACAACAAAATGTATAGGAATTGTTCTATATTAAAAATGCAGCATAATTGTATAATTACAGTATTTGCATCATGCTAAACAGATTGGCTGGGTTATTTCAGATTCTTTAAAGTCGGGATGGCATCAGGCCTACAGTATTTCTAAACTGTTTTGCCCGTCTGCAGTTGTATAATGAAACACCACAAATTTTACCCAGCAATACTTGTGCTTTTCTAAGTGCTGCATTATGAACATAAAATTACCAAACGTACTGAACACACTTACGAACACTGAACTAAAATCCCTTATCTCTCACCCACAAATTAAGTCTCCACAGATCCCTTTTTACAATGCTGAAGTAATAAATACATATACATTTATTTCTACAACCATTTTAAGAAATTAGAAGGAAACCCACACAGTAGTTTAGCAGTTAATTTACAACAGTACAGCCTCTTGAGTAAGTATGTAAAACAAACACACATCATTTATTTCCCTCATTTGAAATCCCTGCTCCCCGACACACAGACAGACAGACTCATACACACAGATCACTACAGCCCAAATTGGACATCAGAGAAGAAACTGGGACTTCTTTGCTATCATCCGTGATTGCCCTGAGGCTTGAGGAGTGGCCAATTTACAGCATGAATATAGTCTAGGGATATATGAATCATGAATCATGTTTGATGTATGGAAAGGCACAGTCATTTTGAAAGGCTGCAAATGCAGTCATCTGCTTTTTAAGTGAAAAAACATGCTTGCAAAACAACAACAAAAACAGAGAGATGAAATACCTGGGAAATATTATTTAAAAGACACAATCTTCCTTTTTTTTTTTTTATTTTATTTAATTGGGTTGGAAGGGGTTACTTCATTATGCAGCAAATTAGAAAATTCATAATTTATCATTGCACCCAGTCGAAATGCCACCCAACTGAGTCACACCCCTGTGAAAACCATCACATAGTAACAAACTGTCAAAGCCTGCTGCAGCCGACGGGCAAAATTAATATGCAAATGTATGCAAGAAATTAAAAAGCAGAATTACCCAGGCAAATGAGGTAGCTATACTTGAATTGTTAGAATTATGAATAATTACTGCGAATTTTCTGCTCCTAATATAACTTGTTTTTTGATAAACAAAGACTTAATTATCGAGATGCGCTGGAGAATTTCCGTGGCGCTCATTAATCTTGCAAAAAAAACAAGTCCCTGGTGCCCAAACCGTAATGAAGAGCGCGTGCCCTGAATCTTCAGAAAGATCAGAGGCACCAGGGTGCCAGGGCTGGAGAAAAAAAATGACAGTGCCAATGTCCCCTCCTGTACCCTGGAGTGTCATAACGTCTTCCACTAACTATCAAAGGGACTTATTTATGCCAGCAGCTGAGCTATAAGTCCAATTTACGATGCCTTAAGCAGTGGTGAAATGATCTGTTGATGTGCTATGGAAATGCCATCTTGCAGTAGCTCGATTTGGTCCCAGTGATACCAACACGGTGAGGACCCTCCGCTCCTCTGCTAATGGATGCAGCATGACAGACCATAATACACAAGAGGGACAATCTTTTAGGACCAGTCTCAATGGTCCTCCATTAATCTTGGTTCTGCAGTGCCGTGGTGTCCATGGGAACAAGGGCATTATCATAAGCACTGGTTTTAAATGCTCCCATTAGGGACTGCAATAGAGAGGAGAGATGCATGGGGTGAGGGGGTTAGGGAAGACAGTCCACTATTAGTTTACTCTTCTTTTTATGACCTGGATTCAAACCATAACGGGTGGCTCAGAGAATTTTCTCTTCCTAAATAACATAAAGAAAACAACAAAGGAAGAAGCAGCTAAGTGTACAGTGCGGTGCTGCATGTTCGTCTTCTCTGTTTTTACAGCTAGAAAATCAGCTTGGCCCTGGTGGGCTGAGATAATTTACCATGAGAAAGCAAAGGGAAAATAACCCCAGGTACTCTCAGCACAGACCAAATCGAACCTGCTGTGAGCTTATTATTACTTAAAAACTGGCATCTAAGTGGAAATGACTGACTCTCTGTCATTATCCCTATTACCACCATGATAAACCCAGGCAGATGATAAGGCAAAATTACAAAACATCAGTTCTGGAGCTCGGAGGCTACTTCAGAAGCTCAAGGCAGACTGCATTTTCAAATGCTTCCTTCTCTGCATTCAAGTCCCCAAATATCCTGATGCCTTAACATAACCATTTCACTGCATAGGCAAATTGTCACCTTTTAAACCAGGGCACCTGTCATTTTTTATATAAGGCTCTACCATTCAGTTATTCTTCCTCTTAATCCTCCAATTTCTCTACATACCCAGAACGCCTACAGTACCACTGTACTGTTCAGAATTTTACTTTCACAGCCTGCATTACATTTAGAAAAGGGAAAGATGAGGAGACAACATCATGAATGATGGAAAGTATATCCTTTCTAATTGCTGGGCTTTGAGTTTTTAAATCAGGGATCAGTGCACCTGGGACTGCCCTTCCATACTATGCAGTACTTTGGAGTGAGAAAAGGGGAGAAAATTGAAAGTATAAAGACAAAATGGCCAAGACTGGAAGGGACATCTGGGCCCACCTACTCCAACTCCTGCTCAAACAGGGACACTTAGATCAGGGTGACTGGAACCATGCCCAAGCAGCTTCTGAACATCTCCAAGGAAGAGACTCCACTTCTCTGGGCAGCCTGTGAGAGCACTCCAGTAAAGAAGTGTTTCCTGACATTTAGATGGAACATCCTGTGTTCCATCACCTCATCCTGGCACGGGGCACCACAGAAAAGGTACTGACTCTGTCCTCTTTGCACTCTTCTTTCAGGTATTACACACTCTGATGAGTTTCTCTTGAGCCTCCTCTTCCTCAGGCTGAATGGTACTAGCTCTCTCATCATCTCAAAGATTAGTACTGCTCAGCCTGGAGAAGGTGAATTAGTTGCCTCACAGGCCCACCATAGCATTGGCCTACCATATAAGCAGACCTGTGCATACCACCCCAGCAATGCTGTTTGCTCCCTCCCATTCTGCTCTTCCTTCTCCAAGATCTTCCACCCTCCCCTTAGTCAGAAGGGACGAGGCTCCAACCTATGCAGAGGGCCAACACACACCAGCAGAGAGCCTCAAAAGATCTTTCCTGCAGTGGCTTTTGCCTCATACAGCAGAGTTGGAAGGGACCCAGAAAGCAAAGTGTTGGTGAGGTCTGACTTAGCAAGGCTGATAATTCACTTCACCAGTTGCCTAGAAGAATGGTTTATTACAAAAGGAGTAGTAATTGGTAATTGTGCCTGACATGATTCCTTACCTTCCTGCTGCTCAGCAAGAATGATGGCTGCTGAAGTTCTAACTGGTGTAAACTTTCATTTTCCACATACAGATGGGGAATTTAATTTTGCAGCCCTGCCAAGGCAAGTTTGATGCAAAGTATGTGCTAGTTATCATAGAAACTTTTTGCACAGTGGTTTCACAGCCCTCTTAATAACTGCTACTTGGGCTGAGTCATGCACCTGTTCCCCTGATCCCACGGCCTGATAGTGTAATGCCACCAAAGCAGCTGCCATCTCCACCCATTTCAGAGCGTGGGATATGCAGGATTGTGCATTTGCTGACAAAACTGTTTGTCAGCTAATGACCACAGTGTCAGTCTGAATGTTTTGTGGCAATGAAGCCTCAGGAGGGATGATTCTGCTTATGGCGTGAGCTTGTGAGAAATACTCCAAGAAACACAATTTTCTTCAAGAAAGATTTCTCGTGTTACAAGAACACTTCAGTACAAATCACCAAGTCTTTCCTCCATCTCCTTCATGTGCATGCATTTATTCATTTATAGCAGAAGAAAAAGATGAGGTTTGAAATTAAACATTTTTATCTTAGTGAAGAGTTGGGAAGACCCACACAAAAACTGCCAAGGGTGCTGGGTGATCCAATTTACCTGTCCAAGAATTTAGGAATCAGCTTCAGGAAAGAAAAACAATTTGCACATAGCTGAATACTTGTGACAACATGAAAAATCTGCCTCACTACACACTTTATCCAGATGTTGCAAGACAATAGATCTGAACCGTGGAAAATGGGTTGACCAACAGCTACAAAGATGAGGAAGAGAACAAATCCCACTTCAGACTCTCCCCAGGCCTTATACTTCACATTTGCAATTGTTATTACTCTTAGCCAGATTTTGCAGGACAAAGAATGGCATGAGAAAAGGCTTCAGTAATTCATTCAGTCACCTCACTACAAAATCTTGGCCTTTTATTAGAGTTTCAAGCCTTGGGCTGACTCTTTATCAGGCACTGGTTCAAAGGGGAAGAGATCCACATGTGCAAGATGGAAGTAATTAACTGTGTCCAAAGATTGCATTGTTTAGATTTTTTCTAATCACACTTCGCTCTTCATAAACTGGATTCAGGATATAAGCATACCCTCTGTAAAAGGTCTGGGGCACCGGGTGCAAATACTAACCCTAACCCTTTCAAATTCCCATAATTACTATACTGACACAAAGCAACCAGGAACGATCTTCAAATATATGTATGTATATATATATATATTCGTGTATATATTTATGAATGTATGGACATAACAGACAGAAATGAGCGCATAACTGGGGATAGTCATGGGAGGTAAAAGAGAACTTCTAAAAATGCTATATGCAAGTTCTTGCAGTGGCACCTGAATGACAAATCAAAAGAGTTTCATTCTCTTCCCAGTAAGTGACGTCATGAAAAATACAGAATTTTGGTCCAAACTGACAAGTTACTCCTTGGTTTTGTGCAGCACCCAGCCTCTCTCAAAGAAATACAAATGTTTTTAAACCAGGTCAGCATGCTGCCATGACAGAGGAGAATGCACAACCATGTGCACCTTTCTGACAAAACAGTTGTTCAGTTTGCTACAGAAACCCCAAAGGAGACTAACAATTTACTGTATTTATATAACAAATAGTTTTGAGGAAGAAGAGCTGTGCTTCTAGTGTCAAATTGTCAGCTCGAAGGTCTGCACAGTGCTGAAAAGGGGAAAAAAAAACGCTTAGATTATTCCTAGTGACCCACATACAGCAAAACATCTGCTGACAACATGGTTGGCTTCCTGCCCAAGTTCAACTATGAGCTGTCTCCAGCTGATCATCTTTGCCCTCACTGTAATCAGAAGAGTCCACAGCAAGCAAAGGTGATAGTCAGGGACACATAAAGCAATTTGACCAATTGAATAAGCACAAACTTAAATAAATATGCACATGCACACATATAACTCAGACATAAACTCAACCTTAAAAAAAAAAAAAAAAAAAAAAAAAAAGGAAAAACAGTGCTACCATCAAATGTAAGACTTTCTTACAATTCTTTGGGTTAGAAATAAGAATTCATTGGTGCTTAGCATGATCCTTTGTGTTTGCAAAATGCAGGTTGTTTAAAATTTCAGATCCTAGGGATATACATGCACAATATAATTAGACAAAGCACTGGAAACAAATAAAAAGCCCTAAGAAATAGCTTTTGTACTGCCTTCATCCATCACTGTATTAAGTATAGTATTATCTTGCTTATAGGGACAGAAACAATATTTCTAGATGCACTTGTGTTCCATCCTTCATTTTACATCTGAAATGCTGTTGCCTTGTCATGCAAACACATTGATGTAACTTGACTGTCAACCTCCCCTTTTGTTGTTTACTTTTTTATTATTTTTATTCAAATCAGTAATTACTCCTAACTTCCAAGTTTCTCATGCTTTGTTCTTGCCTTTAGGTACTCATTCTCCTTTTTAAATGCATCTGACTGCTTAGAACACAGCCATAATCATACCTGATATTGTTCAAATTAATAGCCACTCATTTGTGGTCATAGTTGTGTTTTTTTTTGCACTTTGTATTATATACGTTACAAACCTTGCCACATAATTCAGAAAGCTGTACAAGTCTCCCATTTCAGTAACCAACAAAGAATACTTGTTATTCTGCTTTATTCTTTGTTAGTATCAGTACATAATTTTTCTGCTCAGTAAAGGCCAAAAGATACTGTGATTCAGGGGTAGGAGAGGATGTTCAAGCACTTCTCATTAGATTCTCTTCTGGGCCAACAGAAAGCTTTGAAGATCCACCTGAAACTCCTGAACAGACAGCTCCTGTACTTGGCTGAGGGCTTGTTAGATACAAATTGTTTGGATGATTTAAAATACGAGTATATAGATATGTAGCAGAAAGATGTAACAGCAAGTGACAGAAAACATGATCCCTTAGGTGCTGTAGCTAGAGGCTTAGTGACAGATGATGCTGCAAAATGGCTTCAAGATGGGATATTTATAAAGCTGCTTTATGAGAATTTTACACTGCTAATCACGAGGCTTTAATAATGTCTTCCTCTATTAATTGAAATCTAACTACTAGCTCACATTTTGAGACGTTGTCTTTGTTAAATTGTGTAAGAAACTCCTAATATTCCTTTTCCATCTTCCAACCCTGACTTTGAATCTGACAGTTTCAGGATTGCCTTCACCCTTCTAAATATACTAGACACAGCACCCCTCATTTGATTAATTCTAATAATTTTTAGTCATTATTACTTTTTAACATATATTGGTACTGCAGATTAAATATTATTTATAGCTTTAATTTGTGTCCTGTTTGGATTGTACAATCACAGGGCTAACGTAGCCATCATTATTATCATATTGTTTTATACTGCTCCTAAAATTAAAATCCATTCTTGTCTTTAAATGTTTTATTGTAGTTGTCTTTCTTGTTTTGCATTGCAGTCCATGATTAATTCCGTTAGCCAAGTGCATATGGCCTGCTTGGCTATCATCCATTATCTTCATCATTGTTGCCTCAAAATGAGCACTTTATTATTACCTTTTTCATCTTTCCAATTACCAGATGTGCTTTTGCATTCCCATACTTTTCCTACTAGACTGAGATCTACATTTAGAGTAAAAGTCCCAGCTCATTAGCCACTGAAGACAAAGTGAATTTTCCCTGACTAAATACAGAAATCTGAGGGTCCAGTTCCAGTATTAGAGAAGCCTTCTAATTTCTGAGAAACAAAATCAAGAATGACTGTATTCTCCCATACAAGAAAAGCTTCAGTTTTTCTCAAAAGATGGTAGTTCAGTAGAGGATAAGAGGAAAATTTCCTCAACAATTTCTTTTGCTACATTTGATTCAAGTATCCTTCTGGATCTGCCTCAGAAATCTTACCTAAGGCAGGTAAGGGCAAACCTCAGCAGCTATCCTGTAACTTATTTCTTGGAATGGCATCCAAAAAAGGAAAAAGAAAAAAGACAAAAGACTGAAATCAGTTGTGCTAAACATCTACATAAGGCTGACAGCAGCATCTCTCACTGTGAAAAGCCTTTTTCAAAAATTCCATCCTAATTTTTCAGGTTCAGGTGATGTAGTGTCATTCAATGTGCCAATACCCAAACACTTCTCTGACTGAATGCAAACTCCTAACCGTGCAGTGTTCACTTAGACACAAAGTTAGCTGTACTAAATATGACACGCAGTGGAAAACCTTGCCAAAGTAAGGGAAATACCTTTTTCTTGCTCATTTCATTCATATAATTTTAAGGAAAAATCACCTGTAGTTTTCTTTCCCCCTAACACCTCAGTTCACTCCAGTATTATTTCTCAAATTGTTTTCACAGGGCTATTAATTTCATTTGTTAGTAATTTTACAGTCTCATCACTGAGCATTTAAAAAAAAAAAATACCATATCATAAAGCCACAAATTCTTATGATTGATATATCTAAATGCCCATGAATTCTTTCTATATCCTGAGAAAGGTTCTTTAATTGAAAAGGAAAGAAGAGAATCTCCACTTCTATTTTCTCTAAAACCTTTGTATCATCTGTTTCTAGGCAAGAACCTCCTTACTGACGCACAAAGCAATGATGGAGCAAGACCTGTGCATAACCTGGGGATACATAAGGGAAATGTTATATGATAAGTAAGGGAAGAAGCTGCCAGACACAAACATGCTAGCTTCTGTCTTCTGACCTAAGTATGTTGCTTTGGGCATTTTAAAAAAAATCTGTTAATAATCACTGTGAAGGAGGAAGCAAATATTACAATAGGGAAAAAAAAAACATTAAAGGGATAGCAGGATGTAGATTGAAATGTTTAGAAGTAACTAGTGTGACAAGCTTACAGCCTCCCACAATACTCTGGCTTTGAAGAGACAAATACCTATTTGCTAAGGCTGGGTAATCAGAAACAGCAAGCAGAGCACCAAAAGCAGGGGTCCACTGCATCATGAGTTACCTTTGAAACTCAGACAGTCCAGGAGAGGTCTGAGGACTGAGAAAGTGCTGTCACTTACAGGAACAACTTGCAAGTTCCTGTAGTGTTTTGGCACTTAGAACAGGCTTTTTAAACTATTTTTGGGAACTCAACTGTTGAAGTGACACTTCATAATTAGCCTTTCTTGTGCTGACCACAGCCTCTGAAAAACAAGTTCTTTTAAATTGTACTTTTCCGGACATCTCAGAGTTGAGACTCCCTTCTTCTCATAAAGAAGAAACTTTGCTCCTCTGGCAAATTGTTGCCCTTGATCTCTCTAGATCTGATGTTTATACCTTTATGCCTCTCTATAGCCTCTTACTCCAGGCATAGTGACATTTACTTCAACAGAGCTCTGCCCAAGTGTTGTGCTGTACTGACATATCCAGACTCGGTTCTTCTGTGCTTGCAGAAGTAAAAGATGTCCCGTATGTATCAAGATGACAGGGCAATGTGTTGAGAACTTTTACATACAAAGTGTCTTAAGATAACAGATCAAAAGAGATTGTGGAAGTGATAAATGTCACTTACATGCTGGCAGATTAGTTTAATGGCAATGTCTGGTTTTTCATCTAAACACCAGCAGGAAAAACTTGACAAGACTGGGATAGTATGGCGTGGCTACTTCTCTCATTTGGGCTGGTATTTGCTTTATCTATTCATCTTAATAAGCTTGCTCTGAGCAGAAGAGCAACTCTGCATCTTGCCTCCTGGCAAAAGATACACAAAGTACCTTTCTGATCTGAGTGAACAGTTTACTTTTTTTTTTTGCAGGAATTCAGAAACTTTCTATTGCTAAAATATCTTCCCTATTTTTTTTAATTTTATTTTCTTGTAATGCGGTTGTATTACCAATGGCAGACTGTCTTTGGTAATCCTTTGTTCTGAACTTTTGTATCCAGACACTTTGTTACTAAAACTTTGCCATATTATGTTTTGAAGGTTTCGTAGCAGTAGAAAGTGGTGTGCATCTATGAGCATTTATAATAGAGAAAAGCCAAGTGATAAAGTGCACCTTTAACGTAATGACAGTAATTCAGTCTCAGACAGTGAATGCCATTATACTCGCCTTTAAAGACTAAAATCAGTCAATTGAAATGACAATTATGATAATCCTCATGTAATGAAGATTATTTTGAAACAAAAAATCTTTTCTTGGTATGCGTACCTCTTAATGTGTGTATATTTACTGCACCTAAGTACATTCTTGCCATTCTACTTGGCTGGAAATTTGATACAAGTATACAAGTATTTCTATCAATTCTGCTGGTTTCAGCTATTATTTGTGGTAAACTAATTCCATTCACAAAAGAAAAAAGCTAAAAAAAACTTGCCTAAAAACAAGCCATATATAAGTTTTGGCAAAATACTGTGAGCATACAGCTTGGAGAATTGGGTAGCCTTTAAAAGTAGCTCCTTTGGATGGTCTTTGCATGTGTGACATGATAATCCCTCTCCAGAGCATTCTGTGCTTTTACCCTGTGTTTTGTCATAATATTCTACAGGGAAACGCAGTGAGCTTCCAACAAACCACCTGGATAGCTCACAGTAAGAGATCATTCCAGAAAGCATTAATCTGCTGGAAGTCAGACGTCAGTGGATGGCCTGTCACAGTTACCTGTGCTGAAGGAGAAATACACAAAACATCTGATTTCAGTTAGCCAACATAACATTTTCAGAGATGTCCACGGGAGTATCTAGGCACATAATGCTACAAGACTACAATCAGAGTTGTGATTTTTCTTGGGTTTCTCTGAAAAAAATTGTTAAATTCTAACAAATTGAGGCACTCACAAACATTGTACAGACAAGTAAAATGTCACAAAACCCACAAGGACATACAAATATGGTGAAAAGGGAGATTTGAAGGGAGCAGAGGGGATGATATAGCAGTCCAAGATAACCATAGGCAGCTTGGCTCAAAAGTCGAACATGAATGTTATGTAAAGATTCTGCCCTATGAAACAACCCTGACATGAAGTGCAGTAGAGATTAGTATTACAATTACAAAACACATTTGAGAGCTGTAAGAACACTTCTGTCTAACAAGAAAGGTACTTCAAGCTGTAGCTATGCATTTTGCATATTACTGGCTGCTTCAGTTGTTTCAGGTTTAAAATTGTCATATCGATACTCCCCACACATTTCTGAAAAATGCTTTTTAGGAAAATTGATAGGTAACTATTGCCAAATGCTTCTCATTCATGTTTTTGTACCTTCTACCTCTTTGTTGATTTCAAGGTAGAGAAGTAATGAAAATCCCCCAGGGAATCCCTTAAGCCAGGTGGTAGTTTACCTTCTATGTTTAGCAATCATTCAGAATGTATTCCTTCTTTGTTGAGGGATGGTAATTAGGACCACGTGAATTTATATTTATTTTGCTTGCAGAGCTTTATTAATGCGAACTACACTGGAAGTGGATGGATTTCAGATGGTTATATCTTCTTAGACCTGACCTAGTTCTAATAATTTGCCATTCAAAAGATGCAGAACTTACATCTTTGCAGGAAGGTTATTACTATTTGTTGTAAACAGTGGCCTAAAAAGGTTGCTGTATGCAGTCAAATACACTGGCACATTGGGAAATGTGATCTTTTCTAAGGCTATTATTCTAATCATTTCATCTAGTCCCTTGTCCAAATATATTATGCACTGGTACAGAGTTAATTTAATTTTTTTTAATTCCTGCAACAGTACAATAAGCACCCTGACAAAGCAGGGTGTCAAACACACGCTTTTAGGAAGTTTTTCATTGCCTGTTAATTGTACAGTGCAATTTTGTCAGTGGTCTGGATGACATCACTCTGCTGACTGCTTTGTGGAGATGTTTAATAGCTGGAAGGCTAAATGCAGTGGAATTCA
This sequence comes from Tetrao urogallus, assembly GCF_951394365.1. Classification (NCBI taxonomy): domain Eukaryota; kingdom Metazoa; phylum Chordata; class Aves; order Galliformes; family Phasianidae; genus Tetrao; species Tetrao urogallus. The sequence goes on along the minus strand of NC_136819.1, from coordinate 46,937,765 downwards.
CTTTCAATACGTCGTGTTACTGAGAACAGTTTCACATGCACACATTTCAGTCCAAGAACTGATTGGGCCCTCCTGCATTCTTGTTCCTTGAGTTTTTAAGCTTTCTGAGTCCTGATCCTGTCAGCAAACTTTCTCCTGGCTCTGCATGAGTTTCCTGTACAGAGAGCCTAATGCAGCAGAGAGAACTTCAGCTGGAATGTGTGCCAGGGTGCCTTCTTGGGCAGCAGAACAGCCCCAGAACTCACTAATAAATTTTTGGGGAGATTTTAAAAATGGTGTCCAAATCATTCAGGCCATAGACTGTCCTTGCCTTACATCAGCAATCACATGGGATATTTCAGCTCCGCTGTTCTTTCTCTCCCTCCACTGTTCATGTGGAAAAGCAACAAAGTCCATCTCTTTTTGCCACTGCATGAAGTTGCATTGTACCTGAAGGCCTGACACGAGAGAACCACAGGAGAGGACTGAATCACTTCTTTGCTATCCTCAGCTTGTGACTAATACTAACACTGAGAGCCTAATGCTGAGAAGTGTGCTGAGCACTTCAGTGGGAGTTAGGCACTAAAAGTCATCCAGGCCCATGTACTTCACCAACATTTTGTCTTCAAGGTTCCATGAAAACATCAATTAATCCTCACAACATTCCTGAAAGCTATCCCTTACCCATTTTGTCCTGAAGGGAAACTGAGGGAGATAATTAAAGCCTTGTAATGAAGTAACACTTGATGACCTGGAGCCCAATCTGCTACTGGGTCAATAGGCAGATTATGTTCTTGGACTGACTAATTGTAGGTGCCTAATTGTATTAACACACAAAAGCAGCAATTCATGGAGAAAAAAAAAAAAAAAAAAAAAAAAAAAAAAAAAAAAAAAAAAGCAAAGAAACTGCCACCCCCAACAGTCCTTCCTTCTGGGTGAATTACATCACCTCAGGACTCTGATTCACCATCTCTGACAGATTTAGCTGTGGAAACTAAAGAAAGTACTGCTTCTACAGCTGCCTCGATAGGTGTCACAGATGACACCCCTCCCCAGAAATGAGACAGCAAATACTCTCCCTTATTAAGAATAAAATACAGTATTGCATGCTCTTATCTTCAAAAAATACTGTAAGCCTAGAATTGAAAGTGGAGAATACTGTACCTTCAGCATGTGCAAGAAGACAGAGCGAGTCATTGCCCACTTGTGCCTCCGTTTCTCTGTTTATATTTCCTATTGATAAAGCATTCCTCCTATTTCACATTTAAACTTTGTCACCTTCAACATTATGAAAAAATCATTAGAACAGGACTCCAGCAAGCAAGTGAAGGGAGTTTACTGCTCAACTCCATCTCGAGACAGTAGACTGAACACTGGTTGCTCACACAGAGCTGCTTTGAAATTCCAGCCTTGACGTCAGTAATTTCTTTTTAGTTTTTATTTTTTTAAGAAGAAGCGTCACTGTCTTGCTTAAGACTTACTACTGTTCTAGCTGGTCTAAATGATTTCAACTGAAATAATTGGGTTGCACCTTAGGGATTCAGTCAGAGCTGATTTCTCAAAAAAAAATTCAGTTTCTCAGTGGAAGAGCTCAACTTGCCAGCTCCATGGCAAATGCAGAAAAAATTAGATCGTGAGCAAAAGAGAATGCTCTGAAATTAAATTCTTCTGAAGTGTGTATTCTGATTTTCGATCCATTGTGTTGAGCGCAGATTTCAGCAACTGTCTGAAGTATTCACCAAACAATTCTTATCAATAACAAATACGCCAGTGTTCCATTATTATTGATCTAACATAGGGGGGAAAAAAAAAAAAAAAAAATCTTTTCACCCTCAAGTTTAGGATTTGTTTTCCTAAATATTTTTCCCCCCTCCTCAGTATTACTGCTGTCTGAGAAACTGATGCATATTTTACTGACTTTGAAACAATGTTTAGGGTCACTCCAAGGGAAAAAAAAGAACACTCAGATGACACTACCTGTCTCACACATTGAAATTCACAGCAATTGTGTTTCATCAGAAATACATGATGATTTCTCACCCACTATTACAGTCAAACCTAAGTATAAAAATTCTGTATGAAAATTTAGACAAGCACTACATTCTGTAGTCCTGAGATTTCACAGAGTAACATTTATCATTTCAGAAGCATCAGCATAAACATGAGTGCAGATTGCTGGGGTTTCTTTGCAGCTATACCCATCCTTCAAACTTTTTTAACCTACCTTGTGGCTAATGACCTCAGGTGGGAATATGAGAGTATTGCATTTAAAAAGCAGGAAACTTGCAGACAGAAGCCAACAGTAGGCTTTTTCACTCTTCTATATGCTCTGAAGAGACTTAATCAGAATGTTTTCAATATATTTTTGCTAGAGTTGGACTCAGCAAAACAACAAATGCTTTTTGATTTTTGATTTTCTGTTGCAGGAGTCTGACAAAAGCAAAACTGTGTGTCAGGTTCTACCTTCTAAAACTCTACAGAGTCACAGAACACTTCGTCATTGATCTCTGCTCTTAAAGATGGGGTTTTGCTTCATTGTTCATCTTGACACCAGAGCCCTGAAGGAGATGACCAGAGCCTGCTCCACATGCTCTGCTCTAACAGCATCTCTCATTCAAGTGGCTGGTGATCACATGTGACTTAGGGGATCCCAGAGCCTCTAAGGATACCAGCCCATCTGTAGAATAAAGGCCAGCATTTATTAATGACCAACTTCGTCTGCTTTTCTTTTGCTAAACTTTACCAAGAGGAGAAACTGTGCTTTTCAGATTGCTCTGAGACCAGCTGGCTTTTAAGCATTGGGAAATAAATCCCTAGCTGAGAACCACCATTAAAGACAGCAAATTGATATTGTATTAAAAAATAGTTGTAAAAGCCACTTGCATAACTTTACATTTTCATACACTTAAAAAATGCCAATTTATTGAAAAAAAAAAAATAACAGTCCACTTCCATCTAGCAGACTAAGCCAATAATAGTGATGTATTTTACAACGTATGATTTTTGCCATGCGGTGTAGAGTTATCAAAAAAAAAAAAAAAAAAAAAAAAAAAAAAAAAAAAAATCAATGCAACTAAATTGACAAGTTTGTCAATGACTGGAACTTCCTTTTTACTGTTACTTCACTAAACTGAATTCCATAGCATCACAATCATTAATTAACATCCTACCCTGATGGTTTGTGTAGCCGGGAAACAACTGAGTTATATCTGGGAACATTCAGGGAAAAGGGTATATTATTAGCAAAGACAGCAGAAGATAGTCATATGTAGCTACAAACAGTTTATTAAGTTCATTGCAAAAACTTTTGAAGTTATCAAGGCCAAAATTTTCAAAATAAACCTGCTGGGTCCTCAGCTGGACTCTCAGGAAAAAGTAGGTCTATGTCTTTCCAGAAGATCTGTGTCTGTCTCACACGGAATTATAGCATTTAGCCAGATAGAGGCCATAAGATCAAGTAATTCATTTAGAAATTAACTAGCACAGTGGCTAAAGTACGTAGTTGTGTTTCATCAAACTCAGAGAATACAAAAGTCAAGAACAAAACTTAAACAGGATCACTGAAGAAAGGTTTGTAGATTCTGAATATAAACTCTTCGGGATGCACAATTCAACATTACACAGGTTTAACATGGACTCTGAAGGACTGGGCTGCTAGTGTTAGGAAACTCCTAAACAGGTGAGAGGGATCAGGACTTGCAGCTGTGATATGCAGCTATCTTATCTTCTTTATAGCCTTATTTTTAGGGGAGATAGTGAATTCTGTTGTAAAGATCCTTTTGTTTTGGTTTGTTTTCCTGTATACGTTCCAGAGGACAAGGAGAATGATCCTTACAGAATAAATATGTTGTTATTTGCAATTATGTTTCCGCAGCTAAAATCAAGCAGCTGGATCAAAGAGATCCTCTGGGGCACGTGCTAAGGACCATGTTTTTCACCTTGGTCTTTTGGGCCATGCCCTTAATTGGAGCTTAGTGTCCCATTAATGATTGTGCCCTCTTGGGATTTATATGATCATTTCAGAATTGCAGTTTTTACCTAACGGGCTGCTGAACAACAAGGAGTCCTTGTAGCTGTATCCCAAAGGCCCCCCAATTAAATATATGGCACTTATCAATTAACCTGATGTTTAAAAACCACAGTAGTGGTGGCTCTCTGCTTAGGAAAGTCCCTGGTCTAAACCAACACAATTTAATAGTCCTCTAATGCAATTCTGCCCTTATGCAAGGACCAGCTTGCATGTGATGCTAATAGTAGACTTTACGTTTTGTGGTGATCAGGTTAACAGATTACTGCACCATAGGTATTAGTTTAAAGGCATTACAATACTGAAATTAACCTTGATTGTATCTCAGAGTTCACAATATCTGCAATTTTATAGAGTAAGCAAGTATGCAATGAGTTCCTAAGAAGTTTAAGGCACTGCAGGAGTAATAAATCACAGGTCTTCCTGTTAGATCTGGAGGTGGATATGAAAACCAACAAAAAACCAAATAGATTATAAATTCAGTAATCTCAGTAGTAGAGTGAAAGAACAGTGCTGACACATTTCCATGCTCAGGAAAGTGAATTCCATCACCTTCCTGAAACACCTGTGTGACAAATCTTGAAAAAGACTACTAATTATTTAACCACAAAGATACATACAGAACTATACAACAAGTTAGCTTGTCAACGAAAAATTTTCAAGCATAGAAACTCATCCATGTTCCCATTTTTATAAGCTCAAAGAAGATATTTCCATAATTTCCTAAAATATTTGCTGCAATGTCAGTTTCAAAAGGGTTTATGACATAGCCACAAATAAATTTTTATCTGCCAATGCTCGGAATTTGTGGAAACGAGTAGAGAAAACATACATAAGGTTTATGTAGGACCAAAGAAAATGGGTCTGCAGCAGAAATACGTATTTTTGTGGGGCTAGGAAGACAGAATTAAAAGCTTCCAATGTTTCTTGCTTAGATGGCTGAGTTTTTAGTTCCTAGAATATAAGGCCTTCCTAGCAGGTCAGTTCTCTGGGCCACACACTTCAATTGATAAACACATTAATAGGAAAAAAAAATTGGTTCCTTGTAAAATGAATAAATAAAAATAAAGCCCAAAACATAGAACAGAGCAATCTTTGCAAACTTCTAGGAATTAAAACACAAAGCTAAACTCAAGACATGGAAGGAAACAACAAGGCGTCCATGCTTAACCCACAACTTCATAATTTACCAGCACAAGGGATTTTCCTATTGCTGACAAACTTCCTCTGAGCTTCATTTCAAAGATCAAAGGAAAGATCTTAAAACTGAAAGCTTTAGGAAATAAAATAAATAAATAATAATTTAAAAAAGATAGCTCTGAAATTCATTCAGTAGAAAAAAATTATTATTATTACTTTCCAATTATGTACACTGTTAAGGGAGAAATCAACCCAGTGGCCAGGACAGTGTAATCAGCCTCTGGAGATCCCAGTGCAGAACCATAGATTTTTTATGTGAGCCTGATACCAGAAAACACCAACACCTAGATGAGTATGATTTCTTTAAAAATCCAAATTCAGTTCTTGCTAGTAAACTGTAAATTCAAGATGTGCACTATGAGAAGCAAGTATTGGGAAAGCAGAAGAAATGACATTAATTCTGAGCTGTGATCTGAATTTCTATTAACAGATTAAACTTCACTAACCTTAGCAATTCCTTTCAAATGGATGGTCTTGGAGCTGTTTCATCACCCCAAAGCTTTTACATATGACAAGGATAATGTGAGGTCCTCTCCTGTAAATAAGGGTCAGCTGAGCACAAAGAGATGTAATTGGTCCTAGAGAGGGAAAGGCTGACTGTAGAGAACTAGAAGTTCTTCATCACTGATGGATGGAAATGGTCTCTAATGTGATGAGGAATCCAAGTAAAGGTCATCAGAAAAATTCTTAGGATATCTCCAGGATCCCAAGAATGTTTTGATCTGGCTCCTCAACTGATCTTTGAGTCTATCTCCAAAACTTGGAACATCAGATATATACAGGAAATAAAAAAGAGGGGAAGGAAAGAGGGGATCATTGATGTGGTCTCTCTGGAGAGCACTGGAGAATGGGGCAGTGCAATTCTGTTACGCTCTCACTGCAGTTCCCTCCACTGCCCTTTTTCCTTTCCCTTTTTTGCTTCTTCCTCTGCTACAGCACATCTGACATTTTTTATCTGTTCACACCTTGCTGATTCAATTCATCAAACTGACAAGAAGATATCTACTTGTTTTTGCTGAAAAGTTTTCTATTTTTCTGATGTTCTACTTATTGAATCTCTTTATATATGATCAAACGAAGAGGTCAACGCAAGGTGAACAGCAGAGGTATACGAGCAGGAGAGAGAACAGACCTCCACCTATCAGCCATAGCAAACTATGAGTCTAGTCAACAGCCTAACAGCTCATTTCTGTCAAAATTAGGCGGGAGTACTCTCTTCATGCTCTTTCTCACCAGCTCTTCCTTCTTTCTGTCTTGCTACAGCTGCAGTTTCTGCTTGGGACCCCTCTCTTATTCAGTGTCTCTGATGTCAGCGCATCTCAATTATAAGTCAGCAGAGAAATATCTAATTTCCTTTTCTTTCCCTTTCCTTTCCCTTTTTCTTTTTCTGGTCTAGTTCCTGTAGATAGCTGAGTTGAATTGACTAATCAAAGCACTCAACAGGAGCCAGACCTGCTCATTGACAGATCTATGGAGCTGGGACTGGCTAAGAGTTAGAATGTAGGACAGTTAAGTTCCACTCCTGGACAGTGAAGGTTGATTCAGACAGTCCTGGAAAATGGTACACACAAAATAAAATGACTAAAAGTTAATTTCATAGAAAATTTTGGTGATGTGTTTTTGTGTTCAACAAAAGAAGAAGTTCCCACCAAGTCAACCAAATTGCTGAACCAACAGGAAATAAACGATGGCAAGTAAAATGAATTATTTTACAGACTTAAACAGATGTATTGGACTACAAAGTATCCCATAATTGCCAAGTTTTCCCAAGGGAAAGGACCACAGTGCAAAGCTCAGCCTAAGAAAAGGTGACAAAAAAAAAGGCAAAAGTTACTGGTCGTGGTTTACAACTTTACCTGGTTTATAACTGCTGCTTTGTGTGTCCACTCATCTATTATGCCTGCAGCAATTACAATGCATTTGCATGAACTTCTCTGTGAGCTAGCTAACACTGTTCATGTCGTACAGAATTGAGACATAGAGTTCAAACAATTCACATTAAGTCCCAGGGAAAATTAGGGGAATGCATAGAATCTGTCCCTAAGATTTAACAAGTTCTCTTGTGTTACAAAGGACATATTGTTCCCAGTTCTGAAGACCCCAATGAAGGCAGTGAGCAAAGGACACAAATAATAGAAATCACATGAAAAAGCTACCCTTATCAAGCTCCCCACAGAAGCCTTGATTATTCAGTATGTGCTGTCTTTCCTCAAGTGTTTGTATTATTAAACAAAATTTGTATTGTCTAAGATTTAAAATAAAGAAACTTCAGTAAGTACACTGAGAAAGCTGCAAATGCACTTAGAGGATAAAGCTGCCTTTATCATTACAATAATAGCATGAGAGCTTTATAAAAAAAAAAATAAAAAATCAAGTGTACAAATTATCCGACATTCATTGCGTGACATCCTGACAGCTATGTTAGTCCTGTTAAAAATATCCAGGAGGACGCACTTTGCAGATGGTACTTCATAATCCTCTCACTTAAAAACAGTCATTCTCTACCTCAGCTAGAGCACAGCTTGATGAAGGCCATAGGACACTTGGTTCAGCCAGTCAAAGCTGCTTGATGAGGGTGTCTTTGGATAGTTGGTAACTTATTCATTCATTCATTTTACACAGGAAAATTTTATGAAACTTGGAGAAAAAAATCATACCCTTGCATCTTCTTTTCACCTAAGTGTATCTGTGACCAGAATCTACAATCCAGTTCAAATAATGCCTGCCTCTCTGAGAAATGCAAGTATGAAAATTAGGTTAAAATGCCCTAGACTTTCACCTCTGGAAACGTGACCTCAAACCTGGCTTCCTATATGTTATTAGTGAAATGATTGACTGTTCAGTGCCACAATGCCAATAAATTAGTGAGCAACCGGATAGGATTGATTGCCAGAAAATGTTCAGAAATGGAATACCTTGCCTGGGATGAGGTGTCTAACCAGAACCTTACAAGTAACCCTCTGGAACACTCAGCCTCACAGCATGCCCCTCTCTCATTCCCATTCTGCTTTGCAGCAGAAAAATACATTTGCCTAGAGTATTATACAGTAGAATATTTTAAAATAATACCAAGCAGAGAAATATAATTTTCTTAGCAAACAAGATGTCAACCCAACAGTACAAATGTCATATTTACATTCATCTTATTAAGATTTATACCATTTAATGTTGGGCTTCAAGAATTACTCTATAAACAGAATAATTTTCATATAAAAGGGATAGTATATTTTTAAATCAATCCTGTAAAAACTCACTCATCAGTGGTTTATGAAACTTGAGTACACTGATGCTTCAGTACTCAATTAATGTCAGGCAATATGGATTTCAATCTGGCTTGAAATATATTTAAACAAATGAAGTAGATACAAATGTTGGCTCTTTGGCCAGACAGAGCTAAAAATCCATTTTCTACTCCATTTATAATAAGAAGTAATCTGAATGTAATTTATCTAAAGCACAATATGTTTCCCTAATTTTTACATGTAACCATTACTTATAGTTTAAGTAATAGTTATATCCATGGATCTTAGTGCACTTAATTGAAAATGCATAATATTAAAACGTAAGGCTCCATCCTTCAAAAATAAAAGCATTATCTTAAGGAATAATTGAAGTAGAGGAGTGGGGACTGGGAAAAGGCAAAGCAAGGAACCTGAAAAAATTCTTTAAATGCAAACATTTCTTCCCCTTTATGTTGCATTAGGATCATGTTTGAATGAAATTAGTCTCTCTCAGTCCCATATTTCAGTTCAGATTACAAAATTCTCTCATCTGATTGTCACATTTTGCACTGAAGTCAAATCCTTCTGCAGCAGAGTGACATGTCAAGGGTGACAGTGACAAATTGTCACTAAGTAAGGAATAACACATGACAGGGCGTTCGGCCATAATGAGATATATGCATGCCTCGAGAGCGTTTGCAGGCATGAGGCTGAAGGGCGATTTCTCCCAGCACTCATAATGTTGCTAGGTCTCATTAAGACTTTACATGCACTGGAATAGATTTCTAGTGATTAGAAGAAAAGAAAAAAAGATTTATGAATGAGTAAATCATGGCAGCAAGTTTTATTTTTATTCATACTTACCTAGAAGTTTGTACAGATACTAAGGCTTGGGAAAAAACAGGAGAGAGGGTCTTTTATCTCTCTTTTAAATTTTTTATGCTACTGTCCATCACTGCACTGGCACAACTACCATCCTTTCTAAATGAATAGTATTAGTGAAATTTTTTGGCCTAATGAACTTAGTGGTGTTCTCTGACACGTACTCATTTGTAGTCATAAACTCTACAGGGGCAAGGTGTTACTCTTCAAATACATAATGGTTTTATTAATGTCCCTTTTTGTTGATGTGGGTTTAGAGGTAATAAAGGGGCATGCCAAAGTTCACATAAAGGTCTTTAACTTATCCTTTGTGATTTGATTTCTAATGACTTTTTAAACTTAGTACCTCTTAATTAATTACAAGATCAACCACTAAAACCTGACAAGTCTATTATAACATAGTGACTTTTATGAAGCAGGTCAGCCCCATGGTTAAAGGGACATAGGAAGTCATATATTCAGTTCAGCCAGTGCCTCTCACCACCAGGGAAGGAAGAGAGAATTTTGGTATGGAGTTTATTGCAGTCTTCACACTACAGATCCAGTTGACTGAGGATTCAGGGCAAAGTAGTAGAGTTTTTTGTGCAAATAAAAAGTTGAAGTCACGTAAAGAGAAGTGGGTAAAGCTAAAGTCTTCTTAGAGTCCCCACATTGGCAAAATCAGGTTGACTGACCTTTCCATGCCTCCATTTCCTTGATTATGAAAGGCTACCATGAAGTTTAATTTCTTCAGCACAGATGGCTTTTTGGAATAAGAATACACCCATTCACAGTGCAAAAGTTCTTGGGATTAAACAGCACCAATTTGTTTCTCCTATTTTAGAGAAAAAATATATAATTTTTTTGGTCTAAAATTGAAAAGTAAAATCTCCTTCCATTCTTCCCTACAGTATATGTTCTGTCTCATTATGCTTTAAAAGACAGAGAGGTATCAAGATACAGCCAACATTGTGATTGCTCATCAGCTGTCCCAATATTTAGGAAATTTTAATAATATTAATCATATTTTACATCTGAATAAAGCTAGTGGATGATTCACAGAGCATTTGGGACACCTTATCCTAAACAGAAATCTCTTGTCTGTCTGAAAGGGTGAAAATGCAATCACGACACACAGTGAAATGGAAGAAAGGGCGCTTCGGATGAGAGGAAAACAAAGACAGCCTCATAGTCCAGAAGCTGAGACTATCCCTGCTTGGATGCCTCAAATAAGAGTATGTGCCTGTTAAAACAAACCTCGGTGGCAACTTACTTTATTAGTCACAGTAATACTCTGAATTTCTATAGCATATGTCCTATAAGAGCTTCATTGACTCTTAGCAGAACAAAATCCTGAGCAGAACAGAAACCCATCATGATATCAAGTATGTGTCTTCATAAGCAATAGGGAAGTCACAGACTCAGCTAAATCTCTGGCAGAACAGAAATAGGAGAAACATACCTGCCAGATATAAGCCTACCAGAGATCAAGAAGCATTTGGACAACGCTCTCAGAAATATGGTTTGAATATTGAGTAGTCCTGTGTGAAGCCAGGAGTTAGACTTGATGATCTTTGTGGGTCCCTTCCAGCTTGGGATGTTCTATGATTTTTACCAGCAGTATATTCTTCTGGATATCCAGAACTTATTTATCAAATCTCATTCATGCATAAAAACAGAACTGATCTTGAAACCTTTTTCCTGTTGGATATGAAATAGAAAGAACTGGGGATGTGGCAATGCAGAGATGCTAAAGAAAATAATTTGGGCCTATCAGATTGGCCTCAGCCCATGCATTCAAATCCTTACTCATTCAAACAAATCTTGCTGAGGTATTTTTCTTCCTGACAGAGACAACAATTTGTGCCTTCACCTCTCATCCAGCATTTCCCAGCCTCTAAGCAGCAGTGCCGATCAGCAGCCTCAGCTCTTCCATTTAGACAGTAATAAAGTCACAAACCTCTTGGATCAGGGAAACAACCCCTGTGGCTGGAGCTGACAACTTTGGACTCGTTGGTCTCTGTGCAATAAATGAGTTATGCAAGTACATAAATTTCAGTTACTCACTGCTTTGGAAAGGAATTTCTGGATTATATTATCTGCAGTTATATCCTTGGCAGTGGGACTATTCATGCATTTTTCAAACAAGATCGGCACCTGGGTCATGGCATTCACACAAACGGCCTGGTTTATGCTCTGGACTCTTAAATATCCCACAGAAATATGTTTCACAGATGGGATGGTCATTGAAACAAACTGGAAAGTGAACACAATGATGGCAGTTTTATGCATTGGCAACTTGTCTATCTTAATTTTAGACATTCTTGATGGCTGTGTTGGCCCTAGACAGCCACAGCCTCTGGATATTACAGAATGGGATTTATTTTTTTTTTAATGTAGTGCCATTTATATCTATTATATTGTAGCCATCTACAAAGTAACATATTCTTTGCTGCTATTTATGGAGAAAAATTATGACTATAAGCTTAACTGCTGATTAACGCCCATGGACTGCTTTAGTACTTTGTTATTTACATTATACCTGTTCTGGTGCAAAAATTCAAATTCAAAGTCCATGCTGAGCAGCAGCTTGCTCAAGACCCTCTTCAACCTTGAACAGCTCCAGAGATGGGGCATCCACAGCTTTTCTGGGCAACCTATTCCAGCACCTCCCTACCCCCTGAGTAAATACTTTCTTCCTAACATCAAATCTAAATCTACTCGCCTTTAGTTTAAAGCCATAATCCCTTTTCCTATCACTACAGTGCCTGGTAAAAGTCTCTCCCCATCTTTCCTATAGACTCCTTTATGTACTGAAAGTCCACTATAAGCTCTTCCCAGTGTCTTCTCTAGGATGAACAAGCCAAACTCTCAGCCTGTATTCATAGGGGAAGTCCTATGGCTCCAGCCCTTTTTCCTCTCTGTAACCGTCCTCTAGAGCAGCTTCAACAGGTCCATGTCCTTTTTAGGCTAAAAACTCCAGAGCAGAACACTGCAGGCTATATCTCGCAAAAATGGAGCAGAGAGAGGGAATAACTTCCTTCATCATGCTGGTCACACTTTTCATGCAGCCTGAGATACTTCAGCTTTCTAGGCTGCAGGCATGCACACTGACAGCTCCCATGCAGGTTTTCATTCACCAACACCCTAAGTCCTTATCTGCATAGCTGCTCATCAGGAATTGGTTAAAGTTTCAGGGAGCTAGCTTGACTCAAACAAACAAAGCTAAAGAAACTGCATTTTAAAAGTAGGCAGGCTCTGGATCCCTTCTGAAACAAACAAGCAGAGAGTAAAATGTGAGGAAAAACGCTAACAGGACCACAGGAATGTGGATGGAGGACCTCAAAGGGTATTTACATTAGTGTATTTTAAGGACATTTGGATACCAAAATACAATCAGCAAATGCTGTTAGATTTTGATGAGTGAACATTCCTTTGTGTGGACATATATAATGTTTACTCCTGTTAGAGTAAGGAATACAGAGGAGGGTCTTAGATAAGGTAAGCTTTATGAGCAGTGCAACAAAAAGAAGGTGGAAAAGATCAACATTCCTAAAGGAAGAAGTTTTATTCTTGCTGAGTGACATTAAAACAAGGCTGGAAAATAGATCCTAGCCTCTTTCCACTTGATGTCATAGTTTTTCTTTTTTGCAGTCCATGGTAATTATATAAAGCTTATACTGAAGTGAGAAAAGGCTCACTGAAATGCTCAACACATTCTCAAAGCCTCTTCTCCAGAGAATATTTCTCCAAGGATACTGCTGCATTCAGCCCACCTCCGTTCCCAGACACGTATAAAGCTACCCAGGAGGGATGGGTAAGGAGAAGAAACAGTCTGCATAGCTGAAGTTTCCAGATTTATCAGTCTTGAAACTGAAGGTTGAAGTTAAAAAAAATTGCTACTTACATCTTGTACAAGGGAGGAGATTGCTCAAATAGAACGCAATGTACTGCATATCACTAAAGAAAACACAGGCATGCAGGGCTGTGGTACGCCTTGTCTGTCACCTGCACAGTACCTGTCTGCTTGCCAGACCCCAGCCGTCACTCTGCCTGGTGTTTGCTATCTCAGCACTGCATAGCAGGCAGCATGAGAGGAAAGGAGCATAGCAAAGGACACAGCAGACTAGACAGTGCCACATTTGAGCCCTGAAGTTCAGAAAGACTCACAGAGACTACTGCATTCCTTATGACAGGAGGAAGCCCACAGGCTTTTAAAACACTGGTTGCAGCCAGACCAAGTCCAGGGGACAAGAAAAATGGCATTTAGTGACTTTCCCACAATCTCCAGCCAAGCTTAAAAATCTGTTCAAATGGGAATTGAGTCCTGAGCCTTTAGACAGAAACCTCTTTGAGCTGAGAGTAAACCAGAAACAGTTCTAGGGTTGTCTCTTTTTTTAGTTTGGATGTGTTACTAACACAGTATAACGCTACAGTCAGCTACACATCATCCCAACTGTAAAAATTAAAAGAGAGCTGTTGAATGTCAAGTGATGAAGCACTAAGTGTCACAACTTCAAAAGTCCTGCTTTTCTGGCAATATTTACTTATTCACATGACACATTAACATATGTAATAAGTACATAAAAGAAAAAATGTCATATGGAGAAGAGAAGTCAATGTGTGCCCATAATGTAGTGAATAGTATCAGATTTTTTTTAATTTCTTGACTCATATACCTGAAATACAAACCCTATGCTACAATAACACCTTATTCTTCTGTGACTGTATAGCACCTCTCACTGTCAAGGCTTCGTGACTATTACTCTCTCGTATGCCTACATCTAACATGAAAAGTTTCACTTTCACTGAGTTTCTTCTAAACGAATTTTAAGAAAAAAGATGGCATAAAATAAAGAGCTATTCTCTAGGAAGATATCTGAGCTCATCCCATCAGTTCTTAACTGGTATAAGCAGCGCATGTTGGCAAGTCACAAGGCAGCTTGTAGTAGACTATGGCCAAATCTTGAAAGTTCATTTTGTACCAGCTTTTCAAATTGCACACACTTAACTACACATACTTTGCTTGCTTCCAAATTATGTCTAAGGTCCACTACATGCGTTATATGGCAAAGATCAGCCACTTCAGTGAAACTTGTGTCTAAATATCATCGTTAGAATTTTAAGGCAAGAAAGAGGCAATTTTATTCTGCCAAATTTGAAGAACAGATAGCCTAAGATATATGCAGCAGTTCAGCTTCACAGTCAATGATCTTTATTCATCATTTGAATGTGAAAATAGAGTGCAAGAAAGAAAATGGTGCTACAGCCTTCCCCATATTTGACACTAACAATCAGTTCCTCCAAAGAGAACATTATGGTTTTGGTACATTTGCGAAGAAATAGAAACACAAAGGTGAACGCTGGAAATATATGAGCCAGAAACAAAACAAAATAAACAAAAAAAAAGCATTATATTTTAGGCCAGTACATCCTGGGCCCAGACTTTTCTCCAAAAGAATAAAGATTGCATTGATATTCAGCTACTAAGTTAGAACAGATATATGTTGCCGTTTTAGACTTCTAAAGAGTGTGGAGATCTGTGGTTAAATAAATCTCCCAATTTTTAAACTAGCAGAACAGTAGCAAAGATGGTGTCTACGTGCTATTCATTATATAAACTAAAACATTTGACAGTTGAACTGAGACTCTCACAGTTACCTTCAAACTTGAACTTCGACTTGACCTAATCCCATATCAAATGATAACAGTTTACCATCTGTCCTTGGTCAGCCCAATGGAAGACTTCAAAGGATAGATTTAATAGCATATAGTTTGGCCTTGACATACAGACTGTATCTGTTCCTACTTAACGAACAATAAAACCTTGTATTTCATTTCTTTTTTTTTTTTTAAACAGATGGAGGGCTGGTGTCTTATTCCATTCTGTCACCCCATCTGGACGCCTTAAATGTGATACTAAGGGAAGCATAGGGTGAGCCCACCAAAAGCTCAGGTCACGTTGAGATACAGTGAGAAAGGAAAGAAAATAGACTGATACCTATCGTGCTTCATGGTAAATTAAAGGCATTTAAGGCTGCCATAGGGGAATGTGGAGAATAAATCACCACTAACTTCTGAAATAACAATGAAAGAACTTAACAATGCATCATTAGAGTGCGCTGCAAGCTTTCAAGAAGTACAGATTCTTCATCAGTGACACCTAATTGAAAATATACATTTTTGCCAGTTAGTTTATGTGGCACTTTGCAAAGCAACAACTTTCAAGTCTAAACAGCACAGGAATCACTTTCTTCTGAGATCTCACCTGGCTGAGTTTACCATACAAAAAATTTCTTTGGGGAATTCATATAGCGTTTTACTTTCAGTGCAAAATAAACAAATCTTCTGTTTTCTGAATGAAAATTATAATCAAAAGTTCAAAACACTTTCCTGTGAGTCACTCCAATGATCTAATACATTGACAGCAGTTTTGCAACTCAGAGTAGTAGATTTTAACTATTTGTTGTAGCTCATGAATGAAGTAGTCTAAGCTACTATAGGGCAAAGAATTGACCCCAGTAATTCCTAAAGGAGAATATATTTTTCGTGCTATAAAAATAAATACAGTAGTAGAGTAGCAGCATGATTATAATAAATATGTTCTCAGTGCTCTCTGATTCTTTTGCCTGTAGATATTCATAGAATCATAGAATATTCTGACTTCGAAGGGACTCACAAGGATCATGAGCCCAACTCGTGGCTCCATACAGGACCAAATAAAATCCAAACCCTATGTCTGACAGCACTGTCCAAACACTCTTGAACTCCAGCAATCTGGGGAAGTGCCCACTGCCCTGGGCAGCCTGTTCCTTGCCCACCACCTTCTGGTACAGAACCTTTTCCTAACCCCCAAGCTGATCTTCCCTTGGCACAGCAAGGACCCTCAGGTCCTGAAGCAACAACTGAGGATGAGGTGTTCTCTTTTCACATCTCTGAAATATCTAGTATTTAAAGCACTGCTGGATAAATAGCAAATGGGTTTCCATTTAGTAAAAGATCATTCAAAATTTAATCTGGTCATTTACATACGTAGGCTTCAAAGTTCCCTTGATCTATGAAACAGTGAAGAAAAACTGTACCAGTGGTAGGGTGCTTTCATGCTAAAATGATGCCCCTGATACTATAAGCAAGAGCATCCACTCCCCAGTTACCTCTGCTCTAATACTTCGAGCATACTGAGTTCTGACAAAAAAAAAAAAAAATCTTGAGGAAAAAGTTAAGGATGGAAAAATAACATAAAGGCAAATGAGTCACAAATATTAAGAATTCATTCCTATTCCTTCCCACTGTCTGTATCCCTTTGTGTCCTATATGTCTGCTGGATATAAAAAAGGAATTTAATTCTCTTTCCTTCTAGCAGAAGATGTTGGATCAATCAGCAAGGACAAAAACGTATCATATTGCTGTTGTGCCTACCGAAGCTTTGACACACAATGCCAAATCCACTGACCAAAGCTTAGTAGAAGTATAAACAGTTTTCGGCTCAATGAATGTCTGCACAGATCCCTGAGAGCATTTTTGAGAAAATTGTTTACCACATGAACCATAATAAAAGAAGAGGAAAAAGAAAACCAAATTGATCCAGACCAAGTACATTTCTAAGTTTTCCATGACAAAGAAAAAACGTTTTTTCTGTACTGAAACAAATTGTTTCAGCAACTTCTCAAAAAATGTGGAGAAAATGAAAGTCTAAACTGTTACAAAAGTGCTGCTGCCAACTTTCCTCGTTTTCACCCTTGACTTTTATTCAAAATCTGCAACACTTAGGTAGATCACTTGGAAGTGAACAGCGCTGTTTTCAGTCTCCCAGGATAGCACCCCAGCCCTGAAGCAATGAAGCTGTTTGAGGTATGAATCTCTCCTACTGACGTTATTCCACTTTGGGAAATAAGCATTTCCTAGATCAAAGACTGAAACTTGAGTGGGTATCTTAAACATAAGAGTGCATAATTACTTTATATAAAACATATCTAGCTTGAAAGCTCCAATGTAATCTCAGAATCAAAACACACTCTAGCTTGGGAGTTATGTACTCTTTTGACACACAGAAAGAGCTTGATTTAAATCCCTGTTGGTGGTTCTGCAAGTGATAGGGGACAAAGATTCCATGGACTGCAGCTTGGAGGTGCTGATTTTTCAAGAAATAAGAAAAAAAAAACAAAAAACATCTGCATGTGTGCTGCAACTATGGGCCTTCCATGCAGTAAAGATCAGGAAAAAGGAGGAATTATACAAGAAAATATTAGACAGGCCAGGCAACACACGAAAATAAACCCCCAAATCCCCACCTAAGCCATGAGGGAATGGCAACTTCCAGTGTTACAAAGGGGGAATCTTAAATGCATTTGCTTGTTGGCAAGGGCAATTTTTACCTCATTTTCTCTAATGGAAGTTTCTCCTGCTTACTTTCATGCCTTTACTGCTGTGACTGAGGAAGCAACCAAGCCATGCATCTGCTCTGAGAGAAACCCTGCAGCCATGCTTTGATGCCAGGGTTGGTGTTGAAGCGGGGAAAAGGAACCACTTCAAATTCCCATGGTCTTGGAAGGTTTAAAAGATTCAGCATTTCCAAGGATTTAGGGTCAGTTGGGCTCAGGAATATGTTTGAACGTTCAGATAACAGCATACTTGTTTTCTTAACAACCTGTTCTTTCTCATCTTCAGAGCAAAAACAAGTCAAGTGTGTCTTTATACACTACTTTACTAAAATGGATGTGCAGTACACACTTCATTACAGCCACCATGGGAATTAAAAGTAACTTGAGCAAATGGCCCCCAACTCCTAATTATCTTTTTTTAGATACCGGAAGACAAAAGGCACAAATGAACTAGCTCAAGGACAGCAGAGTCCTCTGAGTTTCCCAGGAAGCATTGACTGCATAAGCTATGCCCTGAGCCATCCCCTCAGAGCCTGGCGTCTCACAAGCTTCCTGGCATTGCAATCAGGGGCCAGGTAGCACCCAGAGGCCTTCAAAAGCAGCCCCTCCACGGGTATGCAGGACAAAGCTGAAAGGAACCCGGCTCTGTGTCTGAGCAATGCTGCCCTCCAATGGCATGCTCGTGGCCATTGCTCAGCCCATGCCTGCATGGACACCCCCTTGGCCACAGATGCCTCACCTCCTATCTCCTCAGGCTCCGAACCCTACGGAAAGGCAAAAGAAGGGTGTACATGATAATCAACTGCTTACTATTTCTGCCCTAGGGCTTCTGCAACATACTGTCAGGTGTCTGGTTCAGCCAGCAGAATCCTGTATTCTGACTGTCCAGGCCCTTGCACTGAGGCCACAGCCCCACAGCCTTTCCTAGCCTGCTGGTTCCCTAGCATCTCATTAACAAGCAGCTCATTCCTCATTAATTCTTTCAGAGCTAATGCAAAAGCAAGGCCAGAAGCTGAGGATTTTAACTAAGAACACAAATATTATTTAAAAACCAAACATCCAAATCCTGACCGATCTTAAAGATCTGTCCATAACCCTGACCACAATTATGTGCTCCCCTACCACAGTGTTCACCGCAGCCCCGTCTGGGTCCTTAGGCCAATACAATCTCTAACTCCTTTCTGACTTCCCTTATTGGCAAAGTTCCTCTTCAGCAGTTTTGTGTGACCTCCCTTCAATATAATCACTCAACCCCAATGGCCTTCTTTGGGTTTTCCTCAACTTACTAGAACATTTTTCCTCTACATTGCCAGTCTCCACCTGAGCCAGTCAGGACCTGTTGTTTATTTGTAGGACCTGGCTCTAAGCCCTGAATGTATGTGAAGATTTATTAGATAAATACATTGCTTGGTCTATTTGAATTGTGGCTAAATGCTGAAGGCCAATACACGCTTCCGCAATAACTGAGGTGCCACAACTTTTAGATGGACAAAAGCCCACAAAAAAATGGCTACATTTATTTGAATACTCTTTGTGGAGAAGGAGACTTGAACTGGGCACACTTAGTGGATTTGCAAGCAGCTGCAGAATATAAATGTATAAGGGAAAATAAATTATAAACAGGAGAGATGTAGCATGGTTGGGAAAATGGAAATCCATGTGCTATACTCAGATCCAGTCAGTGCTCTGCATAGTAGCTGTGTATTTTATGCACTTAGCGAAGCTGGTTGTATAAGGAGCTCAGATACATGGAGGCACTTTTAGCTAACATGAAATACTCTTCTGCCTTTCCCTCAAGTTCCCCCAGATACCTGTGAAATCATTTATCCAATACAGAAATAGGTCTGCCTTACACCACACCAGCCTGCTTCTCAAAATCTCTGGCTGGATTTCTGTAGTTCTAAGGAAAACCTGTAGCTGAGATATATATTTTAAAAGTAACTATGAGTTTACAACGTGCCTTCTCAGATGCTTCTTGCATCTGGAATGTTACTAGCGTAAATATATAGCTTATGTAAGTTTATAACTTCATACAATTTTAAAAAGTTTGGTAGTCTGTAAGCCAGAGCTGTGATGTAGGTCTAGAGGGACCTAAGCTAAGGATCAAAATGCTGGGAAGTTTCAACTGCATTTATGGACTTGCAAGCAAGAGTTAAACAGAAGCTGTAACCCAAGTGAAAAGGATTTCTTCTGTGTGTAAAATCCAAGGTTTTCTACAATAAAAAAATATTGACTGAGCCTCACTGTAGCCATTTAGATGACCAGATTTCAGGCAGCGCACTCCTCCCATACACCTGCAGATCTCCCAGCAGTCTGAATGGACACATAGGCTGTCACTTGTCAGTGTCATTCTTGGTCACCAGACACCTCAGATCCTCTGCAGCCCACACTGCTTTACATGTGACATGGCCATGGTCTTCCTCAGTCAGGTGGGAGGGTACTTTGTATACCTTAATGCCAGCCTTGCAGTGCCTGAATCATTATAGACTCCCAGTGGGAAGGGGAGGAAGGGATGGTCAGCAACTGCCCATCCAGTCTTGGATGCAGAATTCATGGTTAATCTTTCTCAGGTTTTGGTCCCACATCCCAACCCCAAACTTCCCTGGAGCAGCAGATTCTTCCATGGGTTCTACTGTTCCCATTCTTGCTCTTACATTGAGCCATGAGTGATACATTCTACTCTATAGTGAACTGGCAACTGGATTTAGAACTTACATCTAATTAAAAAATCCCTCATCTTGTGTAACTGTATATTAGTCTCTACATGGGCTACTACGTACAGAAAGATTATGTCACTACTATCTTCTGCTTTTACCACCCCACTGTGACATGCTCTTGAAACCTAAGAAATTACTTTTAATGAAAGGCAATAGCTGGCTTCAAGCAGGCAATCCAACAAGCAGTGGAACCTTCGCATATAAAGCTATTAAAACACAAGGTAACATGAAGGATCAACTTTACATAGCAAACAGAAAGAAGATAAAAAACGGAACATATTTCTGTAATGAGCTAATTGCACTTAATACAGAAGAATGTTGGGATGTCTTCTTGGAGAGGCTACGTTCAATGCTGATGGATCTAGGAATGCTGGACACTAGTTTGCATTCCTTACAATACTTGTGCATCTCTTTCAAACCATTTCCTGACAAACTAATTTCCCACTTGAAATTTCAGAAGACACCAGTTTTGAAGCATGGCTTTTTTATTAGCATTACAAAACACCTACCTTTTAAGCCTAACTTGTAAATCAGCAGATCATCTACTGCTTTTATAGATAATGAAAGTTATATCCCCATTTTCAGAAAATACTATCTATGAATATACACAACTTATGCACTTATACTACAAACTGATGAACTGATTGCAGTCAAGACGTGACTAAAAAATTAACAAAATGTAAATAATTATTTCAAAAGGTAAATATACTTGGTCTTTTACTCACAGTGTACTAGCAGCTTACTGTAAGTTGGCAAGTATGATTTTGAAAAGATCTTCAAAACGCAAATAAAATAAATACCAGTTCACTTTCCCTATTTGTACAAAGTGGAAGGTTTTGGGAACACAGTGGGAAAGGTTGTGCTGATAGTTGCAAATAGTTAAACAATCAGAATTTTCATTGCATTCTTCATCTATAAAGCACAAAGAGCCTCACAGAAGAAGACGACAAGTTTTCCCAATTCCTTTCGTAGAGGTACAAAAGAAGGCTCCTAAATGTACCAAGTCTCAGAAAGACACCAAACACAGCAGCACATTCACTTCAGCACACTGCTGTAAGCAGAGACAAGGAGACAAAAATGTGGTAACTTCTGCTCTCTATAATACCAGGGGAGTTCCAGAGCTATAATTATGGTGAACACACAATCTCAGTCAACCATTTCCTGTTCACCTAGGAAATTATATTTTAAACATTAGAAGGCTCCAGTAAATTGCCAGCCATGCGAATTTGCCAGCTTAAGGTGATTAATGTAATTCCCAGCCTAGGAAAGGCCAGACTGGTTCACTGCCATGACTGGCACTTACAGGCAACTGACCAAGAAGAGAGAATCCAAGACATGCACACCTATCCCACCATTCACTTCTGGCAGGCAAAAAGGTTTACAGACTATACTGTATAAATCTCACTACAGACCAATCCTTACATTTGACTGAATTGACTGAGGCTATTTTACTTCACAGGGCCTCCATAGGATATTAACATTGCCCCTAAATTATTTAGCTGTATCATGAATCAGGAGCTTTTCAAGACTTGTGTGAGGGACCAGGAGAGAAAGTGACATGCAATGGTTGGGGATTTTATATGCAGTTTAGCACCTGACTTAGCATGTGATGCTGAGCAAGCTGAACAGTGTTTCTGGTCCTGCTTCCCTGTCTTTAAAGGAAGACAGTACCTAGTTTCTAGATATGAGCTCCTCCTACAAAGTCTGTGAGGCTCAGTGTTTGTAGAACAGATTGAATTCTTTGGAAGAAAGACGTACAAAATCATTATTGATCCCAAATGTTTTGTACACTATGTTGCTGCACTCAATAGCACAATCAAATATTTCTGCAAAGCCAGCATGTAGAAAATTCTCCTTTGTCTCTTTCTACTTTATCAAGCAGTCCATGGAAATCTTTAGAAACCCTAATCAATACTAGTTAAAACATCAAGACTGATTTTATCTTCCATATTCTTTGTAATTTCTCTCAAACAGGTAATACCCTTGTAGGAAGAATACCTTCCCTTCATAATTATAACACACAAAGCTTCAGACATGCACATTTTAGATGAAGGCCTCAATTTCTGAAGGCTCTCATTATCTTTCCAACACAAAGATACTTTCCTGGGGGCCACTGCTTTTGTATGGAAAGATGTGTATTTTGTTTTCTTTCAATTTTACAGTGAAAGACAATGTCATGACCATCTCATAGGCTTACTAGCTGTTCATTTCATGAACAATCAAAACCACCTATTGCATGAGTGCAATTTTATTAGAATACAAGAGCCCATAAAGAGTGGCCTACAAGCACAGTGATTGTTCCTTCCATATAAACAGTTTCCAGTGCATGCCTTTTGGATTCACAGGGCTAGCACATGCATTTCGTCAACTCTACAAACTATTCTAAATCAGTTCATCACATTCCAACCCAACACTTCTTTTCATTACAAAGTTAATAGCTTGAAATGGACATTCTAGAATTAACACTATGACTGATTTAATTGGTGATAAGAAGAACATAAAAATGCAGCACAAGTGCAAGTCTGAGTGACAGCACCTAGCAATGCTTGAGGCTCCACTAGTAGAAGCAATATGGGAAAACTGAGGTTGTTGTAGTTCTTCATTTCTCCTCTCAGCCTGTGAAAGTTTGCTTTCCATAATTGACTTCCACATGCTACTTATGTATATTTCTCAATAGGAAAATATCATTGATGCGACTTGGTCACGTACTTGGTTAGTCTGAAAGCAGAAGTGAATTTTTTAGAAAGCAGTGTACGACTCATAAGACGGGAGGGATATGCAGAGCTGCCCAAATCTTTTTGACCAATGCCTGCATGATTTCCACCCAACCCAGTAACAGATGAAATTAAAGTAATACAGGTCAGGAAAAAAAAAAAAAAAAAAAAAAAAAAAAGTTATTTCTTAAATGAAAAGGGTCTTTATAATTTCTGTCCAAAAATAAACAAGCAGAAAAAACAGAAACCCTAATTTTTCAGAAAGGTTGTACTCTGCAGGTTTAGCTACCTCACCAGAGGCTAATGAACAAATGAACAATAATACTGGCACAGTAAAGGAACTGGGACTCCTCTACAGACCCCACGCAACCATTAGATTGGTTCAGCTGCAATGTGAATTTACTCTATGACTATCTATAAAAATGTGCGAGACAGGAATCAACCAAAGGATTCTCATTCACTGAGTATAGGACTTGACAGGTCTGAATGTGCATTTTAAATGCCTGAACAATGAAGGAAAGAAATTCTGGTGATGAAAACTTTTTTAACAACAGAAAAAATCCAACCTGAAGTCACAATGTATAGAGCATTAAAGACATCCTTTTATCTTTGGAAATTATTTTACAGTTTACTGAATAACAACTCTAGAAATAAAGCCCTTGTTTACTGTTGCTCCTTGGATTTGCAACGGGAAGGGTTTAAATAACTATAGTTGATCCATTAGGTTTGGGAACTCACAGTACTGTACATTGTTTTAGTGTACTAAATATAGTTGACTTCTGTCACTTTCAATTACCCTTCTGAAAAGGACAGGAGAAAAATAACATCTCTCTTTATATTACTTGGTTTGCTGTTGATTAATTCTTCTCTTCTAGTGCTTGCTTTTGTAGGGTAAGGAGGACAGAATAGTTTAATGGTGGGGGGAAAAAAAAGACTTAAAAAAGCTCTTTTATGGAATTTAAGCTTGTAGACTTTCATACTTATATTTCATCAGTAAAATGTCAGGATTGGTGATAAGGACACGAAAGTCAGAAAGAGAATGGGTTGAATTTTAACTCTTCTAAAACAGGCCTTCTGCAAGAAACCCTGGGTGTAAAAAATTCCTAAGCAGGATATCTTCATTGCTAATGAGAAGCAGAACTAAATACAAGTTTTACATATTTAATATACTGACTTACTCAATTTTGCCATAGCAAAGAACTGTATAGAAACTGTATGCCCTAATTCTTAAAAGAACTGTGCTTCCCACCAGAGATGCTCTCAAACATTTCAGAACTAGTTCAATTCCATTTTGTATCACTTGTGGATGTGCCCTCAGTTATGTACAACTCTTAACACCCCTCAACCTCTCAAAAAGAGGTAGAAAGTAGGTATGAATTCTGGGGCAAGTCTTGAACTCAGCTTTTCCTTTGCTAATGATACAATAGTGGAAAGCAAAGCGTTTTTGACTGTGATGTCCTCCAGCCATCAAATGGTAATCAAATGTTTTGATGAGGAGGAAGCAAAAAGATGAATGTATTTTAGTGATCTGTTTAAATCTCCACAACAGTAAATGCTGAATTCCTATCAGAAAGCTTGTTCTGAAAATAGAAAGAAGCAGCAATGATTTGCTCCGAATTTCTCCAGAGTCTAAAATGATAAAAGATACACCGAGTTTTTATCCTCCCACATTGTTTCATTGATCAGACTGGACTGATACTCTAGAAAGATCAAAAAAGAACCTTCTGTAGGGGAAGAAGGGCTCCATTGGAAAGGTTAGAAAAGTCTGCCTTACTACATCTGAAATTGCTTCTTTAATTACCAGGAGTAACCCGTCACTGAAATCTCATGTATAACATTCAGCATTGATCATCTTCTGAAGAAATGCAAGGCAAGAAATCCAGATTTGTTAATAAGATCTGGAAGAAGCTAGGACAGGGATTAAAAAAATTCTAGAACATCCTATGATAGTGTTGGTGGCAATAAATTGGGCTCATCTGCAAAGGGGACAAAGAGGATGGTGATAAATATCATTTATATGTCTTCATTTTCCTTTGGCCAAGTAGATTGGACTCACCAAGTACAAGATTATTATGAAAGATTATGAAAGAGGTGATGACATAGATGTCTGCATGGAAGAGCTTGGAATTCTGAATTCTGTGGAACAGATATGTTGGTATGCCTTTTTCCCAACCATCCATTTCTCAGATGTTCCCTAAGCTTTTCCATGATGATAATCTTCTTCAGCCATTGGAATGTCTCTGGGAACTGGGAAACAACAGACTACACCTGCACTGAACTCTGCTACAAGGTATGTAAGTACACAATTCTGAAAGTACACAATTCTGAAAGCCCACTATTCTGAAAGTGGGCTGATGGCTTAAATAACCTGTTAGCAAATCATACGCTAAAAACCTGTTCCTGCTTATGATATAACAGTAGATGTGTTCTTGCTCATAACTGGAATGTCATGTTTAGGGCAGAGTTTGAAGCATATCAGCTCAGAGAAGGATATCTTCTTCAGGTTGTGACAAAGGCAACAAAAGAATGCAAATAACTTAATAAAGATTCATTTCTATTCTGTATGAACAATCTATTTTATGCATGTTTATGTTGTTTCTCCATTAAAGCCCCCCTTCATGAACAGGCAGTCATTCTCAAGACAGAAAATGATGCAAGTCCCTTTGCCACCAGAGGTTCAGATCCTTGTTTCGTTGTTGTTCTACTAGACTGATCAACTGTTGGGTATAATATCCCCTGGCGCTGCTCTGAAGAACTCTTACACTTAGACAATAAAAATTGCAGTTTTAAGATGTTGGATACCCTCCATTGCTTGCTGCTGACCTACGTGGGCCATTCGTGCATTCGGCTGATTTTCGCAGTAAATAAGGTCCCAGTAGAATATGAGATCGTATACAAAAATATTTGTCCATCTTCCAATGTAGATACTTCAGAACTCATGAAATAATAAGGGACTTACAATCTGTGTTGCCTCTCCCCTGGGGAGTATTAAGACATGAAGGTTTACAAACACTCCTGAGAAGTCATATCAAGACAATACATCCACACGAAAAATTATCATGCCTACAAACTGAAGGAATACTCTGGTGATTTAACATTAGACAACAGTATGGCAATCAGCAACTGGATAAAACTGTTTTCCAGAAGAAATCACTTCTTTGGTACAATTCTTTCATTCCCAGTTTGAGTGCCTTTTAGAAAAACTAATGGGATTGCAGAAATACCATAATGTAAAAACAGTGAACTGTAGGCTTCTTAGATGAGTCTTCAGATGTGACTGTGAGTGAGAAGTAGAGGAAAGACGGATGGAAGAGGGAAAGCAGTGTCTGCAGGTGCTGCAAAAAGATGGACAGAGGAGATGCTGGAGTGGAACCGAAGAGTAGGACAGAAACTAAGGCAGAGCACCAGTACTACACCTGACTTCTTGAGGGTTCTCTGCAATATCACAGACTTTAGCAAGCAGTGAAATCCAGCTGACTCACAACAATTTAGCGAGTTCACCAGTAGCCATACAAGACTCTTCTGGTTCCAGGGCTTTGAACACTGTACGCATGGCTCTAATGAAAGTAGTGCTTCTGATATCATTTAGAGGTCTCTTCACTTAAAACAGGAAGAAATCAGATCAAGTAAGACTGAAAGAAACAGATGAAGGGAAGACCCAGGGTGGATGGCTTTATCTTGCTTTGCCAGGGAGATATGATGAAGAGAAGGCAATGAGACCTACAACTGCTATTGTAGGAAAGGTTCACATCTTGAATCTCCAACCCTAGGCAAGAGAGCCTGTCCAGAGCAGCAATCCCATTTCCTCATCTACGTGCACAACAATCTGTTTGTACTGGCCTGCACCAGTGCCTGCCAATACCTCAGATCCGTTCAGGCTTCTCTTTTTCATTGCTCTTCAGGGCAATGTACATTTCAATGAGGCTAATAATTAGACTAATGAAGTTAAATAATTAGTCTAATAAAGCTAAACTACTTCTTGGAATAACCCAAAAATTCCCTTGGAAAGCAAAAGGACAAAGCATATTGACTGACATGAGGTAAGGAAAATAATAAATAGAAAATTCATCCAGCACTCCAAATCTCACGTTCTAAGACACTATGTGCTATGCATATGAATAGGAAAACAAGCACCTTTGCGAAAGAGCTTAAAACAAAGCAAGCCAGCATGCAAAATCTGTGAAGAACACAGTAAAAAGAAAACACGTTTCAATATCTTTGTTTCTTACTCCTGTGATTCCTCATTACCTTCATTATGGTACCCTTAGTTAATCAATGATGTTAAGTTCAGCTCAAGTATAAGTTCTGTGAGCCAGCTTAGCATTAGCATATTCATAGAATAGTTTGATTTGGAAGGGCCCCTTTAAGGTCACATAGTCCAACTCCCCTGCAATGAACAGGGACACCGATAGCTAGATAGGTTGCTCAGAGCCCACTGCAGTCTGACCTTGGATGTCTCCAAGCAAAGGAAATTCACCACCTCTCTGGACAACCCATTCCAGTGCTTCACTGCTCTTATCGCAAAATACTTTCTACCTTCTTAAAAACAGGTCTGACATTGCCTTTGTTCCAGTCACCAGGAATTTCACCCAACCACCATGACTTTTCAAATATCACGAGAGTGGCCTGGTGACTATGTCAGCTAATTCCCTCAGGACGCAGATGCATCTTCTTGGGACCCATAGACTTAGGGAAGCTCAGACACCTCAGGTGGTCGTGAGCCTGATCTTCGCATAAAGCAGGAGGGGCATCACTCTCCCAGTTCCCACCTTTAAACCATCTGCTTGAGGGCCAGGTGTTGAGTAGTCACTAGTGAAGAGTGAGGCAAAAAAAGTTGTTGTGCACCTTAGCATTCTCCTTTCTGTTGTTCACTCCCAAAACAGAACAGTTTCCACATGAAAAAATAATAATAAGAAAAAGTATTCTGGTAAGAAATTACCTAAATCTACCTACTCTTAATAAAGGGAGAGATTCTTCTAGTGAAGGGATAAAATGGCATTCAGGTGCATATCTACATTTTATCTGCTCTGATTTGAATAGTTCTGCAGGGAAGGCATATCATCTCACAAAGACTCTAAAAATCCAACTTGTTTTTTACCCTTCCTTTTGAAATACATGTACATGTTCCTTCCTGTTCTTTTCAGTACCTACTGCTAAGTTAAATGCAGGATATAGAGAAAATGTGTTGTGCTTACGCCAGAAATGGATGACAAGTTTCAAAAATTCTTTTTAGGAGGAGTTTGGCTTGAGAAAGGAAAAGAAGCAATCAGTAAGTTAACTCACTGCCACACATAGAACTAGCTAATGCATGAAGGTAACAGGCAAATGGTCAAATCTGTCAAGTGGTATATCAAGTGTTACCAGGGTCTGGATGAGTTCCAGGTTTCACCTCCTTCCGGGTCTGGAAACACCAATTTAAAAAACAAAACAAAACAAAAACATTTAAATTACTGATTACCAGGGCCATCACTGACAGAAGGAAGTAACTGTTAGATCATGTCCTGATATTTTCATCACTATATTGTTCTCCTAAGTATGGTAGTTTGTTTACTCTATGCCGCTCACTATGGCTACCACCAAGCATTCTACAAGTCAGGGTTTGCACATTTGCTATCAGACCAACTGTTGCTGTTCTAAGTAAACAGCCCCATAATAGAGAGTAGTGAACTGGAAGGATAAAGGCATTTCTATTTTTTATGGATATATTTGTTTTCAGAAAGGAATTTGGTTTGTTATTAAAACTATTTTTGTTCAGGCTTAGCAGCAGATCAAAAAAATTAGCTGGAGGGTTACTTTCATGTAGATCCAGTGTTCCACTCTTCTCCTGGCAGAAAGGAAAAGGAAAGTACCTTCAGGATCTCACGAATGTGCACTTCTTGTGGTATCAAGTAATTTCTTTTAACATTCTGCTGTGCAATTCAGCAATTCCCAGAACTGCATGTTATAGTTTGCATTCTGAACAAAGCTAAGTACCTTCCCTTCCAGGGTTCTTTTGTCTTCTAAATGAATCTTTGTTGGTTGTATTTCATGTTAGTCTGTTCACACTGCTTCTGTATAAATGAACATATTAATCCTTAATTTTCTAGGGTTTTTGTTCCATTTGCCAAAGAAGCATTTTTCTTCTCTCCAAAGCTGCAGATGCAGATTACCACTGTGCTGGCTTCTTCCTGTCTGGAACGCTCTGGCAAAAAGAATTAGTTGAGGAAAGTTCACATTCATAAAACTGCGTATTTTCTTTTCACTTCTACCATACGTCACAGCTGTCTCTTTGTGTTCTCATCAGTTTTCTTTCAAACATCACTTTTATGAAACCTACCACCGCTGCTAGCATCTGAAGAACTGGAAAGCTGACCTTCCAAGACAGGGTGTAGAAATATGGGTCCTGTCAACTGACAATTCCTCCACAACTCTTTCACCTTTTAGTGTATCTACGAGGAAATGCAAACCCTCAATGTAGACTTATTAAAGTATTCACAATGGTGGAGAAAAGCTGTCTGGATTCACCAGTCGGCAGCTTGGGCAGTTGTGGAACTTGAGGTTCATTTCAAAATACTTGAAGTATTTGAGCAGTTGAGCTAGGTGCAAGAAATGAATTTAAAAATGTTTAAAATCTAGTGTGGAAGCCAACATGGGTAAGATATACTCCAATTTGAAAAGAATCAGGCTTAGGTTGGCATGAGAGAAAACAGAAATAAGAAGTACAAATGATACTCTGGTGAGTTCATGTTTAAAAGTGTGGCATGTCAGCATAGAGAAAACTGGTCTGTACTATCCAGTTAGAACTGTTACATTTTTTAAGTCTAGCATGCTCTGCATTGAGGAAAAATTCCATTCACAGAAATAATATATTCCCTCTGCTATGTATTCCTTCAAGAGAAAAGAGAAAAACAAACGAAACATTGATATAGAGATGTCATCCAGAGATAAAGAAGGCCTAAAATGAAGCAAAGAATTTAAGGAATCCTCCTCTTACATCTTCAGCAACTCAATCTAGAAAACACCACGGAAGAACATCAAATCATGAATCATGATCATGAATTAGCATGCAGTTGCCGAAAGCTTTCTATGAGATCCTGAGTAGGAATCTAGAAATTAGAACTTTAAATTCCATTATACCTGCTTTATTCTTGTCTATTGAAAAAGGTTTCAAGAAAATCAGATAGAACAGACTCCTTCTCCTTTTGACTATTTTGATGCAAAAAGCCCAACACTAACAACCAGCACAGTAGGTGAAGGGGCAGGAGCTTTTCAAACCAGTTAGATCCTCCAGTCCAGCTACAGGCAGCAGAATCTCTCTTAATTGAGTACCAGCTCTATGTCTTGTTTAACAACAGCTGGTGCACTATGGAAACTTTAACTTAGATGTCACGCTGCGTATGCTAGAAAAAGAGTAACCTAGGCTGGTTCTTCAGATGCTGTCTGAAGTTTGCCCCACATCACTCACAATGAAGCAACTGGTACTAATGTATCATCACCCACACAGGGTACTGCAAATCACCCTTTAAGCAAATATCATCTGGTAGACTTTCTATTAAAACTGTAGCCTGTATCAGTCTAGCATCCTCAAAACAGTAAAGATACATTTTTTTTTTAAGACATAGGAATGTCTAAAATGTTGTTATAGGATGTTCCAAAGGCTGTTAATCTCCTGCCTACACCTTAAGAATGAAGAAAAAAAAAAGCAGAAAAATCTAATTTAAACATGTGCTACTAGGAATAAAAAAATTCAGGTTGGTGTTACATTAAATTACTCAGGAGGCTGAGATATCCAGCCACGATCTTCAGAAAAAAGAAAATTATAGGGTCTATCAATTAGAGAAGCAGTGCTCTGAGCCTATGTGCTGGCATGCTTACAGTTTTTTTAATGTCTGGCAGGATGTTTTACAAACTAAACTCAGCAAGATGACAATTCCACCAGAAGGTGCTTCAGATGGTTTTGCTAATAATTTTGATCAGCTGAAATGGAGAAAAACATCACTTTATTTGGCTTTTCCAGAACCTGTCAAATCTGAGCAGAGCTATTAATTGCCCCCTTATGCATCACCCACCAGCCTTTCCCACTTTCTTCAAGAAAAGACATGCTTCAATTTATTTTTTTCCTGAAAGTATTCTGCATAATCAGCCTTTGTTTCCAAAACGCTGTTTGGTCATTCTTTGTGCACTTCCTTTGTTAGAAGGAAGTACCATTTCTTGAAAATATTCATTGGAGGCTGGTATTGCTACTGCTAGAAACATGTAAGTGCTAACCACCATATATTGGCTTTTGTTTTAATAGCCTTTTAACCAACTTTGTTAATGGACTGAATGCAATTTAGATATGGAACTTGGCTAAAATGTAGCTTCAATTGGCTATTAAAATTTAAGAGCCAACTAAGATAGCTAATTACAAAAAAGCTCCAGTGATAATGCTAAGCAGAATTAGTAATAGCAAATGACAGTCTGTCTAGTCTTATTCCCAAAGGGAAAGAAACTCTTAACTGAGAAGTCAACCAGACAACGTGCAGAAAACCTAATTGCATTACTGGTATTACAGCATCCCAAATCTGTCAGCTCACTGGGACAAAACAGTGAGTAAAGTCTGTCAAACTACTCAGGAAAGCAACTGACCCCCTCCCTTAATGCCAGCTGCAATAGTTACAAGGAATTATTTGAACTTAATAAGAAATAGTCTTGAAAAAATTATCCAAAAAAAAAACAAAACCCAGTACAATCTGAAAAATATACCTATGCTGAATTTGATTCTCTCTCCAGATATTTTAGAGAAAAAAAATACAATCTGTC
This sequence comes from Tetrao urogallus, assembly GCF_951394365.1. Lineage (NCBI taxonomy): Eukaryota > Metazoa > Chordata > Aves > Galliformes > Phasianidae > Tetrao > Tetrao urogallus. Next base: position 46,905,884 of record NC_136819.1, on the reverse strand, counting down.
TGCTAAATGTTCAAGCACTAAAAGAAGCATTCTCTGCTTCATTATCAATATCCTCATTACACCATCAGTTGAAGTGCCAACTAGTTCTCCTGTGAAGATTTATCATGTATGGTGGCCACTTTGAAACATAGGTAGCAGAATCTTTAACATTCCCTACTCAAGTGTCTCCCTGCTGTGCCTGTAAATGTCAGTCCAGTTTTTTCACGGCTGTGCACACAGATTAGAAACAGCAGGAGAGCTTGGGAGTATGACTACAATACCAGTAAGGACACTTGTCTTCATGGCACTGCTCAAGTGATGCTTGGAATGCAGGACCCTGCTGTTTTCTAATATTTACACACAACTGGAGTCATCAAGAGCAGTAAATGCAGTCTAAAGGCAGCTTGCTTCTTTTGTGTGAGGGGCTTTACTTTCAAATGGGATGTCAACAAAAATCTACTACACGCTTCTCTTATAAAGTGATGCATCCCCCCATCACTGTTTTGCAAAACAGTGAGAACACATGTACAAACGCATGCAATATGCAATACATACAGCAGTAATTCAGGATCTGATCACAGCCTTTCACTTGGTCCATCCTTGACCACCCCAAAGTTTAAAGATTTTACAGCAAGCCAGAGAAATTCTTACCTACGAAGACTGCAGATTTGCAGGGGGGTTTTTTTGTTTGTTTTTTTGTTTTTTGTTTTTTGTTTTTTTTTTATATGAAAAGGAGACAAAACCTGCCTAGAACAGAAAGCACTTCTCAGTAAAAACTTTTTTCAAGACATTTTGGGTGGGAAACGGTAGGGGCAGTTTATGAAATCTACTGCTCAAAACATTACTTTCAAAGATACAGAAATCTGTTTATTGCAATTGGTTTTGGTAGCGTCAAAAGAAAACACACTCCTAAAAACTTGAAAGGAAAGGAAGCAAATTTATCAGTAAATAAGTCACTAAAAATACTAAAATCTGAAACAACTAAAGTACAAAGAAATTGATATATGCAAGATAAGAGAATAAAATATGCTTTCTTAACAACAGTTATCAAGAACAGCTTAAAGCTTTTTGAAAAAAATACATTAAATGAGTTCACTAAAATAATAGCTTGATTTGAGGAGATTCACATGAGGGACTTCAGCAATCCTATTTTTGTTTCTGAAATAGAATGCTACACTTAAAGAGACTTCAGCCACACTTTAGTAATACCTAGGAAAATGAGCCCATACAGCAGTCTAAACAAAAACGACAAGATGCTAGACCTTTTGAATATGAGTTTCCAGTTTTATTTGAAAACAAAAAATCCCCTTGTTTTCAAAACATTACTTCATTATTCATTCAGCATTTTATGCTAGAGCATTTTTTCAGTGTGTAGCTACTCAAACATTATACTATCAAGCAGGCAGTACACTGGACACCCACACAAAAACACTACCCCCATTGGCTCAAATGGATTCCTTTTGGTTTGTCAAACTTCACAGTGCACTCTCTCCAATAAGAATTATGTTCATGCCCTAATTATATGCATTTCTGTGGTACGTAAACAAAAAGTAGAGGTATTTCACACTGAAATTACATACTGGGTTTTTTTGTTTTTGTTTTTTTAAACTTAAAACACCAAAAAAAAGACTCAAAGCCAAGCAAAGAAGTGCTTTGAAGAGATTTAGGAAGCTTATATGTTTCTTAGCTATTAAAAAAAGGAAAACCATTATTTTGTTATGAGAAACTATTTTGTTAACCCTATTAAAATACTTGAGAAATATTTAAAACATCCATTATTTCAGTCTCCTGACTTCAATCATCTCAGGGTACATTTAAGTGAACTCTTTCAAATTTATTCAAAATTAAAAGAAATCAGATGCCACACTATTGCTCCTTAAAAAGAACCACAACAAAACTACATCATAAAGCAGGAAAAAAAAAAAACCACTCTCTTTTAGTTTGCATTTATATACACAAATTCATCTTAAAAAATAAAAATGCACCTTCACTCCAAAGTTGGCAAAATTTTTCATTGTTACTACAGCAGACATAACTTATGCAAATATTTCACTAAAACATTTATTCTTTGAAAAACAAGTACAAGCAGCAGTACAAGTTTGTTTTTTTTTAAACAGGAATTATTATGTAAAAAAGGGAATGAAATAAATTCCAGTGCTACAGTAACTGAAAAAAAAAAAAAAACAAAAACAAACAAACAAAAAAAAAAACACAGAGATGAGATGAAGAGCAAATTAAGTTGTTGCTGCGTTCATTATTTACTTCTGAACTCTCTTCCTGGTTGCTGCGCTTTTCTTGGATTTTGGTGACACCATTTTTCGTGTTCTGGTAGCTACTGTTTCTGTAATTCAGAAAAAAGAGAAGATCATCTGTAAAATAACAGGAGTGAATCATAATAAATTACGTTGCTGCATTTTAAGAGGATAGATCAACTCAAATTACTCGTTTGGTTTTGATTTATGAGAGGATGGAAAAAGAAAACAGGAATTTAACAATTTCTGGGAACCAACATTATCCTGAAAGCAACACATCATACACTTCAGTTTTTCAAACCAATTACATACAGGTTAGCAAATTTAAAAGCCCACCTTCAGCAAAAGATGAAGAATCATTCAAATCCTAAATTCCTCCTTTCTCCCCATGTGCTAAATCACAGTTGAGATGCGTCCCAGTGTTGAGTCATTTTTGGTGCTCTCTGGATCTTGTGCTAAGCTGATCAAGCTGTTTAACCTGGTAAAAACTTTTTTGGGGTCTCCGTACTCTGAAAGCTTAACGAGTTGCAGCAGCTTAGATTGCTCTGAACTAAGAGTATACACGAGAAAGGCACACAGGTAGGAAAGAGCAAGACTTGTTTGGCAGCGTTGAGCTGTTAAGTCAGCTCAGCTATCAGTGCAACTTAGTCTTCAAATTTAAATCTGTCATGGTTTTATGATTTTTGTATTTGGTCATCATAACATCACGCGGAGCACTGAGAGTTAAAGAGTTAACAGACTGTCAATAGTTCTGGGTAGCTGGCTCTCAGAAGAGAAGAACTATATCTCCCAGAAGTCCTTCACTGTTTATTTCCATTTTCTGTTTAGAGGGAAAGATAAAACTGCTTGCAAGTTACGAAAAGTCCTCTTCTTTTATTGCTCCTCTCTGCATGCATGTGCTCTTGCTGTCTCACCTTCAGCATTAGAGTAAGGCCTTCAGCTTTGGAGACTCTCTCATTTTATTTATTAGCCTCAATTTCAATTATATTGTATTACACCGTGTAATTCTGCATTCCAACATCGTATTTACTAAATTAAATTTCTTCCTCAGATCACTGCTGTTTGGTTTTCAAGCCCACCTCCCTCGCCTTTCACCTTTTTCCCCCCCACTACCCTTTCCCAGGGCACACTCTCTGCACCTCAGAAAAAAACTGACAGTTCTGATGGTGGTTTCTTGAAGAGAGTAGCTTTATCAATGAAAGACCTACTCTGGCAAAACAACATACACCCTCCAATCACGACTGCTATTTAAAAATCAAATCTATTTTGGTAAAATACTTACAAATACTGGAGTAACTGAAAGCAATGTAAACAGGTATCAAATTAAAATAGCAACTCAACTACGTAAAACATTCCTTTTCTGAGATATATCACATCATATTCTCAAGTATTAGTTCATATTTTTCAAAGTTAAGATTTCAGCAACTACAAGTGTAAATTCTAGCAAGCAACAGAAATACCTGAATTTTTAAACTGAGTAGCTTCAGTGGCATGTAGGCTAAATTATTGGAACAGGTTGCCCAGTGATGTGGTGAAGTGTCCCATCCCTGGACACTTTCAAGGCCATACCTGGATCAGGACCTGGGCAATCTGATCTAGCTGTGGATGTCCTTGACCACTGCAGGGGAATTGGACTAGATGACCTTTAAAGGTTCCTTCCAACTCTAAGGATTCTACGATAAGAGCTTGCCCATTTTTAATTGCTCTCGCAACACCAAAAAGGAGAAGATAACAGCCACCCTGCCTCCGATTTTTCCTTTATTTTTATCGCATTAATGCATTAATCTCAAAGCTTTTCTAAATAAACATGCTCGTGGAGAATCTCCAAAAGGTTCATAACAAAACAAAAAACAATCCTTGTCAAGGTCCTTTTATTCATAATTTCAAGTTTAAATAACAGCAATATTGGCTTAAACTATCTGATTAACTTACATTAAACATAAAACATCTTTAGCTTTGAAGTTCACAGCTATTTCAGACTATCTGAAGATCTGTACCAAGAAGCCCACCTGCTTTTTCAAAATTAGTTAGTCCAGTAACACATATTGCCTCCCCACAAATTTTCCATCCACTGTTTACAAATATAGAAACAGTCCCGTGTGGGCAGCACCAAATGAGGATGCAAACAAAGCTATTACAACTGAAAGAGAGGGTTCTTATAAAGTAGATTAAACTGAATTAGGTTCAAACAGCAATTTAAATGAGGAAGAATTATATAGGCAAAAATTAAACCAGATGGTGTCACTACACAACTTGTTTTGAGACTGCAACAAAGTTCAGTAGTGGCATAAAGAGTCCCACAGGCTCTAGAGGAATTATTAGATATGTTTACTATGGTATCTGATCCTCTCCGCATAAACAGTATTACACAAAAGAAATCCAGCAGCACTGTATGAAGTTTTGGGTTCTGCTCTTCAAGAAAGCAGAAAAATGAGAAAAATGGGGGGAAAAAGTGTGGTAACCAAGGACTCAGCAAAAAATAAAATGAACTGAACAGAGGGAAATAAAAGGAGATGTGAAAGTGCAGCCTTCAGTATTTATCAATTGCGCAAAGCAATGCTGCAAAAAAAATGAGCCATTTTCACGTCCATGGTGAATATGATGACTTATAAGCTTAAAATGTCAAGAGGAAAAATTCATATTAAATACTGAAATTATCAAAAGATAATACTGCTTCTCACAAAGCCATTTGCAGTAGTAAGGATTGTTAAGTGTCAGACGAGGCATTGACCAGGACTGTTTCAGAATGTTCACCCTTGAAGTTTTGAAAGAAAATTATGGTATGCATCAGTATTAACACAGTTGTAGGTAAATAACTTGTTTTTAGACTGGTGTATGGAACAGATCATTTTTTGATGACGTTTTCCAGTTCTACATGAAGTATGAGAAATAAAATAACACGAGTCCAAAAATGACGTTTCTATGAACGACAGCGAGAGATTCCGATAGTGAAATCACAGCTCCTAAGCAGAAATCTGTTACAATGTAGGTATCAAAAGAGACTGAGGACTACATCATAGGTAGAATATTTTAGAACACAACCACATACAAATTTTAGACTCTCAGAAAATACCTGGTAAGTGAAAAATATATAGAAGCATGCATGCTGCCAGTTAGCAGCTCATCACTTGCATATGCTGAATTTACACTGAAACAAGACTGAATCCATGCAAGTTTCTGTATAGTGGTGCCAGAAAAATACAGTCTATACAAGCTCTTGTAGTGATTCATCGTTAAACAGTATAGCTATCACCTTCTGCCCTCAAAAGCACAAGCAATTGAGCACACTGATCAGACATAAGGTTTCCTTTTTTTTTGCCCCCCCCCCTTCTCCTTTGAAAAGGAGAAATAAGGAAGCATGTAGTCCTCTGACTTGCCCTTTCCCAACTCCTTCACAGAACTCTGCATAGCTAATAAAGACCTGTAGAGTAAATCTTCTGAAACAAGAATTTTTTGGTACTTGGAAGACTACTGAAGTGATTGCAAGAGGAACTAGAAGTTTTACTTAGTTGGCTTGTTCCCTTTTAGCATTTTTTTTTTTTGTCTAACAACAACAACAAAGAAATTGAAACACTTCAGCAAAAGAAATAGACCAGAAGAACTGAAAGACGGGCTTGAATTCTAGTAAATATGAAAACACCAGGGGAGAAAAGAGAGAAGGAAGAAGGGTGTCAGAGCTGTAGGATGTGGTTTGAATTTCAGTACCCTGTTATGAGTCATGTTGCTCAATGATGTTTGCTATAATAAATGAAATCAATTCATTTTCATAGGAAAATATGGAAACACATAAGGACACAAGAACATATAATTTCACTACTTTTATGCCTACTTGTTTCCTAAAGATATCATTGACTCTGAGCGCTCGGAAAAAAAAGTAATATAAAATTGCTCCAGATAAAACTCAAAGACTTATTTACACCTATTTGCTGAAGAGGCTCCAAAACATAACTGTACAAACTTATATAAAACAGTAGTCACATGTGGCACATGTTTAAAAACAGCCTTCCTCTTCACCATACAGCAGGAGGAATAAAATTTAGGTTAAACAAGTACCTTAAACCTTGAAAAGGAGACTGTTTCCTGTATGACTGTGGGTCACTAAATGTTTTTTTTCTGTCTTTTCTGGAGAAAAAATTTACTTCCACGATTTGTATCTGAGTTTAAATTGCAACATGTGTTCAAAACACTGCGCAGCATCTTCAGGTCACAGAACAAGAAAAAAGCAAACATCTCTTTTACTCTTAAATGAGATAGCTATACACATTTTCTTCAGATTTTTTTCAAAGCTTTTAGAACACTTTACATTTAATGCTTTTCATTAGCAGCAAATGAAAGAAAGTTCCGTGAGACACAAGAGGGGACATTAATGTATTTTATATTATAAAGGTGTTCATAGTCTTAGGAGTCTGGAGAGACTGCACAGAAATAAGCTTAAGATAAGAAAGAAACTGTTCCAAGCAGACAGGAATATACAGGAGTATTCCTTATTTTACATATAGGAAATTGAAAATAGGCACTTATTATGACGAGCATGATAGTAAAAGTGAAAGAAGAGAAGAACAACAGATAATCAGAACTACTGTAAAGAACAGGTTTTTGCTGAAAATGCTTATACTAAGGTGTAAGATTAAGGGGTAGAAACCTAACAGGAATGTGTACTTAGGTGTGAAGTACAAAGATAAGTAACAAGTAGTGCCACAGACAAGCTCAAATAAATTTTAATTTATTTAATTATTAATTAAAAATAAAATAAAATAAAAAAAAAAATAAATAAAATAAAATAAAAATAAAAAATTAATATTTATTTATTTATTTTAGTTGCTCAAATTTATTTGAGCTATTATTTGCTTACTCCTAAAACTTGATGACAAGACCAACAATCCCTTAAATATAAAATGGAATCCAAGTATACATTTAATCTAACATTAAGTAAGCAATCTTGCTGGAATAAAGAAAAGATTTCTAAGACAAAAACTGAGATTCTGGTTTATGCAAAGCTATGGAGCGTAAATAAACACAAAGCTAAGTATCTATTAATTAAGAATTGCTACTAAACCCTCACATGGATTTTTGTTGTTGTCGTTTTGTTTTTTTAATACACTGCAAGAGTAGCTGAAGACTCCAGCTAAGGCCTTACAATGTTAGATGTTGTGTAGCAATATAGCCATGCACAATTCCTACCTCTGGCAGTTCTACTTACTAAAAAATCCCATTTAAAAAGTACTTTCCATTTCAGGCCTACTTTAAAATTTCACTCTATTTCACTCTACTCCAATTAATAAAATCCAAAATTATTTTTAAAATAATAAAAAAAGGAAATGAAAGGTATTGTATAAAAAAAAAGTATCTATTTGATACAATCCAATCTTTATCACACCCAAGATTAAAACTCCCAGAGATAGTAGCTTTGAACTCTACAGGTTGCTTTGAACCTAGGACTGTTTACAGATTCTCGTAAAACTCTTATTTATGCTACTTTCACAGAAGTTCTCTATAGTAGCTGCCTAATCCACACACACTGACTTTAAAAAAAAAAAAAAAAGCATACTAGAACTATTAATATTACGCAATACACCCCTGCAGAAGCGTTGGTGGATACACTGCATGGCAAAATTTGCTTTTTTGCTCTAACAGCATTATTACTTCTAAGTTTGCATATTTTATATCATACATGAAAGTAGCTAACACTCAAAAAAAACTATAGCAGAATGTAAAAAAAGCTTTTCTTTTAAATTGAAGTCATGTCTTATTTTAACTGGTGGAAAGTGATCAACTAATAGATTATTTATTATCATCCATAGTATCTTGAAATTCTGGCTTTCAGGAAAGGATATGGAAGGATATGAGTTCTCATTACAGAAAAGAAAGAATAAACTGATTACAATACGCTAACTAACTTTTTTTAAAAACAATTTTCATTATTCATTTAAGTACAACACAGCTCGCTTCTTGAGGCCTTTCTGAAATTCAGCTGCTGAAGAGTCTAACGCTCCTGCTTGACAGTTTCAGAAAGACCCACAGCAGACATATTAAGCGAGATGGCGCTTACTGTACTTATCTGAAGTGACCGCTCTTACAGCGAGAGCCAAAAGGAACAGATGAAAAAAAAACCAATTTCTTCTGCTCTTTCCTATTCCTCCACCAAGCTTGAGGCTCTCTGATCACAGTACCAGGAGATTTCTTTACTGGCAGAATCCCTTACAGACCTCTGAGCACCGTGGTGCACTCAAACTGCTGCACAGCTGGATTGGGACCTTTTGGGACTGGATTAGACAACTAAGGTTTTCTAAGTAGCTGGATGCAGATAGCATTAATTAGCTAAACAGAAAAAAGCTGCATGACTCTTCTTGCTACTCTTAAGTCCAAATACTCAGGAAACATTTGAACACCTTAGGAGTAACCCCTGTTATGAGTAATGCCACAATACAGATACCTACCACATGTTAGAAACCAAACAGTATTAAAAAATTTTTTGAATGTTCTTGCATGACTAAACTTTAATTTCTAAGAATGCATCAAGAACTTACCCATGTTAATGGATAGTAAACTTTAAGGTATCTTTTAGTCACAAGACTAAACACATAAGAGAAACAAGTCCACATTAAAGTAAAATTAGTCCGATTAGGAAATACAGTTCTAAATATTTCTGTAATCAGCTATTTTCAATCTGACAAAAGCATCAGATTTCTAGGATTATGAAACAGCCGCCTTTTCTTTCAATACAGATTTATGAATCACTTTTAAAGTGAGTTTTTAATGCCAAATTTGAAGAGAACAAAATAAGTGCATGCGTATCTTTTTCATCAGAAATCACCCCACCCCCGCTTAGTATTCATTAAATTGAGTAGCACAAAAACGTGAAACTAGAACCATTTCACCTATAAGGCTACCAAGAGAAGGTATAAACATAAATTTACGTCCATCACTTGTTTTAACTACAGGATGCTAAAACTACCCATCCCCTCCCAAATAACTTCAATTAGTCTGAAAAATCTTAGCACTTATATAGTTGATGAGATTTGGATTGCAATTTCTGAAGCCTTTTTTCATTTCAATCTATGAAAATCTCAATCCACAATCACAGGGGAGTTTAAAGATAAAGTCAACATATACTACCACACTTCAAAAGTGTATGTTCTGCTCACATGCACCAAATCATAAGTAGCAAGTAGTCAACAGAATTTAAACTAAAAAATTGTTTCAAGGCCTTCAATAAAATGTTAAAGCAAACAAAGTCAGCATCATGTCAAATTACTATTTCCTTCAAAGAAAGTATAATCTAGCTAATTAACATTATTTCAGCCTCTGACAGACTAGAAAGTTCTTAATAAATTGAGATCAACAATTCAAAAGGCATTCAAGTAAGAGAAATAATCAGAGATTTTAATGATTGCTGTTCCATAATGTGAACAGCTGAAAATGAACAGAGCAGTGTCACCTTCTGGAACAACACTAGCTTAATTACTTGTACTTTGTACCACACTGAGTAAATACACTGGAGTAATTCCATAACTTAACGCTATCACTGCTTCTGAAATGTTTTATTTTTCCATTCTGCCATACACCTTCATCAATTATTTTTTTAAATATGGAGATTTGTTTTGAGGTAGAGTCTATTGCAATCGCTTCATTTTTAGAGTACTAGAATGATTTTTTGACTTACTGGAAGAAGCACGCTTCTTTTTCTCTGGACTTCCTGCATCTTCCATTTCTGCTTCACTGCTCTCATTGGCTGCAGCTGCTGCCTTTCTTTTTTTCTGTAAATGAAGTGGCAATTGAACTCAGAAAGTACAAGACACATTATCCTCACAAGATATTCTACAATTTTAACCATCATTTCCTCCTATAGTTCAAGCTATCAGTTGTAGAGGACACCTATTCATTTATCAATGTAAGAATACCAGTACTAAGCAACAAACAGTTTAAAAGTTCAGTTCTCCTGTTTACAAATCACATCAGTTGGAATTTTCATGTATGAAAACGTAAGATTTTATGATAAACATCTATTTTACTTACATTGGCTAAATGGTTACAAATGGATTCATCTGAAAAAGCATCTCGAAGAACACAGAAAAACATTTTACCCCAAGTTTATGTTAATGGCTTTTCCTTAAGCAATTATACATCACTAAATTCAAGTTTATCTGGATGCTGGCTTCTGAAAGCTTGCTTTGCACAGCTTAAAAGTTGATAACATCTGCTAACAATATGTTATTATTTTTACCTAATAGCAATGATAAGTTCTATTCCGAAGAGAAGTACAACTCTACTCAACGTACCTTATCTTAAAATCCCTAAATTGATAGTAACCTTATTATCTGTGTAGACAATTAATCTTATTTTAGCAAACTATTCGTAAGGTAGTTACGAAAATATTTCATTCAAAACCTGTATCATTTCTGCAAAGGATTAGCTGCCCTATATTTGTAGCAGAGATTTAACAACAGTTGAGGAACACTGAAAGAGTTTACTTATTTTTTCTCCCCAAACTGTGTAAGACTATAGCTTTACTAATACAGCTTCTTAAGTGGTTACAACTTCACGTGGCTCCTGAGAGAAGGGGAGAGTGCATTACATCTTTCCTTTCCAAAGTGTTGCTTCATGATTACCATCTAAACCCTGCTGGGCTGAACAGATTGGTTCGATAATTACATACAATAACTGCAGTGGGCAGGTAACCCTCAGCTGGCACAGGGCAGCTCCCCTGTGAGAACTTCCATATGCAAACTGCACTGATGGAGTGCATTAGGTACATCTTTCCTGCCGGTGCACAGGCCTGATTACCGCCAGCCAAGACTCCAAGGTTAGCATGTCAGCAGATTTGTGATGCATTAGGCAGGAATAAACACAGACACTTTTGTTCATTCTGACCAAAATTAAGGAAGACTATTTCAGTGCTGCACTGCTTTTATGTGAGAGATAATACATTCCTCGCAATTGTACTAGAAAACATTTTAAATGCTCATCAGAAAAACGGATATCCAATATATGCCACACAAAAGCAAAATACATTTATCTTGTTTCCAAGCTTATTTAATAAAAATGGTTTCTTAATCTTGATGCAGGTGAATTACATAGTAATAGAAATCAGGCTGCATTCATCTAACAATAGCTACACCTGTGTATCTGAGGCCCATCATTAAATTAAAAACCACATTTCCCAGTTGGTTCCCAGTATTTTCCAGCAACTCTTTGGTACCAAACAAAAGTAACATGCAGTCCCTGCCCTGAATAATTTAGTATAGAGTTCCAGATATTTTGTTCAATACACAGGATTGCAAGTTTTCTTTCAGCCAGAACTGTCACAAAATACCACACACACAAACCAACATGCATGTATTTTAAAGAAATGAAAAAAAAAAATAAAAAATCCACCAGCAGAACTGTGGACTGTGTTTCATTTACTTAAGCATCTGGGAGAACTTGAGTCATTAGAGTCACGATACTGAAAACAAAGTGTTAACCTTTAACATAGCAGGCATCTGTGCATTTTAGCCAGATACCAGTGCTGGAGAAAGAGATTCCATGCTTATATGCAATGAACAGTGCACATCATGGCTCAATTACTTACATAACCTGAATACACAAGAGAATCCTACATCCTAACAATTAGACTGAAGCTAGAAATTCTCATCTAGTTAGGAAATTACAAAGTTTCAGAACACCAAATAACACTCAAGACAGCATTACAGTAGATTGCCCTAAAGGAATTGAAGAGTAGGTGTTTGAAGACTTAGCAGAACTGAATGATTGGTACAGCCAAAACGTCACAAACACTCCATGCTACAGGTCAACATCTTTTCAAAAGTGGAAGCCAGACTCCATTTTTCTTTTCCAAATTAGACTTCAATCACGCCAAAAGAAATTCAGAATGTGGTGAAAGATACTGGTTTTCTGAGGCAAGATGCTACTAATCAATGGTAAATTATCTTTACAGAAAGCAGCTTCTAACAGTTTGGATCACAGAGAGTGCTCATCTTTCAAAAAGTCATCAAGCTAAGCTTCTTGTCACTGTTAAAAAACCAAATATTTTTAATTAGTATATTATGTTCTTCCTTTTTTCCCTCTGTCTACCTAATTGTTCAGCAATTCTGTAGTTCAGATCTCTGTCAACTAGCACAGATTTTTTTTGTGAGGGAAAGGTGGGGAGTGGGGGAAAGTACAGAAACAGGTCCAAGTGTAAAAACTAACCAATGCTAGCACAAAAGAACCCATGGAGAACTATTACTATACACTTTGGTCTTGACTGATATTGGTTACAGAAATAAGACTTGGGTAGTTTTATTCCAATGGAAACGTTCACCAGCCATCTCTGCTTGACAAGGATATTAAAGGTCACAGATGTTGGCTCTGCAGCAAGCCAACTTATTCAGCAAATAACCCAGTCAACCATTAAACAGGTTTGGTTTTTTTTTTTGTTTGCTTGCTTTTCCAAAACACTCAAGTCATGTTGATCCACAAACAAAAAAGAATTTATGCTAATAAATTCTTCTTTTGGACAAATCTTTACACTTAATTCCACAGAAAATGAGACCAAAGCCACAGAAGTTCAGCCAGAGGAAACTGGGCAGTTCACTGTGCAAAAATCACAGAATCACAGAATTGTAGGGGTTGGAAGGGACCTCCAGAGATCATCGAGTCCAACCCCCCTGCCAAAGCAGGTTCCCTACAGCAGGTCGCACAGGTAGGCATCCAGGCAGGTCTTGAACATCTCCAGAGAAGGAGACTCCACCACCTCCCTGGGCAGCCTGTTCCAGTGCTCCGTCACCCTCACTGTAAAGAAGTTCTTGCGCATGTTTGTGCGGAACTTCCTATGCTGCAGTTTCCAGCCGTTTCCCCTTGTCCTGTCTCCACTCACCACTGAAAACAGTCTGGCCTCGCCATTCTGCCCCCCACACCTTAGATATTTATAGACCTGGATCAGGTCCCCTCTCAGTCTTCTCTTCTCAAGGCTGAACAGACCCAGTTCACTCAGCCTTTCCTCATAGGAGAGATGCACCAGGCCCTTCCCCACCTTCGTGGCCCTCCGCTGGACTCTTTCCAAGAGATCCTTGTCTTTTTTGTACTGGGGAGCCCAGAACTGGACGCAGTACTCCAGATGAGGCCTCACCAGGGCAGAGTAGAGGGGGAGGATCACCTCCCTCGACCTGCTGGACACGCTCTTTTTAATGCACCCCAGTAAGCCATTGGCCTTTTTGGCTACAAGGGCACACTGCTGGCTCATGGCCAACCTGTCATCCACCAGGACACCCAGGTCCCTTTCCGCAGAGCTCCCCTCCAGCAGGTCATCCCCCAACCTGTACTGGTGCATGCAATTATTCCTCCCCAGATGCAAGACTCTACACTTGCTTTTGTTAAACCTCATCCGGTTTTTTTCTGCCCAGCTCTCCAGCCTGTCCAGGTCTTGCTGAATGGCAACACAGCCTTCAGGCGTGTCAGCCAATCCTCCCAACTTCGTATCATCAGCAAACTTGCTGAGGGTGGCCATTATCCCCTCATCAAGGTCATTGATGAAGATGTTGAACAAGACCGGACCCAGCACAGACCCCTGAGGAACACCGCTAGTTACAAGCCTCCAACTGGACTCTGCACCACCAACAACGACCCTCTGTGCTCTGCCAGTCAGCCAGTTCTCAACCCACCTCACTGTCCACTCATCTATCCCACACTTCCTCAGCTTTGTTATAAGGATGTCGTGGGGGACAGTATCAAATGCCTTGCTGAAATCAAGGTAGACTATATCCACTGCTCTCCCCCTGTCCACCCAGCCAGAGACAACATCATAGAAGGCTAACAGGTTGGTCAAGCACAACCTCCCCCTTGTGAATCCGTGCTGACTATTCCTGATAACCTCCTCTTCTTCCAGTTGTCTGGAGATGACATCCAGTACAAGATGTTCCATCACCTTTCCAGGGGCAGAGGTGAGGCTGACTGGCCTATAATTGCCTGGGTCTTCCTTCTTGCCTTTTTTGAAGACCGGGGTGACGTTGGCTATCTTCCAGTCTTCAGGCACCTCCCCCGTCCTCCAAGACTTCTCAAAGATGACAGAAAGCGGTTCAGCAACCACCTCTGCCAGCTCCCTCAGCACCCGTGGATGAATCCCATCAGGTCCCATGGATTTGTGAACATTGGTGTTGCCTAGGCGCTCCTGGACCACCTCTTCCCTGACAGAAGGGAGGTCTTCCATTCCCCAGATCCATGAAGAAAATGAAGAAAGAAAATCTGGAGATACATCCTTAGAAAACCAAGAACCAACAACATTTTCCTCCCCAGTCACAACTGTAAACGGGCAGAAATTTTGTATTTAGGTTGCTCCAAATGTAATGCCTCCTATTTATTTTCATGGAAACTACAGGTGCACAGAGCACAATAACACTACTTGATAGAGCAAATTCTTGGCTATAAAGCACTATTTTTCAACACAGTCACCAACATTAGCTGATTCGTGTAGATGAGCTGATTGAGATGCTCTTCATATCATGGTGTAAAAGCTGCACAGCCATCCAGAACGCGGCTTGGCTTCCACGTCACCGCCACCACTGTTGAAATCACCAGCCACTGCCTCATTGCTCTCAGAGCTCTCACAGTTTGGTCTCCAGAAATGTTCAGCAAGTATCAGTGAATGTCAATGGATTCCATTTTTTCTGCATGAAGGAATTCAATTCCACACTTTTGTTTCATACTTCAACGTCAGACTCCATTTTGTCAGACTGCCACTCTGCTGCCATCTGTCACATGGCAACAACAAAATGTAATGGAATACTGGTGGGAAGGTTCAACCTGTACTACCATACCACCACCATCTCCCTCTGGAGTCATGGGCCAATATAATAAAATAGGAGGCATTACTTTCACAGCAGCTCTCTTAATTCTCAACTCGCTGGTTCATGCTGAAGAAACCAATGAACTCTCCGCTTTTTAAGATATGTAGTTAGGTAATAAATACAGTTTGAAATAGAGGATATTTATTATCAGTTTGAAGTAGAGGATATTTATTATTCAACTGCTTGCCCTTTTTTTATTGTTATTAAAAATCATTTTATATCTTATGCAAGTCGTATTCTAAAAAGCTTTTACGCTGCATTCAAATTTAAGTCCAAGTCTGGAGTTTGAAGGCTTCTTAAATGCGAGAAACAAAATACTACCAGGCTACCATTATAATTTGGGTTCATAAATAACATCACATCATTGTGACTTCAATATGTAAGCATCAGTAGCAAGGGGCATAAGAAACTGTATTTAAAACATTGAACATCCTTTGGAAAGGAAGCTACTATCATGAACTTCAACAAGTGCACACGGTGCTGCATCCTGGTCAGAGTAATCCTAGCCATGAGTATAGACTGAGTGATGAATAAACTGAGAGTAGCCTTGAGGAAAAGGACTTGGGGGTTCCAGTGGAAGAAAAACTGACTAACAGCACACATCTGCAGGCTGGAAAGCCACATGTATCCTGGGCTACAACCAAAAAAAAAAAAAAAAAAAAAAACAGAAGGTGTGGCAGGTCAAGGGAAGCAATTCTCACCCTCTGCCATTTTTTGACCCCACTTGGAACAATACATTCAGCTCTTGGGCCTCCATCTCAAAAAGAATGCAGAGCTGTGGAGCAGGCTCAGAGGAGGGCTAGGACGATGACCAGAAGTCTGGAGCACATCTCCTATGAACAGATGTGAAAGAGCTTTGATTTTTTTTTTTTTTTTTTTTTTTTTTTTTTTTTTTTTTTAGCCTGAAGAAGGCTGCAGAGAGACCTTAATGCAGCCTTTAAACAGCTTGTTCTGAAAGTAATGCCTCCTATTTATTTCCACTGAAACTACAAACATACAGAAAGCACAATTAACACTATTTGATAGAGCAAGTTCTCAGCTACATACCATCGTTGCCAATGCACGGAAGCCAATATTCAGCTCCGTACAGAGTTCTCTGGCTGTAATCCCCAGATTTGAGTGGATGAGCTGATTGAGACGCTGTTCATTTCTTGGTGTGACAGCTGTGCATGGCCGTCCGGAACGTGGCTTGTCTTTCAGGTCATTGTCACCACTGCTGAAATGCACCACCCACCGCCTCACTGTGCTCACACCTACTGTTTGGTCTCCAAAAAAGTTCAGCAAGCGTTGATGAATGTCAATAGGTGCAATTTTTTCCGCATGAAGGAATTCAATTATGCACCGTTGCTTCCAAGACAAATGCCATTATGTCAGACTGCCCCTCTGCTGCCATCTGTCACACGGCAACAAAATGTAACGGAGTACTGGTGGGAAAGTTCAACCTCTACCGTCAAACCACCAACATCCGCCCCTAATGTCATGGGCCAACACAATAACATAGGAGGCATTACTTTCAGAGCAGCCCTCATACTTAAGGGGGCTTATGAGAATAACAGAGAAACTTTTTAGAATGGCATGCAGTGATATCAGTAATGATTTTAAACTCAAAGAGAGTAGATTTACTACGAGGCACTGGAATAGATTTAACAGAGAAGAGGTGTTCAAGCTCAGGGCAATCTGGTATAGCAGAAGTTATCCTTGTCCATTATCTAATATGAAAGTACACCTACAAACATCATTCTGGATTAATTTTTCACAACAATTAGTGTAGTTAAGTCAGAGAAATGAGTATAACTCAAATAAACATTTCACTACTCGCTTATTTCCTACTTGATGCAGTAATGACACCTACTTCCAATATAACTAGTTTTTCCATTTAGCTCATAAGATGCATTAAAAATTGTCAAATTCTTAAGAAAACAAAAACCTTTTGTACAGGGATCGTTTGCACGTCTCCATTTTCTGACAAGCCAAATTCAAGTACTCCATCATCTTTTTGTCCAATGGACTTGAGTCCTTGCAGAAGTATTTCTCGGAAATGTGGATACACAGGTTTCTCCTCATAGCTCAGTTGCTTCACCTTTTCCATATATTTCCTTATTTCATCTAGAGAAATAGTACTTCTGGTTAATTTCTGTATGTTTCTGTATTTCTACCATGAAGTATGAGAAGTTACACATGCATTAATTATGCTGCTCACTTGAAGTTGCTTTTATAAACTCATTATGACTTTATTACAACACATTTTAGAAAAAAATTAAGCTCTGTACTTTAAAATAGCTCCTCTTACCTGGTTTATTTTTCCCAGGAAAGCATTTGTCCATCAACTCTGAAATGTTATCTCTACATCTGAAAAAAGAAATTATTCAAAACTATTATTTCTTTCAAGTTTCAAAACTTACAGCGTACTGACACTCTTTATGATGCTCCACTGTCAGAGACGAGAAACACCACTAGATAAATCTTTGGTCTGACTTAGTATAGCCGTTTTC
The DNA here is from genome assembly GCF_951394365.1 of Tetrao urogallus. NCBI lineage: Eukaryota > Metazoa > Chordata > Aves > Galliformes > Phasianidae > Tetrao > Tetrao urogallus. The sequence continues at coordinate 46,888,337 of NC_136819.1, read as the reverse complement.
AGGAGTGCAGGCTTGAGAACCTAACGAGTGCCACAAAGGCTACCAGAAATATGGCCAGTTTTTGTTCACCAGTTTCAATTCTTACAAAAGTCAGCAAGTAGAAGACTGCTGTAAAAGCACTGTTCCACTTCAAAATCTCACATACCAGTGCCTTTATTTCTTCTTGCTGGAGGACTATTTCTCTAGCTACATTATTCGAACAGATTCTGGGCCAAAGCAATAATGAAAAGGGGGGCAGAACTGCAGAGGAAGACAAAAATAAACATCGCTAACATTGATGGGAGAAAAAGTGTGAAAATTGGGGAAGAAAGCCAAGTAACAAATACTTCTTTATAGGACAGAAACTGCTGTGCTGGGTCAACCTTCTTTATATGAGAAGTTTGAGTGGAAGATTAGTGGGGAAAGTGAAAAATTATTGAAAAGAGTGAGGGAGAAAGGAAAAAAAAAAAAAAAAAAAAAAAAAAAAAAAAAAAAAAAAAAAAAACACCACCACTTAGTAGTCCTGTAACTGGAGTGATGCTCAAAGATGTCAAAGATCCATTTTTAGGTCTCATTTCTGCCACTGACTTCAATGTATGATGCTGTTAAGGCTACTCATACATCATGCTTCAGTTCTCTTTTTCTAAAGCATAATTAATGGTCACCTGCATACTGATAAGAGTGCTTTATGCTATTACCATGGTTGTATTCTAAAGCAACAGTACTGGGGGATAAGTAAGCATCTTGCTTGCAAAATACAACAGCATAACAGTACAAATAAACAGCATAACAGTACAAATAAAATTTTAGTATAAATCAAGGATGCATTGTATGCAACAAAAAGAAGTTGAGGCATACACAAAACAGCACACTGACCAAAAGGGAATATTCCAAAAGCACAAAACATTTCTACACTAAAATATTTTGATTTCTATTTCAAAAAGGGGGGGAGAAGGGGGGAAGCAGTTTCTCACCTGATCTTTGAGTCTCTGACAAAATTTGGATCTTTCAAATTATCCTCCCATGGTAGATGGCCACTAAGCCAATGAACCATACAGTAACCTAAGATCTCCAGATCCCCACGTCTCGATGGTGCTAAATAGATACACATAGATTAAAAAAGATCTGTAATCTGTAAAGGTAGCTAAAAAAGAAATGAAAAATCATGCAGAGTTGAACGAGTTAAAATTCGTATATGCACTAAGACAATAGAAAGCCACTGCTAACAGTGTAATGCTACTGAATCTGTTATTTATTTTAAGTGTGCAAAAGTAAGAAAGGAAAAAAAAAAAACACTGCTTCTGCATCTGGAAGGATTCATTTTCAAGTCCTTTATCAACCTCCTTCTTCTACTGAAGGATATGACATGCTGCAGTTATCCCAATTTGGGAAGCTTTTTAAGTACTCAGATTGTGGAAAAAAAAATTGAACAAGGTACTGAAGTGACTGACTTTCTGTTCAAAACAGTTTTTACTTCTCTCTCTATAATAGTGCTGAAATACTTTAAGCGGCCTGAAAACCAAATATAGAACAGAAAGATACTGGATTCTTAAGTCTCATCAAAACAAAAACACCTCATATATTGGATACAAATTACACTTTAAAAGGATAAATAAGCAATTCAGGATTAACTGTTCTGTGCTTGAAATTGAACATGGACAAAATGACTTGAGGTAATTTTCAAACTCTGACATTTTTGCAAGACATATTTTGATGCTAATTAAAAAATAAGAATGAAGAAAATAAAATTGATATCCACTAGAAATAAACAAGATATATTCACACAAATGTTTCAATAGTCAACATTTTTTAAATTCTTGTCTTCTGATTTTCAATGACTATAGGCACAATTATTAATATCCATAATAAAAGAGCTTTGTTAAAACATCATCTAAAATTTAATCTGTGAAGAATACTGTGCATCTCTATCAAATACGAAGGAACAATGCTCACACTCATAAAGGATTTCTCTCCTGAAAACAGGAACAGTTTGTCTATCAAGATCTCATAACCACTATTCCATTTCTTCCTAGTTAATAAAAAGCAGTACACTAAATATCTTAACTGACCTCATAAATTAAGGGAATCTGTTTAAGAAAGCTGCTCTTAAAACTACAGAAAACTACCTTCAAAACAAATGTCAGTAAGCTTAGCAAAAGGAGTATGTTCATATAGCCCACAGAGAATTTTTAATAGCTCCAGAAACCTGGTCATTTAAAAACAACGCAGCAAATTCTTACGTATTTCTTTTTAAAAGGATGCACAAGCGTTTATTACTGAGAAGAAAGTTTTATATCCTTACCCACACCCTTGTGTGCATCTATACTGGTGTACTCAATAGTGCCGTCATGACACCTTTTAGGATCTTCCTTATATGCTTTGTGAACTCCTTCAGGACAGTAGCGGTAGGCAAGCCCATAATCCACCAAATACACCTAGTAATTTCCACAAAGAATTCCAAGGTTAAAGAATTATAAATACAAAAATATGCAAATAATAAATTAAATCCCAACTATTCTCAGTTCTTAAAAAGACTGAAGAATTATCTCTTTGTTCATTTAAGTGATCCTCATTTTGTTGAGATCACTACATGTGATTTTAAACAATGCCAAGTTCTTTTTTTCCTATTGAAGTTTGATCTGAAGAGCATTTCTTGCCAATGACAGCAAAACAGTCAGTTATAACCAACAAGTTTCATTTCATTTCAAACAAACAAAAAAACTCTACCAAATCTCAGTGTTCAGAGTTATTTTGTCTCTCCCACTTACTGTCCTACCTCCTTTTAAGTCAGTTGACCCTATTTAAACAATACTAACTACTATATACCTCTCACATTATCCCTCACTGACATCAGTGACTTTAGGAGAACTGATATCATTTTATTTATTACCTGAGTTAAAATTTGGGCAAGAAACACTCAACTCTGAAATTCTAATACACATTTTTTGAATAGTGAAGAAAGTTACAAACGCAGGAAAATGAGATTTCTGTAAATCAAGTGGAACAATCGACACTTTAAAGACCAATTTTTCCAACTAACAGAACACTTATCTGATGGATTTCTTGAACAAAGGAACAAAGTAACAATGCAGACAGGCAAACATAATTTACTGGTGTGCTATATAATTTTAAGCTTCCACCTGCAAATACCTATTTGAGAGTCAAATTTTTTTTTTAATCTTGAGAGCTTCTCTAGATTATTATTTAGGGCAAATAGTCAATTTGATAACTGTCCAGCAAACTGCATTAAAAAATCGTAGAATATTAACTAGGTATAAATGTCAAGCAGAAATAATGTTACTACATACATTCTTAAAAATGAGCTTCTGCTAGATTTCACCGGTTCAAAGCACTTCCACGTGTTGTCAAACAGAAGGTTTAAAACATGAGGAATAAAATGCATCAGAAATACCTGACTAGGGTTCTTGTAACTCTGAAGAAGGTTTGAAGCCTTGATGTCTCCATGCACATATTCATGCTCATGGATGTATTCCAGGATATCAAGCTAACAAAACAAAAAGTAATATAAATGCAGTACCCAGCTCCACCCAGCAGAGGACCTGTACTCAGCACAAAAATGTGATTTAACTGAACGAGCTACACAAGGAAGCCAGATTGTTAAAAATAAAAAGAAATTTTAACTTACTATTCTCAAGCCTAATTGAAGTACAGTTTTATGAGCAAATCGCTTTGCATTCTCTTCATACACCTTCTGAAGATCTCTTCCAAAACGATCCATTATCATAAACCGATAGCTAAGTGCAAGGAAAAAAAACAGCAAAGTTAATAAGTTGTTCTTTGTAAAGTATTTTATTTATATGTTAATTGTACAAATGACTGAATGAAAACATCTCAGAAGACAAGCTGCAAGTTCAAAGAAAGCACATTTACAGTCAATACATCTTTTTATTTCTTTTATACTGTGATATATACTACTAGCTTTTCTGCATGAGCTAATCACGTCTGCCCATTTAAAAGAACAGTGTCTGTTCTTATGCCCAGCTGGTTACACAATACCATACTCAGACAGGAAAATATTGCAATTCACCATAGGTAAAACCAAGCACCAAGTACTTACAGAAACGAATTTTTTTTTTGCTTTCTAAATGACCAAGTGATTTAACATTGATACTTTACAGAGTTAGTTTCTTAGAATCTATTACCACCTTTCTTTTGGCCTACCACGAAAAATAAGTCTCTTTTGCCAAAGATGCACTAACATTACTCACTACAGCCAAAGTGGTTAATGTAAGAGCTCACAGTCACAAAAGAGCTTTACAGACTCAACCGTGAATATAATCAAAAATTTGCTCCAAAAAGACATTATTATATTTACTTTTGTCTTCCAAAATTCAGTAATTTTTACATAAGATAAAGCCTAACATACTGCCAGAGAACTAGTAAAACTTCATGGCATAGCAATAAAAGGAAAGTTCACTAGGAAGCCAGGTTTTATAAAGAGGCAAATCATTCAATACCAAATAATAAATACTTGTTGTGAGAAAGAATGCTAAAAACTATTCCTGAAGAATTTCAGTCATAATAATCATGGATATACAAAATAAAATTTTATTTTAATTCACATATGAACAGCTTCTAATTCACATACACATATATGTAGCCTTACTGTTTCCAGCAATGTTTGAGACAAATGAAAACTAAGATATACTCTATACTGTTTCTTATTCATTTGTGTATCTATTCATCCATTCCTTACACATACCCTGTCATGAATTTTTATTTTGGAAGTGAACAATACTAAGATAAGTAAAAAATACATCTTAAACCAAATCAGGTTAAAACAGATGGTGGGTGTTGATAAAATAAATCCTCGTATACGCCAACAAAAGATATAGTCACCTGTTTCCACTTTTTTCATGCAAGCCAGAACCCCAATATCTTGGCACACCTAAATATTTCAGTTTATGGGACTTAGTCCACTTCTGAACTGAAAATACAAATAAAAGTAAGTTCATGAATTTGCATCAGAAGAGTTTACACAGAAGGAGGGTACTCATCACTTACAGTTTCTGTATACATGTGAGCTGCTTATTTTATGGAAACTACTGTGCCAGTTGTACTGGAAAATGAACGATGCATCATTTATAGGGACAGAGATACAACTAAGGTTTCAGTTTAGACAATGCCATTGATACCATAATAAAGAATGCATTACCAGACCCTCTAGTTCTACTATATGCATTTACTATATGCCTGGAGATTGTATACCTATGTGTTTTTAATCATTTAAAAATAATTTTGAAAATTATCTAAAAGGATTGTTTTAAAGATCAACATTACTCCTGTACGCTCCATTTTCCTAAGTGCTTGTTGTTCATTAAAAACATTTTAATAGACTGCTTACTTTCATCTGGCTTAGCAGCTCGCATGTAGAACTTTAACTCAGTAAAAAGAGGTCCATTCTGGCTGGGTTCCTTTAAGACAATTTAAAATTAGTTAAAAACTGCTGTAATTATTAGGCATTAGCACTAAGAGCTAGGAAAAAAAAAAAAAAAAAGAAAAAAAAAAAAAACTATCTTCACCCTCTAAAAGCATATTAATATTGAATTCAATAGAATGACTTTTTTAATAAAGTAAGATTGGCTCTAGAAAGTTATTTCTATTACAAATTACTTAACAGTAAAGGTATCAAAATTCTTTCCTATAACAAGGAAGAATAAAAAAATAACAACTGAAACATATAGAAATATTACCAGTAATTGGCAGTAACAGTTTAGGAAAAGACATTAAGCAACATTTATTATCTCAGATTTCCCAAATTAAAGTCAGATTGCCACAGCTGCAATAGTTATTACTGAGCTTAAATAACACCTGAAATGACTGGAAAGAAAAACCTCAGCAAAAGTTAAATTCTTGCTGAACATGAGGTATTTTGTGCCTTTCGTACCTTAGGTGATCAAGGTAAAAGTCACGTAAGATTTCATGAGTTCTCTCTAACTGAAGATCTACACTTATTTTGATTTTAGCTTAAATGCAAGGTAGACCCTTATGCAATGAATTTCAGTTTAATCTTCTTTGGACAGGCTATAGTAGCTAAATATTACATGTGAAGTGCAAGTGCAAAACTGGTCTGAAAACACCAAAGCTTTGAAATACTTCAAGAACTGCAGGTATCTAAGTACCTTAACTGTACATTCTCAAAAGTTAGTGAAGAAAAAGAAGAAAAATGACTTCAACTCTTGCACTTAAGTGACTTATTCTGAGATAAGCTTCAGCAAGTTATGTTAGTCTGGTTACTCCTATGCCCAAACTCATTCCTTCACAGTGAAAACATCCATTTTGAAACATCAAACATTTAAAAAAAAAAACAAAAAAACCCCAAATTATGCGATTACCAGCCATGACAAGCAGAAAGTCTACAATCGTATGACAAACAAACTTTTCAAGATATACAATACTGATCTCAAATGGTTAAGAGTGTAATTTTTAAACGTAGACGCAGCAATCCAGAAAACTTAAATGTCAGACTACACCACAGCGACTAAAGGTTTACTGCTGTCTAACATTTAGAAAGTAATGCAAAGAGATCAAGCACGCTAATGAACAAGGCCTTCAACGTGCATCTGATTTATTGGTTTACAGGTAGAGTAAGAAAACCAGTCACAATGAGACCAAATATAAAGCTTAGGCACAAGTCCTAGACCTGGACATGGTTAAAAAGCCTATCTTCACCTCACTTTCTGCAGCAGCATTGCTCTGACAAACAGCAGAACCAAGACAACCATTTTCCGACCCCTTTTTATGCAACCAAGCTTTAGACCTGAGCCATGAACCAGCAGAAAAAAAAAAAAAAAACACAATACAACCTATTGATATATGCACAGAAACTTTGGAGCATGCATAACTGCTTCAACTTATCTACTATGGATACATATCAATTATAAGTAGTTTATAGATCATGGAGAAGGGTTTAACATTTGAATTCTTTTATTTTGGTTATATTGGATGAATGTTACCTGACCTATTCACTTGTTTCCACATAGCATATTCCATTAGTACTCTAAATGAGAACATAAAGTCTACATATGTTTTTGATTTATCTATGTTTGAAGAATGCTATTGTTAATAAAATTCAGGGAAAAACTGTAGGTGTTAACAATTCTTAAAGCAGTTATCTTTAAATAAATTATCAAATCTCATGTCTGCTGAAAAAAAATTCTCTAGTCAGAATAAATGCTGAAAATATGGAATCTTGTCATACTTGAGGAAATTATTTAACCATAAAAGACATTTATGTTGACTATTACGCTGTTCCCTATAACATCATTAGTTCTATATTAAGACAAGCAAACGTATTAAAAAGGACCACATGATTATATCCACTGTCTCCATACTACTTATCTTACAACACACTAAGATCAGAAGGACTTTAAACACAAATTTCTACAACTTATGCCCACAGTCACTCTAAACACACCACTTGTAGAACTGAAATTAAGTTCTAATTAGAAAAGATATAATGGAAGAGATTACAGAGAACAAGTCAAAACTCAACAAGTTTCTTCAGGTAGTATTTTAAGAATTCCAATCTCTGTAAGTCAGCAATTTAATTGAGCGTTATTAAACTCTGCATCCACTCCTGAACAATGACATCTGAAAGGTCCACTTGTTTAAAAAGCATTTCTTTTTAAATAAAAGCTATAATTCATTTTGTACTGCTCAGACATCAATACTGTGAGGATATGTCAAAGACTAAGCCAATTTCCATCCAGCTTTAATAGCTTAATTTGAAGAACATTATTACAGAAGCACATATTTTGTTTAACACTAATAATTGTTCAAAGCTGTTAACCACTCCGCTTTGGATCAACTAGGAATCAGCCAGGCATTAGAAAATAGACCCTTATCCATAGTCATGTTATACTACACTGTAGAGGCATAATATGTTATGGGTCATTTGTGAGGGCAAAACAAAACTGGGCTACTCTTTATTGCCATCAACACAAAATTATAAAACACAAATTAAAAGCAAGTGGTCAATAGGGAGATTGGAAATGGGGATATTTACAAATGGCTGCAACAAAGTGTATCTAGCATAAAATCAAACCAAAAGTTTTCATAACTCTTCTTATTGTCAGAGCCCAAAGTAGAAGGAAGAAAAGCAGATGAACCTTGGGGAAAGAAGGTGTCAGAAATGACGCACAACATAAAATAACGTATCTCCGATGATTTTACAAGCAAGTCAAACTGGTTCTCTACTTCATCAGTTTCAACTGTTGAAGCTCAGCATGAGCCTGGTGTTTGGAGCCACTGCCCCTCAGATGCACAATGCTGATGATAACTTGAGTGTCTGCTCCTTGGAGCAGAATAGGCAGAATGGATGCTCCTTGCTTTGACAGTGCAGGCTGGACATGTAGAAGGTAGCACACCACCATACAACAGCCCAAGAGCTTCCAGTGCCCAACCACCCTTTTGGGAACCACCTTTCCCTAACCCACACCAAGCCCTGCCTTGATGCAGCTCCACATCACTGTCACACAGAGCAGAGCTCAGCGCTGTGTCTTTGCTCCCTGCTCTGGGCTGTAGGCCACCATGAGACCTCCTCTCAGCTCCTCTGCTCTGGGCTGAACACAGCAAAGGCCCTCAGCTGCTCCTCATACATCCTCTAGACCTTTCACCATATTTGTAAGCCCTCCTTGGGATACTGAATGCACTGTAGTTTGACACTTGCGCTGTATGCAGAGTTTGTTTGTTTTTTTCCTTTAAATAAGAGGCAACATTTCAGAAAGAGTCACCACCAACTGTGTCTTGGGCTGTCAAAGTACCCTACAATTTCTGTGTAGACAACTTACATTAATATCAAGATTAAAGGCAAATAACAACTGAAATGTAACTATTTTTAATTAGCCCCATATTTTAATTCTGAGGGGAAAAAGTTAGGAATATAACATCTTTGCATAAGTGGCAAGCTATCACAGTAAAGCATTTCAGATGAAACTGCCACACTTTTGAACTGTGCTGAAACACAAACTTTTCACAGAGAAGTTCTTGTAGAGTTTTCTGATGCCTACTTTCATCATAGGGCCAAAAACTACCAAGACAGCAGATCCAGACCATTCATTATGACCATTTCCACATTCCTTTCTTTTCTTTTTACATTGATTTTACAATATTATTTTATAACAGCAGGATCTATACAAAATAATCCAGCAAAATTCAAGAAAAAAAATAATTTACACATTTACTGTAGGAAAACAGCATTATAGTTAAATCAAGTTAAACCTTAAGTTTAACTTAAGTTTAACTCAAGTTTGTTACCTTAATATTAAAACAAAAGACTATTTTATCTAATAAAAAGGACCTGCAGATTTACTTCAGAGGACTAAAATACGAGCTACCAGCCAACACTACTGTTTCTTCTAACTGCTAGGTTAAAAAAATCATGCCTCCATGCATTTTAATTCACTAGAAAATAGAATACGTATGTGTTTTATCATAAGATGTTTAAACAACTTTATATCTGTGGGGACACTGGGAATCAACGTTTTGCTGTTTCCACTCCCAAGCCATCTGTCAGCTTACCAACATCCAGTGAGCAACAGTTCACACAGACTCACTGTTGAATCACAGAAATTGTCCAAAAGCTATCCAGATTTCGGGTTTTTTTAATTTTTTTTTTTTATTTGGGCTATTTACAATAAGCAGCAAACAAAACAGAATCTGACCCATTTCATGAACTCTTCAACTCTGTTGATGTTCCACTGTTCAGCTCCTATACACAAGAATTCTGTATCTCAGAATTCCTCTGTATCACCACAGTTCTGGTTTAGACTTAAACAACGCACATTTCAACAACACACTGTGAAACTGTATTATTTTTAGTGAGAAGATGTTTTAAATTACATGTTATTTGAAGCATTTTCAATTTGTGAAGTAAAGATTCAAATGTTCTCTTACCACTTTCACAACATAAGGTGCATCACTGCCAACCGACTTTGAAGAATTAACATCAGCTGTTAAAAAGAAAGTATATTAGTAATATGAGAGGAAGCTGTCACAAAACATGTACTTATTTGCTATGCAGGAAGAAATGACCGAGCAATTAAGTACTGACATAAGCATGTATCAGTACCTTAGACTTGGGCAAATGAACTACTATATATGGCAAGACTACTTTGTATGGACATGGTCCATACTCCCTTCTATTTGAGAAAAGGCAGTTTACTAAATAAAGGCTTTCTTCATCTATTATTTAAAAACTTTTTCCCAGTCAATAGCACTTCCTTCACTTTCTAGGACTGTGATGAACACAGAGTCAAGAGCATAAAGATCAAAAAAAACACTGTCTCTACTTTTTTGTCATGTTACCTATCCAAAAGTGACTGTGGGCACAAAGCTGTTGATAGCTGTCACAAAAGGAGAAAGAATCACAGAATGGCCTGGGTTGGAAGGGACCTCAAGGATCATGAAATCTCCAACCCCCCTGCCACATGCAGGACCACTATCCACCCCTTTTAATGCTAGACAAGGCTGCCCAGGGCCTCATCCAATCTGGCCTTGAAAGTCTCTAGGGATGGGGCATCCACAACCTTTCTGGGCAGCCTGTTTCAACACCTCACCACTCTCTCGTAAAGAACTTCCCCCTGAAATCCAACCTAAATCTTCCCTCCCTCAATTTAAAACCATTTCCCCTTGTCCTGCTGTTATCAACCCTTTCAAACAGTTGATTCCCCTGCTGCTTATAGGCTCCCTTTAGGTACTGAAAGGCTGCAATGAGGTCACCCCGCAGCCTTCTTTTCCCCAAGCTGAACAAGCCCAGCTCCCTCAGCCTGTCTTTGTAGGGGAGGTGCTCCAGTCCCCTGATCATCTTTTTGGCTCTCCTCTGAACCCTCTCCAACAGATCCCTGTCTTTCTTGTACTGAGGGCTCCAGACCTGGACACAGTACTCCAGGTGGGGCCTCACAAGAACAGAGTAGAGAGGGACAATCACCTCCCTGTCCCTGCTGGCCACCCCTCATCTGATGGAGCCCAGGATACCATTTGCTTTCCGAGCTGCAAGAGCACACTGCTGTCCCTGGAGGTGTTCAAGGCCAGATTGGATGGGGCCCTGGGCAGCCTGGTCTAGCATTAAATGGGGAGGTTGGTGGCCCTGCATGTGGCAGGGGGGTTGGAGACTCATGATCCTTGAGGTTCCTTCCAACCCTGGCCATTCTGTGATTCTGTGGATCACCTTATATTTTATCCCTTCACAATTTTTCAGAAAATGACTAAGAGCAAAACAAGGTTTTTTGATTCTCGGAGTTATCCTTGAGAATTCTACTCATTTGTTCAAAACACAGATATACCAATTATGGAACACTCAAAAGTTTACACTGAATTCAATAAACAACACTGTAAAACAGGGACCTTACTGTTTAAAGCATCAGAACACCAACACTACAATCTGTTCTGAACATTGAGTACATGACAAAGTATGTCATGTGAGTACATGACTCGCATCAGAAGTTTACAATGCAGTGAAGAAGTCAGTATCAACGCAGAAGTCAAAAACGGCCAAATTGCTATCAGTAGCCTTCTCAGAACATGCTTCAGAGGTTTTGGTTCACGAGATAAGTACACTCACATAAGTATCCCTTCTTCCAGCCTGACCAAAACTTTACTTAAAACAAATATTCAACTATCTTTTCACAACTAAAGAAAAAAAGAAAAAATAATTACCACTGGAATCTCTTAAAACTCAGTGTTTACAATGACCATTTCCCCATTCCTGTCAGTTTTTTCCAAGAACATGAACTAAGCCATGGTTCTATCCAAAAAACATAAGTTGAAGATTCTCTGGGTTTCTAACTTAGGGACAGTTATTCCTTGTTTTGAACAAGCATAAACATCTCACTTTAATACCAAAGGTCAACAGACTTACCAAGGTACAGGCGTCCAAAGCCTCCTTGCCCTATAGGAACACCTAATTTCCATTCTTTCCTTGATGTGTCCGTTAGAACCTCCCCCAGAGCAAACACTTCAGCAAGTTTCCTTTTTGCAGGGGCCTTTTTTCCAGCTGTCTTCTTAATATATGGCATCTTCACTGCAGAGGGGGAATAGGGATGAAGGGAAAGAAAAATAGACAAAAGCAAGGATTACGTGCTGACAAGAATTATTTTCATGTTATTTTGCATGACAGTGCTTTGTGCTTGCTTTCACTTCTGATAGCTTTCTACATAGATTGTTTAATTTGTTGCCATGAAGATACTTTACAAGAAATACAGTAAGTATTTTCATTTGCATGAATTCTAAACAAAACCGGCAAATTTCTCCAGGCTTCAGAAAAAAAAAAATCTGAAAGCAAAAATATTCACATGAGAAAACCATTAGAAGATTTTGTATAATACACAGTAGAAAAACTTCAGAATCTGTTATACTAAATTGATCACAACTGATTTTCATTCTGAACTTAGGAAAAAGTAAACTAATGAAACAAAGCTCATCAGTTTTCCAGGAGTTTAATTTGCTTAGCAAAGAAATGTCAAATAGTCCAAGTTTTCAGTAATAATAGGGACAGGTATTAATATTTACACCACAGCAAGCAAACCAGGAACATTTACATTTCTCAGAGATTCCTTCTATCTGAATGAAAATATCAGAAAAAATTCAAACTGTTAATTATTTTATTCTGCTACATAACTGCAAGCAACAGGAGGGCGTCTACTTATTCACAGGACAGTACTTAACAGATCACCAAAAAGCTACACCTAGCTAAGTGTCTGGAGACTACAGATGTAAAATTAACATTGCTGCAACTTTCCAACCTCAGGTTCCAGACAAGCAGCATTTCTAGAAGTAACGTAACAGCTCATCGGAACCAACAAGGCAAAACAGACCTCACTATGAGTAAATGCATGTTTGGGCTCTTTCACAAAGCCAGCTTTTGAGTCAGTAAAAAAAATGTGCTGAATGCATGGGCGCACCAAGGTAAGGTGCACACAAGCTCAAATTACTTGAAAGTACTTTAATTTGTTTTTACAAAGACATGACCTTTCCCACTACCTGATGAAGATGAAAGGTATGCTAACAGCCCCAGTTATTTCATAAAAGGTGTAGTTCTGACTGTTGGGACTTTCATTTTGTTCTGCTTGAAAGCAGGAAGGAATATTAATACACAATTCAGGAAACTTTTGGATAGAAAAGACTATGTAATTAATTTTCCTCAGTAGTTTAGGTAATCAATACAACAACCCTAACCCAAACGCATTTCTTAACATCAGTTTTCTTCTTTTAGTTCTATTGGACTTTTTTCTTGCAGTCCTAAAGATCTTCTTTTAGTTTTCCAAATAATTATAATAATTTAAAAAAAAAAAAAAAAAAAAATCACATAACTGTAGCAGCTGTTCTGAAAGCATTCCACCCTCTAAAAGGACCTTTTCTCAATTATTTATACCTTCAGGAATTTTCCTTCCCCAAATAATGTCCACCACACAACATCCAAAGAGAACAGTCCAAGCCATGTTGAATACAAGATTAGCTCTCAAATTTCCTGAAACGCTGCCTAAATCTGCAGATACTGTAGCCATTCAACATAGGAACAAAGTGAAAAGGCAAATGATTCTAGGCGAAAGAAATGTATTGCTTTTTCAGGTTCTTTTTAACCTGAGAATTTTCTCTGTCATGGAGCCACTCCTGAATACCTACATGGATGAAACAAGTAACTGCAACAAAGCAGTACTGTGGAACACCCACAGCACAGGAACAGACTGGTGTCTACTGATACCTACACTGCACTTGATTCCTCATCATAGGATGTTTTAATCAGCATCACTTTCCCACATTTCAAATTATTTGAATACAGTAACATTTTTCCCCATAGTCAAGAAACAACTTTGACATTCTACACTTAAAATTTAGAACTAACTTTGCTCATTATTTTACCCCTATCCTCTTGTCTTTTTTTTTTTCTTCTTCTCCATTTTCAATGGGATGTATACCATACTGTCTTTAGGAAGATTCTTCCTCCAGCTATTCTGCAGAAGAAAAATGAGACTTCCAAGCATCAAATGCAAATTCAACTAAGACCAGGAAAATGGGGAAGTGATGCAGTCAAAGCACCAGAAGAAAAAGAGGTAGGAATGGCAATGTATTAATACTGGCCTACAAGGCAAGCAGCTTTTCAGGACATCCAAATCAGGAAGGAAAATTATCAGAAAGCACTGACTGAAGCCATTAAAAGAGGTAAGGGGAAAATAAGAAAAGTTTGGAACTCTTGAACTAACACAGGTAAGGAAAAAAACTGCAGGAATCAGCAGTTACCCAATGGACTCAGATACACATGAAGATTCTGATCACTATCATATTCTAGAGGATACAAAAATTCATACTACATATTGGGCTACAGCTTGATACATCCTCACTAGATAAAGAGGAGGGGAAGGGGGAGCAGCGGCTGCTCCTGACTCCTCACGTACCCCTAGCCCCAAGCAAAGGGGAACTGGGTCTGGGTTTGCCCCGACAGTGTGGGGCGGGCAGGGGATGGGGGGAGGGATGCAGGAGACATATCAGGTGAGAAAATAGGTCTCAAGATAACAATTTGAAAGATATGAAGAGGACATAAAGAGGAGTGGAAAGACTGCAACATGACCTCAGAGTTACTGCAAATAATTCTAGAGAGACTTGGATAGATGGAATTAGGGTGCCTGAATGCTGGACAGACCACTGTACAGTAAAAGCAAAATTCACAGCATCTTCTTCAATAAAGCCAGCAAGCCAGTCAAACTGAAGTACTGATACATTTAGTATCCTTGACTTTCACAGTGATTCTGTAGATAGTGGATTCCCTTTGAAGAGAATTAAGTTTACTTGAAATAGGTCCACAAAAGTGTTAAGGAAGGAGCTGGCATTTCTCTTTTTGGTTATTGTCATCATTCAATGCAGTCAATAATTAAAAGCCTGAAGGTATTTAGTTAAAAAAAAAAAAAATTAACAATGACTTCCCTTTACCCATAAAAACAAAAATTGAAAATGGACATAAGTTTGAGCATCCCCAGCTGGGATCTCTGCCCTTAACAAGTACACTAGATACACATACATGGTTTCTTGGCTGTCTATATTCATATCCATCTGTTAGGATGGCAGTGTGCCTACTTACAAGTTGGTCAAACTATCAGTAGGCCAGAGGTGCCAAACACTGATCACTTTCAATGGCAGCATCCACAAGACTATGCAAGCACTCTTTTACAAAAAAAAAAAAAAAAAGCTGCTATCCATTGAAATATTTAAGCAATGACCACACATTTATTTGGATAGATCAACTCAAAGACACTCCACTGATTGAAAGCTGAAAGACCTTCAGGCTGCAAAATCTTTCCACACTGAAGTAGAAAACAAAAACAAAATTGATAGCAAAATAAAAATAAAAATCAGATTCTGAAATTGTAGTACAAATTCTGCCATTCTACATGTTTTTCCCAAAACAGCAAACGTGAGGTGTTTGTCAGGAAACTTATAAACCTGCAAACCTAATGTAGAACTGCCTACCTGTACTTTCAACAGCTGGAATAGAGTCATCTACTCTTCCCTAGAATTACCTTTAAAATTACATTTTAAAAAATTACCTTTACCTTTCCTGCATCTCAATTACTCTTCCCCATCAGTAAATGGAAATATTTTCTATTTAACAGGCATTGTGAAGCTCAGTTCATTTGTGTCTGCTACCATCTGAATTCCCTGAAAAGGTTGCCATAGATGCCAAGTACTACACTATTAGACAAGCATCAGATAGATAGGATCCCACTTAGCTAAGTTATCCGATAAGAACAAGGTGTGTGACTGTAAATTGCAGCATTTTATGTGGTTACTCTATGTTCTAGACAAAGACCTGACTTCCAACAAATGTAAACAGCAAAAGTCTATTTGCCTAAGTTCTCACTGAAACATTCTCAGTAACACATAAGCTATTTCTTCTTCTCCTCCCTAAAGAAGCATGTTGGATTAAAAAAAAAAAAAAAAAAAAAAAAACTGTGCCTGAGATACGCAGACAATTTTGCACCAGTAGTGCTATTAGTACTGTTATCTTTATAAATGCTGTCTGCAGCAGCTGCAATTCTAGATATAATTAAACTCTTAGAAGAAACATGAACAGCCACTTCTCGATTTGTGTCAGCGTCCATTTGCAATCAAACTTTGTAATTAACGTAAATCAGATTTATTTTGAAGGATGTACTTCTGCTGTGTGGC
This sequence comes from Tetrao urogallus, assembly GCF_951394365.1. NCBI lineage: Eukaryota > Metazoa > Chordata > Aves > Galliformes > Phasianidae > Tetrao > Tetrao urogallus. The sequence continues at coordinate 46,872,176 of NC_136819.1, read as the reverse complement.
AATTCAGACTGGTTTCTTCATGATCTTCCTTTTACTCTCTAGAAATTTTTATTTTTATTTTATTATTATCTTTTTTATTGTTGTTGATCTCAACAGGGCCCATTTTCATTCCCAATAGTATGAAGGCATGCTGGTGACCTGTGCTCCAGTTCATGAACAGGCAATTCCAGCAACACCTTTATCATACGTGTTTATTAATAATGTTCATCAGTCACGGCAAGACATCTAGGTCTGCCTGCGAAAAAGAAAACAGACAACCTAACTGAGGGATCATCCTTGAGAACTAAGGAGATAATTTATCCCTACAAAGAGGGCGCCAGTCTTTTGACACAGCAATAACTACAGGAAATCTCACACAGGAAGTTTTTATATTATTGTTAATGATACAAAAGGACTACGTATCACCATGAAATAATAAAAAAAATAAAATAAAATAAAAAAAACTAAAGCACAAGCTGAAAACCGAAGACAAGTTAGACACGTCTGCTATTGCATCTCAAAAAGAAATGCAAAGGGCAAGACACAGGGAATGAAAACCACAACCACTGCCAGAACCAGCTTGGTCCAGTTGTTGCACAAGTACCCTGATCCTAAAACCGACGAACAGTGACTTGGAGGTTTGTATATAAGAGGAATACTACCTAGATAACTCTGAAAGTAACACCTCCTATTTATTTCCACGGAAACTTCAGCAGACACAAACAGCACCATACCACTCAGTCAAAAGAGCAGAAGCTCAGCTACAAAAGCCTGCTTCTCAACATAGTCATTACCATGAGCTACGCATTTTCGCCAGCAATGAACAAGAGCCTGCATGTCACGCTGCTAACAATTTGCACCAGTGGAGGTGACCCACTGCTGAAACACACTACCCACCGCCTTGCTGCGCTCTTACCCACTGTTTGGTTTCAGCAAACATCAGCGAATGTTAGAGGGTGCCACTTTTTCCGCATGGAAGGATTCAGTGACACACCTTTGCTCCATTCACACACCTTATTTTGTCAGACCGCCCCCTGCTGCCGTTTGTCACACGGCTATAAAATGGAACGGCACGTTGGTGGGAAGGTTCAACCACTGCTGCCATGCCACCGACATTCTGACGTCAGAGACCAACGTAATAAAATAGGAGGCATTACTTTCGAAGCGGCTCTCCTATGCTTACTAAAAGGCAAAATTCAGGACTGCTTCGCAGCCACGGCAGCGTTTTGTGCGTCGGTCACGCAGGGATCTTCCTGCGTGTGACGGAGCTGCCGGTGACACTTTTACTCCTCCCTCACCTCTGCACTAAAAAACAAACGTGAAAGAAAGCCATTTAGGCCCTGCCGCCAAAAGTGGAAGCAGCACAGACCACAGGGAAGCTGCGGAGCTGGAAGCCTCCGCTCACCTCGCCCTGCCGGCCCGGGCAGGCTCCCCCAGGAGGAATGGCGAAGGATCGGCACCGCGCGAACTCCCCGGAGAAGAAACTCTCCCCGGAGAGCCCGGCCGCAGCCTGCCAGAACGGCGGAGGACGCAAGGCAAGGCCGAAAGCGAAGCAGGAAGGCGCAGCAGATCTCAGAGCCTAAAAAAAAAAAAAAAAAGAAAAGAAAGAAAAGAAAAAAAAAAAGAAAAGAAAGAAAGAAAGTAAAAGGAAGAAGAAGAAAACGCAGCACCCCCAGAAGCAGCCGCCACTCCCAGTACCTCCGCCGCGCCCCGGGCCCAGCTGCCGCTCCTCCCGCGCCGTCCGAAATTCCCGCACTGCTCGCGGTTCTCCAGCGGCCCGCCCGCCCCGGCGCTCACGTCCCAGTATCGCTCGCTCCCATTGGATGCTGCCGCTCGCGCGGCCCGCCCCTCCTGGGGCGCGGGGCATGCTGGGAGGTGCAGTCCGTGAGATTGCTGGACTCGCGGCTCTGAGATGGGCATTTTTGTCAAGAGTTTCAAGCTGAGACAAGGCGGGAGAATGGCTCTGTCAGGCTGATGCCGCGCGGCGGTGCCAGTGTGGACAGAAGCCAGTGTGGGACAGTTGCTGGTGAGGATTAAGCAGCCCTTGGCAGCCATCTCTCTGGTCCTCTGTAACAGAGGGGTTGGACGGGAGGGAATCATCCGTGACCCCGTGTGCACATCGGACCAGTGTGGATCTGCTCTGTTTTCCCAACTTGTCCCCATTTCTTGCATCTGAGTCTAATCACCAAGTGCTGATTTACGTAGTGGGGCTGACTTGCTTGTCACCTGGTGTTCTTTGGCTACAAATTCATGCACTCCCACACCTGGTCTGTCAAGCTGTGTAGCTGGAAACAGGCACATAACAATGCTTAGAGGCATTCCCAACAGGGAACATGGGATGAGGCAGAAAATAAAAGGACACACCACCATCTCCACGTGGCGCAATCTTAGTGCGTACTGCTTAAACCAAAAGCTATCATTACACAGTATGTTCAGCATAATAGTAAAGAGATGATTCTTTTGAAAGCTTAGGCTAAATTATGAATAACACAAATCTAGACTAGGGATCCTGAAGAAATTTAAGGATCTGAGCCATTCTGAATGCTGTCAAATTTTACTGCACTAAAAAGACTGCTCAGAAATAGTGGAAGATGCTACCACATATGTCTAGAGAAGACTGAGATAGGACCTTACCAACACTTACCCAGAAGGATGGATGTCAACTAGATGGAGACAGGCTCTTTTCCATGGTGTGCAGCAGCGGGACTAGAGGCAATGGGCACAAACTGGAACACAAGATATTCCATCTGAACACAAGAAAGAATTTCTTTACTTTGATGGTGGCAGAACACTGGAACAAGCTGCCCAGAGAGGTTGTGGACTTCTCTGGAGACGTTCAAAACCCACTCAGACACTTTCCTGTGGAACCTGCTGTAGTAAAACGGTTGGACTAGATGATTTTCATAGGTCTCTTCCAGTCACCTTCTGTGACAGTGTTTCAGTCAAAGGACCATCCTTCCTAGTTAATATCAGACTACTAGAGTCATAAAAACGTTTTAAGATGCCAATATGGAAAATAAAATGAGATATTTAATAAATATTCAAATTTTACACACTTATCCCTTTTTAATTTAATATGACTTAGTGCTCTTGTTCCAAAACAAAATTATCAGAACTACAAAGAAAAGCTGATCTTCAGAATGACATTCTGAAAACAATCTTGAGAACAAGGCCATAGAGACCTGAAGTAATTCATGTTATCCCATCTAAAGTTGGTCCAGAAAACTTTCTCACATGAAGAGAGAAGCCTGGACCTCTGATTTTTCTGTTTGGCCAGAAAAATCTGTTCAGTTTTAAGCAAAAGTTACATATATGATACACAAATCCTGTTTCTTTTTCTTAGAGCTGAGACTTTTCTTATATTATGTTTCCGTACACTAAGGTTTGGGCTTTTGTTTAGCCAGTGTGAAAGCATTTGCTTTAATACTGCTATAACTGGAGATTCTTCAAGAGTTAACCAAATTCATAGTGCCCACAACTTTTTCTTGGATGACCACTACATACTGTTACTTTTTTTACTAGATTTCAGAAAAAGCAGGTATTGACCAAACTATCAAAACGTTGTATGGGTTTCTTATCATCCTTTGCTGTATTGTAGAGTAAGCAAATTCCTGGAATGTACTGACTACAACTTTTAAATATGCTTTAAAATTTATCTTAGATTTGGTAATTGTGTTCGATTCCTCTCCACAGAAAGGATGTCCAATATTTTCAATAGAAGATCTCTAATCTTAAGCAAAATGAGCAATCCAATGTATGTGTGCACTACAAGTACAGCAGTTAAGGGGTCAAATGCAGCTTTGGAATAGCATTAAATATCCAATATATATTGTACTATAATGTATAAGCAGTTGGATACTTTAATACGAAAGATAAAGAATCACATCTCAAATATGGTTTTACAAGAATGTCTGAAGTGATAGAGATCAAACTATAGCATGAATTCTTCTAAGCTGGCATCTCATAAAATACTGATTAATATTGGGTTGATTAACTTTGAAAGTTTTCAGAAGACTGATGAATCTCCAGAGTAAGTTTGTCCTCAACTGGCTATTCTTTGAGGAGAGCTGCACGTATTCATTAGTTCTAAAAGAAATGTATGTTACATTTCCACATTCATACAATCATAGAATAGAATCATAGAATCAAGGAATCAGGTTGGAAAAGACCTGAAGATCATTGAGTCCAACCACAACCTAACCATACTACCCTAACTCTTACAAACCTTCACTAAATCATGTCCCTGAGCACCACATCCAAACTGTTTTTAAACAGAGCAAAAAACATTTTTTAAGCACAAAAAATTTGAAACTACCTGCATCACCAAAAAAAGGTGTTCCAAATAATTTGTCTTCTCATTTTTATTCTACAGTAAGAAAACAGGGAATTTTAGGCAATGTTAAATAAAAGTCTAGCTCATATGTCTTAAGTTAGTTCAGTGCTTTGTCACAAAGCTGGATAGAATGCAATATAGGAATGCAAGGATATGAAGGTTGAGGGAAAAACACCAAATAAGAAAACGATGATTGTCTGCAGCTAGAGAGATTGTGAGAGCTAGGGAGATATACTATTTACACTTTAGTTGGGATAATTTCTGCTTTACTGTAGCTCTTGTCAGGCTGTGATTCATGGGCCACAGGTCTTCAAGATATCAGAAGGGCACAGTGGAGTAAAAGATGCACATGTACATTTCCACATACAAATTCAAATGTGCAAGCTACAATCCAGAAATGTAAAAGGTATATATTGCCAGTAAATATTCTTCTTGAAAATAATTGCCGTAAAACCTCACAAAGTTGTCATTTACATCTTTATAAAAAGACTTAGTGACCTTTGAATTTAAAAAGTTATTAAATGCCACAATAGTATTTTTACATTGTGTTCTTCACATTTCTTTGTGTGGGTTTGAGGAGCACAGACAAGAGTTTTTAAAAATCATTATGATATTTGCTTCAAATTGCAATCCTTCTAAAGTGTTAGTCCAAAAACATTTTGCTAAAAATATGGTTAGAGGTCACAAACTGCTTGAGAAGAAACAGTGGCATGATTAGTTACTGAGAAGCAAATCCTGACTTAGTAGCCTTCCTTGTGTTGCCATCCACCACAGTGCACAAAGAATCGTAGAATCATGGAGTCATAGAATCACAAGGTTGGAAACGACCTATAAGATCATCCAGTCCAACCATCTTCTCATTACACTGCTACCACAAGCACTAAACCAAATCTCACAGCTCCTCATCCAGATGCCTCTTGAACACTGCCAGGGACGGCGACTCCACCACCTCCTTGGGCAGCCATTCCAGTGCCTGACCACTCTCTGAGAGAAAAGATTTTTCCTCATGTCCAACCTAAACCTCTTCTGACACAACTTGTGGCCATTTCCCTGGGTTCTGTTCGTTGCCTGGGAGAAGAGGCCAAACCTCTCTTCACCACAACCTCCAACAAGTTGTACAGTGCAATGAGGTCTCCCCTGAGCCTTCTCTTCTCCAGACTGAACAATCCCAGCTCCCTCAGCCGCTCCTCATAAGACCTGTGCTCCAGACCCCTCACCAGTTTCGTTGCCCTTCTCTGGACATGCTCCAGGACCTCAATGTCTTTCTTGTAGTGAGGGGCCCAAAACTGAACACAATACTCGAGGTGCAGCCTCACCAGTGCTGAGTAGAGGGGGATGATCACCTCCCTGCTCCTGCTGGCCACACTATTTCTAATGCAGGCCAGGATGCCATTGGCCCTCTTGGCCACCTGGGCACACTGTCGGCTCATGTTCAGCCGAGCATCAACCAACACCCCCAGCTCCCTTTCCTCTTCACACTCATTCAGCCACTCATCCCCAAGCCTATAGCGCTGCATGGGGTTGTTGCAGCCAAAATGCAGGACCTGGCACTTGGCCTTGTCAAACCTCATCCCATTCACCTCAGCCCACCGATCCAACTTATCTAGATCCCTCTGAAGGGCCTCCCTACCCTCAGGCAGATCAACACCACCTCCCAACTTGGTGTCATCTGCAAACTTACTGAGGGTGCACTCAATCCCCTCATCTAGGTCATCAATAACTATTTAACAAGATGGGCCCCAATACCAACCCCTGGGGGACACCACTTGAAAGTGGTTGCCAGCTGGACTTCACTCCATTCACCACTACCCGCTGGGCATGGCCCTCTAGCCAGTTTCTTACCCAAAGGAGTGTATACCTGTCCAGGCCAAGGTGAACCAGTTTCCCCAGAAGAAGCCTGTGAGAGACTGTGTCAAAGGCTTTGCTGAAGTCTGGCTGACTGCATCAACAGCCCTTCCCTCATCTACCAGACTGGTCACCCAGTCATAGAAGGAGATGAGGTTGGTCAGTCACGACCTGCCTTTCACAAACCCGTGCTGGCTGGGCCTGATCCCCTGGACACCATGCATGTGCCACGTGATCTCACCCAAGATGATTTGCTCCATTGCTTTCCTGGTACCGAGGTCAGGCTAACAGGCCTATAGTTCCCTGGAATTATGCTTCCAATCACATCAAAGTGTTATCTTGCAGTGTGACTATACTGACACCAGGGAAAAATGTGGTTACTGCAAATTTATTTCCTTTTTTTTCTCATTCATGTTTCAGGGTATTTTCCATAGTGGAAAAACATGTACAAATAAAACAAAAGATGTGGGTGGTTTTTTTTTTTGTTTTTTTTTTTTGCTTTAATGTACCCTTACTAATATTTAAAAGGCTAGTTGCTGTTTACTAAGAAGAGCAGTAGAACACTCCAGAGTTGTCTTTGTTCACCCCTTACTATACATTCTAAGAGCACTTAAGAAGATCTTCTAGGTTACCTCAGAGCAATGTTTATTTTAGGAGAGCAGTACAATGTACTACTGTATGGAGTTCTATTAAAAGTTAGTTGGAAATAAAATTGGTTTTAACAGGTTTAAGATCTTTCCAGTTATTTTTACAAGTTAGACTCTTTTTGTACTTGATTAGGTAGGCATTTAAATTTTTGCTTATGAATTCCTCGAGTATGCAGTGAATAAGAAACCGGAGAGAATCAGCTATAATTTTTATATTCAATCCATTTGATGAGAAAACTGATCTGATCAATAAAGATATTACACTTCTATCTAAAAAATTCTATGTGAGATAGGGCCAAAACCGAAGTTTTTCTCACTCAAGGGAGGTATAATAAATGTTGTTTCATAATAGCATGAAATGAAAGAACTTAATAAAACAAATACTTGTTTACCCCCTATAAAAATGAAGAATCAGACTTACAGATGTTGACTGTAGTTCGTTTAGCTGGATGCAACAAAGGAGATTTTTAATAAATGCCACAGACCTGGATTTCCTGACTTCTAATTCAGTATTACAAATTACAAGGCCACTCTTAATTACACTATTCAAAACATACTAAATTCAAAATTAATATGCAGAGGGAGGAAATGTGTTTGTAAATCTTGCAGCTTTTTGAAAATATTCTCTGTATTCATTCCCCACATTAGCTAAATTGTCAAAGAAGAAATTGAATATAGGAAAGAAGAGGTCCAAACTCTACAGATTAACCACAAATTTAATAAAGAAGAGATGGTGTATTAGAGGAGTTAATGAAATGTTGTGGAAGGAAAGCGACATAGTCAGATCTGTTGGAAGTTTCACTTTGTTTCCTAAAGTTTTCTGATGCTAACAGACATGTAATTTGAAGCTGTTAAAGAGAATCATTTTAAATAACTTGAAGCTTCTAAGACTAAATGTTGTTTGAAGCACGTTAAATTAATCCCAATTAAAGGACTTCCATGAGTTTCTAAACTATGTTTTCTTTGGTCAAGGTCCAAAACTCAGAGGCATGGGCAGTTCTTTTTTGCTTAAAAATAAACAACCAGACTGTCTTGGATGTAAGCATCATCATCCATCTTAGAAGCTATATTTATAGGTACACACACATTTTATCTGGCTAACAGTGGATATCCTACAATGTAGATACATTCACATGCAGACAAACAACAGTACATGGAGCCTAACTATAATAATACAAAGAACTTCTGTTTATCATCAAACATTACATGTGAAAGAATTATTATCTATCCTGTTGCAGTGCAATGCTTTTTCCTATAATGGAATTTTACTCTGCAAATTTATTTTGGTATTAAAAGGTTCCACTTTATAATGTCTATGGTTCAATCAGTGATCTAAAAGGCACTTAAATGCTTTGAACAAGATACATAAAACGCTTTTATTGCAAAAGCTTTGCTGTATCTACCAATTTTACCATTGATCTCTTTCCATGTAAGGCAGTTCTGGAAGCTGCCCATGCTGTATAAAATCACATGGTGGCTTTTGATCTCCAGCTGGTGATTAAAGCACATTATGGAGGTTTGAAATTTTCTTCTGGTCATTAGCATACCTCCAAACACTTCTCTGCTAAATTGCAGTGGTGTTCTCACTGCGTGCTATTTAAATAAGAAACCAGGAATGTATAAACTTATTATTTATTATCCTTTGTAACTCAGAGGATACAGAACTCTTGAATGAAGTGAGTTTACCCTTAGCAATAGACTTACTGATCAAATAATGCTTTCTTAAGGTGACTATGCTCTAGCAAAATGCAGGGAAGAATGAGGCTATGTATTTTTTAAACTCTTTTTTGATGCAAATAGGCAGAGCTCCGTGCTTTGCAAGACCCTGTGTAATTACTCCTGATCTGCAGTTCCGTATTTCCCACTGCTTAAAGACATTGCCATTGCTTCCAAGATCACTAGGTTAGCATAGGTTTTCCACAGTGAATTTTTAAACAACTGCAGCAATAACTCTGTGGCTTGAAAATATCAATATATATATTTTTTTCTCCACTTTTTCAAAATAATTTTGTATGGTGGGAAAGATAACAAATCATTTACCACATCCATAAATCCGTTACCTTCTCTAGCAATCTCCTTGGCATTCTCTTTTGCATAAAATAAATGAGGATGTCAGTTTACATACTTATATTTCATTTTGTTGTATTGCATCGCATTGCATTTATGTATTTTTATTATAGAAAGCAAAGTTTACTGAATGGTACCCAGGTACAGAGAGTAATGTTACAGCTGTTGAAAGAGTTTACAGTCAGTAGATACCAAATATATTCTAAAACTTTCTGTTAGCTCTAACCTGTTCTTTGCTCCCCAAATAGTAGATGGAATACAGGTAACCTGGTTTCTGACACATCAGCAGCTTCTAAAAGGGAATAAAACCTGGAGAAGGGAGAAAGATAGTGGCCTGGAATAAATGTTGCAGTAGTAAAGAAGGCATTTCAAAGTAAAACTCGTGGATGAGATGGGCAGCAGAATAGCAATGTCAGCAATTACCAGTGGAGCAGTGAGGCCGCACGGCTGTGGCTCTGCTCCATTCCTCTCCTTGTGTTGTTGCACAGAACCTGGAATTGTTTGGATCAAGGAAATAACAGATTCCTATCTCTACTTTTATCTAAAACATGGAGGAAGAGCAGAGCTACAGGGAGAAGATTTAATTCATAGGTAACCCTTTTCTTTTACATCCAAACAACATCCTAAATACCCAAGATCTTTCATAAGATTGGACGCAACAGTTTTTACTGTTTTTATCCAAAAAGTTTATTGTTTGGAGAAAAAAAAAAAAAGCAAAACAAGAACAAAACTAAAAATAAAAACAGCATATTATATGCTTTTTCATATGAAATTTTAATCTCCATTCACATACATAAGTATTTGATGGATTAATTGCCTCATACATTCTTTCATTAAGGATAAGTGAGGAGAAGTGGCAAAAGTCATTTAGGAGAAGGTACCATATCATAAAAATTAAAAATAAACTATTGCATATTATTATAATCCACACTTTTCTGTCTTCTGGCAAGCTGTTTTATCCAGAACTAGCTGTCTGGAGAAGAAAAAACACTGACTGCAGCTCTTCTGTATGCAGACATAGCATGGAATTCTTCCTGTCATGCTGCTGCACAGTATACTCTTGGTGTTCATGACCACACTAATCTACATAAAATTTACATGACATGTAACAAAATATATGATTTGCATAAGAACTTGTTTTCTCCTGGTCCCTAATGGTAGAGAAGCTCTAAAAAGTTGCTACCACTAGGTGTCTCATTGGTTTCAGTATACTTTAACCCAAGAGCAAGAAACGCTCGACAAAATTTAACAAAAATACAGTTAATTACCACTGACATTCCCTCCTTCGTTACACCAGCACACCCTGAATTTAATCACATGCATTATTGTAATCAAGCTGTCAATCAGATTTTGAAATATTTCATTTTTTTACATAATTACAGCAGAATCCCGAAAGCCCGTCTAGAACATGGATATGGCAAGATTGATATTGTTACAGAATGTGATCTGACAAAAAAAAAAAAAAGAAAAAAAGATGCTTCTGTGCAAAAATTAAAGAAACACTGAACTGCTAAAGCATATACTCTGCAAATACATTGCATCAGTTAGAATGTCAAGAGTTAATGGAACTGCCTTCCCATTCACTGAATAACATACTAATTCTTGTCATGTTTTAAATGCTTAAATGTTGTCCGTGTCATTTTTATTTTTGTTTAAAAACCTATATCTTTAATTTGCTTTGTTGGTGTCAACTGTGAGGGGCTTTTTTAGCTTTTGGGCGTGCAGCCTGAAAGATAAACAAATGATTTAGAGAACCAACCAGCAAAGAAATAAGATGCCAAGAATACATCTGGGCTCGTGGACAGTCCCATTTGTGGGAGTCTACAAAACTATTGGGGCATTCACAGCACCACAGAATCATAGGGGCTGGAAGGGACCTCTAGAAATCATCAAGTCCAACCCCCCTGCTAATGCAGGTTCTCCAAAGCAAGCTGTACGGGTAGGGATCAAGACAGGTCTTGAATATCTCCAAAGATGGAGTCTCCACAGCCTCGCTGAGTAGCCTGTTCCAGTGCTCCATTACCCTCACTGTAAAGAAGTTGTTCTGCTTATTTGCGTGGAACTTCCTACATACCAGTTTTTGGCCACTGTCCCTTGACCTATAACTACGCACCACTGAAAAGAGTCCTGCCTCATCCAATTGCTTTCCACCCTTTAGGTATTTATGAGCATTGATGAGATCCCCTCTCAGCCTTCTCTTCCCCAGGCTGAACAGCCCCAGAGCTCCCATTCAAGGTTGCAAACAGCTTACATTTATGATGAGACATCCATTGGACATAGTGACACCATTTTCCCAAATTCCATATTCCTGCTTTAATTCCATGTTCTTACTTTTTGGTGTACGGTGGGGAGTATACTTTTGATGTTAGCACTTCAGAACATTCGAGATGCATATAGAGGTTGAAAGCTCTTTAGATGGGCACCAATCTGCCAGCAATTACAAAGGCTCGCCTGACCGCACAACGCAGGCTGCTGTCTGTCTTATGTGAGTACAGAGATGACACGGTTTCTCTTACTTCTGGGACAGTGGTTTGTCTTTTAACCAAGGAGGTAATTTTTTACCATCTGATGACTATTTCATGGCCTCTGTGGATGACTTTACAGACCCCTGCCTGATTTGATGTAGACAGATGTCTCCCTTCACAAAAACAACTGTCACAATTGGCAATGGTTGTCACACATGCTGGCAGCAGCAAGGGCTCTGAATGAATGGGCTGGAAGCAGCAGAGTGTTCTACTGGCACTAAGGGGAGAGCTGAGGATGGGAGGTTTGCTATAGCATGGACAGAGCTGTTAATTTGAGCATCTTTCAAATGACCAGTGATTTTTGGTTTTAAAGCCACTTTTTTGGATATTTCAAAACTAGGGTAATTTGATATAATTGTATTTAGATAGCTTAAGACAATCTTTTATCTAATAGCAAGTTGATAATGCATTTCTTCCTTTCCAATGATGGGTGAGGTTAACTCCAAACAAATTTTGCAGTGGAGACATATGTAAGGCTTTTAAGAAGTTATAGAAGCACACATGTAACTTCACACAAAATCCCAGCATTTTTCCAACCTCGACCTCAAGAGGTACACTACAAATGTGCTCCTTCTCTCCATGTTCAATCTGTCCTCAGGGTCTCATTTGCTTATTTTACATAAATTGGAACTGGCCCTGTTATTCAGAGAAGTACTGTTTTAGTTGGGTATTATCACAGCTCCTGAGATCTCTGTTTATGAGATCTGTGTGTTTTTTTTTCTAGCCGAGTTCCTGTATTTTCATGCAGACATCTGTTGAAAGCATTGAATTAATTAATGTACTAGTAGCAACTAAGAAAATATGTTTAATGAGCTTTGTCCTCTGCCACAATGAACTTATCAGGGCACTAAGAGAAGCTGAATTGATATGGTCTCTCTCTCTGTTTTATGCCTCACTCTTAAAAATATGTTCTATTTCTTCCTTTTCAGCCCATTAACTCTTTCCCTTTAAACACCTAAGCCTGGCTCCATTTACATGTATGAAAGATACTTATTCTCACTAATAAGGAAGGGCTTGTCTATGAGGTAAAAGTCAGGGACAGCTTGGGTTGTAGTGACCACGAGAACGTGGAGTTAAAGATCTTGAGTAGAAGAAGCAAAGTGAAAAGCAGGATTGCTACCCTGGATTTTGGAGAGCCAACTTTGATCTCTTTTGGGACCTATTTGGAGCTATCCCTTGGGCTAGGGTGTGAGAAGGTAAGGGAGCCTGAGAAAGCTGGTCAGCATTTAAGCAGCTCTTCTTCCAAGCTCAGGATCAGTGTGTCCCTGTGAGCAAGAAATCAGTAAAAGGTGGCAGGAGACCTGTGTGGATGAGCAAGGAGCTCGTGCACAAACCCAAAGGAAAGAAAAAGGTCCATGAAATGTGGAAAAAGGGTCTGACCACGTGCGAAGAATATAGAAATGCTGTCAGGGCCTGCATGGATACGATGAGGAAGGCTAAAGCCCACCTGGAATTGAATGTGGCAAAGGTGATAAAGGATAATAAAAAAGGCTTTTTAAAGTATGTTAACAGTAAAAGGAAGGCTAGGGAGAATGTGGCTCCCTTACTAAGTGAGGGGGGTGTTCTGGTAACAGGGGATGCTGAGAAGGCGGAGATACTGAATGCCCTCTTCGCTTCTGTCTTCAGTGACAAAGCTCTCCCTCGGGAATCCCGGACCCTGGAGGTGAGTGAGAGGGTCTGGGAAATGGGAGACTTCCCTTTAGTCAGGGAAGAGGTGATCCGAGATAGCCTAGGCAACAACAGTGTTCATAAATCCATGGGACCCAATGGGATGCATCCACCGGTGCTGAGAGAGCTGGCAGAGGTGATTGCTGAACCACCCTCTGTCATCTTTGAGAGGTCTTGGAGAATGGGGGAGGTGTTTGAAGACTGGAGGATAGCCAATGTCACTCCAGTCTTCAAAAAGGTCAAGAAGGAAGATCCAGGTAATTACAGGCCAGTCAGCCTCATGTCTGTCCCTGGAAAGGTGATGGAACAGCTGGTGCTGGATGCCATCTCCAGACAACTGGAAGAGAAGGAGGTTATCAAGAGTAGTCAGCATGGGTTCACCAGGGGGAGTTCGTGCTTGACCAACCTGGTAGCCTTCTATGATGTTGTCTCTGGATGGGTGGACGGTGGGAGAGCAGTGGATGTAGTCTACCTTGATTTCAGCAAGGCATCTGTATCCTTATAACAAAGCTGAGAAGTGTGGGACAGACGAGTGGACACTGAGGTGGGTTGAGAACTGGCTGACTGGCAAAGCACAGAGGGTCGTTGGCGGTGCAGAGTCCAGTTGGAGACCTGTAACTAGTGGAGTTCCTCAGGGGTCTGTGCTGGGTCCAGCCTTGTTCAACATCTTCATCAGTGATCTTGATGAGGGGATAGTGGCCACCCTCAGCAAGTTTGCTGATGATACGAAGTTGGGAGGATTGGCTGACACGCCTGAAGGCTGTGTTGCCATTCAGCAAGACCTGGACAGGCTGGAGAGCTGGTAAGCAGTAAGAAACCAGATGAGGTTTAACAAAAGCAAGTGTAGGGTCTTGCATCTAGGAAGGAATAATTGCATGCACCAGTACAGGTTGGGGGATGACCTGCTGGAGAGGAGCTCTGCTGAGAGGGACCTGGGTGTCCTGGTGGATGACAGGTTGGCCATGAGCCAGCAGTGTGCCCTTGTGGCCAAAAAGGCCAATGGCTTACTGGGGTGCATTAAAAAGAGCGTGTCCAGCAGGTCGAGGGAGGTGATCCTCCCCCTCTACTCTGCCCTGGTGAGGCCTCATCTGGAGTACTGCGTCCAGTTCTGGGCTCCCCAGTACAAAAAAGACAAGGATCTCTTGGAAAGAGTCCAGCGGAGGGCCGCAAAGATGGTGAAGGGCCTGGAGCATCTCCCCGGTGAAGAAAGGCTGAGTGAACTGGGTCTGTTCAGCCTTGAGAAGAGAAGACTGAGAGGGGACCTGATCCAGGTCTATAAATATCTAAGGTGTGGGGGGCAGAGTGGCGAGGCCAAACTGTTTTCAGCAGTGCATGGAGAGAGGACAAGAGAAAACAGCAACTGCAGTATAGGAAGTTCTGCACAGATGTGCTCAAGAACTTCTTTACAGTAAGGGTGACGGAGCACTGGAACAGGCTGCCCAAAAGGAAGTTGTGGAGTCTCCTTCTCTGGAGATATTCGAGACCTGCCTGGACACCTTCTTGTGTGACCTGGTGTAGGGAACCTGCTTTGGCAGAGGGGTTGGACTCGATGATCTCTGGAGGTCCCTTCCAACCCCTGCAATTCTGTGATTCTGTGATTCTGTGACACAGTGCATGTTCCATGTTCTGCATTCACTGCAGACTGGCAGCTTTTCGGCAGGAGATGCCAAGCTTTGTCACTCTCCAGTTGCTTATACCTTGTATTAAATTATAAAATGTTGGGAGAAAAGTGTTTGCTATCTATTGTTGAAACAGCTAATTTTATCAGTAAAAACCTGGCTTTGAAGATATTCAAATGGTATTAAACCTACCTCGATATAAATAAAGAAGCAAGTTCAGCAGTTTTATGACACCATATACTGACAATATTCTAAACTGTCCACTAAACATTTTTCATTCTCAATGGAATATCAACATACTGACTGCAATCTTTCTATCTGTGTTCTTTTACTTGCTAATAATCAAATTGCAGCCATCGACCTTTTCATTTAGAACTACTTGCTCCAGAAAGTAAGCACCGCCATTTGAAACAATTTTGTAGCTATCTTCGATGGAATGTAACTTTTAAATTGTTGAATTGTAAGACTGCCACCTCGTAAACATATTATAATGTATATTGGTCTATTTTTTGTGAACAGCAGAATAATGATGTACTTTAAAAACAGTTTGAAATGCATCTTCTAAGATATAAAGCAGGGAGGATGACTAAAATGAGAACATGGCATTTCACAGCAAACTTAGTGAAAGCTTGTGAAAACTACAGTATCTCATCACCACACTGGCTACTTTGGCTGCAATACAGTCAATACTATATTGACTGCTAGAAAGGCTGTAAGTATAAAGCATTCCAGCTCTTGATGAAAGTAATGGAGCTGGACCAAAATTGATGGGTAAATGAGTAAATCTTCCAGATTCATGAATCTTGCATAACTCATTCTTAAATATTTCTTAGAATTGTGTCCTATGTCCTTCACAATTGTAAACTTTGCTTTTGCTTCATTTTCTAAGAGTCTTTTGAGAATGATCATTAAAGTAAAAGCATATTTTTAATACATAATTTATCTGCAAAGCCCCCAAAATAGAGCTTGCTTTGCCTGCATTTCTAGTTCAGGAAACTCAAGAGGAAACAACTTATTAATGGATTAGATTACTTCATCAGGTGTTCAACACCTTTTACTAAGTTTCTTTAAAGCTGAAAATGTTTCCTAAGTGTTTGCTGTTGATTTGTGTTTCTATGGTTTCCTGAGCAAGAGGCCAGGTCTGCCTGCTTCAGGAATGGGTTTGTTGGCCCCATTTACTCAACACTGCATGCAGGGATAGCTAAACTAGCCCAAGTGCAGACACCAGATCTTGCTGTCTCTCATGCAGACTATTACCCAGACCTTCATTCAAGCATGAAAATCTCACTTCTTGTAGTCATTAGCCACAGAGAGCCTATCAAACATAGATGCTACCTTGCTTCTAGATCTTCATCAAGATCTTGCCATTCCTTTTTGTATACTTTGTCAAATAAGATATAAAACCTTTTCATTCAAATGTTTTTTTCTCACTTCTTTACATTACCAGAACTTCTGCCAGATAGATTAAATAAATTTCATCATCCATCTCACCACTGAAAATCTAAATGTAAGATGAAGGCTGCAAGTTATTATAAGGCATAGGAACAGCTTTTTACAAAACACCATTTTTAGGTGTTTGGATTTTTGTTGCTATTTTTTTTTTAATTAACAATCTAGCATCATAAAAACCAATTTGTCTGTCTTTAACATGGTCATTTTTACCAAGGCAATGTGAATGCAGAGTGAATACAAACCATTAAAGGTGTAATCTAATAATATTTTATGCCCTTTCAATTCACTGTGAATTGTGAGTTTAAACAAAATAGAACATGAAAATAATTCAACTTCCTACTGTATTCCAACAGATGAAATAGCACAGACAAAAAACTAAAACTATCATGAAAAGTAACACATAGAAAGATTCACAAAACCCACTGAAGTTGTTCCAAGAAAGAACCAGAAGGGACATTTGCCTAGAAATACAGGAATCCTGGGGATTTAACAGACGAGTGACAGCAGTGACAGCAGGTAGGAGTGGGCAGCTGAGAGGTTTGGTCTTGTGGCAGGGAGAGAAGCACTGCACCTGGTGTTTCTGGGCACTCATGTTGGTGGGAAGCAGGTAAAGCATTGATTGAGAGCAGAGAATCCAGACAGAAGAGGGCAAGGAGAATTGAGCTCAAAATGCTGGAGAGAAGGGCTGGCCAACTGGAAAGCCTTTTCAAATCATCATAAATCAAAGAAGGACAGACAGTAGGAGGAGAAGAGTATGATGTAGCTGTCTCAGAGGTCTTCCACCACTCTAGCAAGTATGAATTTCTCCAGCTGAGGAAGGAGGGAAACTAAAGCAGACAAGGCAGCAGGCAGAAGATCCTTGCCAGCTTCAATCTCCCAGCCAAGTTTGTTTAGCATGGCTGTGCATGCTATGGCTGGCACCTGCTGAGCTGACCATTTGTGATGGTTCACAACTGCACTCCTTTCCTTCTCACTGCACAAGATGATCTTGGGACACTTATGGTCAGCATGTAATGTAGAAGGTTATATGGTGAAGCTGCAATTTCTTGAAAAAAAAAGTGAATCGTACTCATACAATTAAGTCTATACAGAAAAGCAGTTTTTTGCCTGTTACCAGGCACTTTAAGTCTGTCTTGAAGTACTGTGAATAAAATTTCAGTGGCCACCTCTCTTTAGAGCAGCTGCTCAGTCAGTGCTGAACTATGACATACCTGTAGCATGGCACAGCCCATTGTATCAGTTCCCAAACATTTTTGACTCAGAACCCAACACAAACCAGCTCCATTAACGAAGACTTGCTTTTTCATCATGCACAGAGTTATAACAGGTAAAAATTTCAGGCATCTACTTATTTTTGTTTTAATTTCACATAGAGACACTACTCCAGCATATGCACACATCCTGATCTGGTTAAGCTAGTGGTAAGGAGTAGCCACAGCCCACAGCTGCTCCTTAACACATCAGAGATAAAGCAGATTCTGAGGTGGCAATGACAAAGTTTGCATTTCCCTGTTTTCAGTTTCTCAGTCATCATGGAGCTGCTCAAAGCCATTTTTGCTCTCTACAGCAAACAATTTACTTCCATCTTTTACAGAGTCTTTAAAAGCAATGTTACAGAACTGTATCCAGAGAAAACTTCACACATCTCAATAGCATGACCATCATGGCCACTTCGTATCCATAGCAGAATATATTCAAATCCTCCTTGAGGAACAGCTTCCTCACAACCCCACTTATGGTTAACTTAAACTACTAGCAGAGATTTCTTTTCTGACACATTGAGCCATCCAGTGGCACAGATTGAAACAAACTACTACATGTGCTTGTTAATACATTTCTGCAGTCGTTTCCTTATATGAGATTTATATTAGTGACTATGAAAAGAAAAAAAAATAACCACAACAATAAAATATCAGTCTAGTGATTATTGTAAACTGAACTGAAGGGAATAAAAATTTCTAATCATTTACAGTTGAACAGCAGTAGTTTCCTGACATTGATTTAATAGAGAAGAAGATTGGGAAAAAAGGAAGAAAATAGGCTTTTAAGTCATGCTATGGCAGCAGGCAGCATCCTGGTCCATTCTGTTACTTCTGACAAGAATAAAATTTATTTAGGTTTAACTAATATTCTGAAATCCTCTGACTTAGTTTGTCTCTCTTCTGTGTGTCTCTGAGGTTCACCCCATCTGGAATTAAATAGTATTTTCTTCTCTAACTTCAGAGAAGCATATCTCAACTTCATTTTGCAATTTTTTTTTCATCTGACTTCCTGTAGTCACCCATTTGTTCTTATCCACAGAGTAGTCTCTTACCTTTTTCATCATGGTAGCACTGAGTATAATTTAAAGCAAAAACAAACAAGTTGAAATAGCATAATATAATATGATCAAGGAACAGTTTCAAGAAGTCTTTGCTGTTGTCTGCACATAATCTGATTCCAGTCAGGTGAATCCCTATGGCATTTTTGCTTCACACGGGGTGCCCTTACTCCACCCAGATCTGCACTAGCTTCAGCAGGGCTGTGGCCTCAGGTCAGTCCTACAGAAAAGAGACTCAGAGGTTTTCCAAGCTTCATCAATGCCCATCTACTTATTAATCTGTAAGTACTCCTGATGTGACATCTTTGTCACAATAATAGATATAAAGCAAATTTTGGATGAAAAATTCCAAGAAGCCCAATTTTCAAATTCAATGTTTAGGTCGTGCATCTGCCCTTATCCATCTCTTTACACATCCATGCTTCTCTACCTACATTGGTTAATATCAGATGTCAGTCCTTGATGTCCTGCAAATTCTTGCTATAATGGTTTGCTTAATTTGTTTCAGATTACCTTTTGTCAGTGTTATGGTCTTGCAATTGCAAAACAATACTTAAGTATTTTAAATAGCAGAAGTATCTACACACAGAAGCAGAGATTCAACCAATGATGGCTTTAATGTCACTGAGGGAAAAATCATCCCCAGTGAGAGCAATAATTAAGTATAGTGTGAGTAGGTTTTATATTTTAAAAGATTGTGAGCAAATCAATTGTTGAATAATGGTGCTATAGCAGTAGTGAGTAGAGTTTGGCTTAGCATGGGCAAAGAAGACAGATCATTAGCAAATAAAATAGGGAGCACCTCAGGGGACACGCCTACAGACAGTCTGTCACCCACTGGTTTTAACATTTCATTTCAAAATTTAATTAAATATCCATTTCTGAATGCCTGAATAAAACCAGCCCCTCTGCATAGCATCAACATGCATCAGCTCTCACTGATAAACATGAGGCTGCAATGATGCTCCTCCTCTAAACTTTTTGAAAGTTTATAAGAAAATAGCCAGAAAAGAAGCACTAACAGTGCTATGCAAAAACTATTATGAAGGAACAGTATTTTGCACTAACTTGGCAATGGACAGGGCTAAAAGCATCTGGTATCAGTGGTTAATAAGGAAATGCTTCATTGATCACAAAAACAATGAAAGTCATCTATCATTCTAGTAAAATTCCTCTAAAAGAAGATAAAGTTGTGGTTACAGTTTGCCCACCCTTACTGACAAGTACTGCTCACCTACACATTATATGAGAGAATACGAAAGTACAATCAGTCGTACCTAAAACACACATAGGCCTAATTTTTTCTAGAGGTGTTTTTCAAAGGGAGTAAAGCCCTGTCTTATCCAGACTTATTTTTTCAAGAAATTGAGGATAGATTTAATTTCAGAATAATGAAAAGGAGTTATTCTATGGTAAAACACAATGTTCACTAGTTTCAGGGAAAACATTTACTTTAAAAAGCAAATTTTGAATAACATTAGGATCTACTTTGTCTGATCAAACTTCGTAATTCATCTTGGCAATCACTACAAACACTATAAATAACACTAGAAGCCTTCAACATATAAATAATTAAGAACCATTTTAGACTTTATGGGATGCCAATACTGATTCAGTGCTCAGTGTTGACAGAGCATTGCAGAATCTCACTGTAACCAGAGCATCATAAAGAGTGAAAGCTGCAAAAGAAAAAGAAATAGTTCTGTTTTGGGGACTGGTTAATCTCGAATCAACAGTCCCTTTCTAAAGTGAAGGCAGCAAATCAATACAATGTGCAAATGGTGATGTAGGTGTACTACACCTCACAACATACAATCCTGAAGTCTGCTTTTTCTTATGGAGGCAATCGAGGTTTCGAGGGGACTGGTGGCAAAGAGCACGCCAGGGTTTCAGAAGCTCTTACAACTGAGCTTTCATTTTCCATCAGTGAAATATACCTACAGCTCTTTGAAATAGTTGTCAGCTCCTCAGAAATATGACTGTTGTGCAAATGCATGAGGTACCTTAATTACTGGTGTCATTGCATTTTCACCAGGGGTTTGTAGGCTCAGCAGTTTTCATACTTTGCAACTAATTCAACACAACTGTAGTAGCTCAGTTACGTTCTGCAACAGGTGGGCAGGATGACACTGTGAGCCATCTGTCCATTCGTCTGTCTTAGAAACATATCCCTTAATTTCAATAATACATTAGATAGCTGGTAAAATCGTCTCTGCTTATAAATGGGCAATGAAATGAGGCCTGGGGTCTTCCTTCGACTTAGGGCTGAAGCTTGCTGTGTCAGTTCCCTTTATGATAACGGCCCAGCTTTCCTTCATCCATGACCATATCTCTGCCTACAGAGCCTGGTGCCTGCAGCTGACACATTGCTGGAAGGCATCAGCCCTCCTTACTGTCCTTGTGCAATTGCACAGCACTGTGTTCTGGAGGAGGAATCCATTTGGGTCTTTAGAATGTCATCATGATCCTAAAGAATTGTCACAAAAAGACAGGGAAACCATTAAAGCCACTTGCAAATTAAAAAATGATGGGAATTTTGATATTAATATACACTGCAGTACATACCCGTTATCTAGGCAACTCCTATTTGTGAGAGTTAGCCTCCTATGCCTCTGCACAAGAGGGCTTCTGAGGGTAAGATAAGGACCCTGTCCTTGTCCTCCTTTTTATATTATCACCGGTATTTCCTCTTTTCTTCAGAAGTAAAAAGGTCTGGGCAAACAGAAAATCTTTTCAGTATTGCAGATTAAGAATTACCAAATTTGTGCATGATGTTGAACATGTTTGTACAAAGTCATACCGAGAAGGCTGAAACCAGCTGAATGTGCAGCCAGAACTGTAGCAGAATACTAAGACTCTGCATACATCTCCTATCAAGAATTTCCAGTGGGCAGAAGGGGCTACACACTTCCAAATGGACAGTGGGAAGATCCAGCTCGCTTATGCTCTGTGACAGGGATTGCTGTTGAAGCGCTGAATTAACTTCTGAGCTGTGAGGCAGTCAGGTGGGGCATGAGCAGTGCCAGGACACCGTGTTAAGGCTTTCCTTAAAACTGTGCGTCCTTGTAACACAACACACAGGAAAACAAGTCTCTTGGCCCCATACTGCTGGAGTTGGACTGAATGACCTTAGAGGTCTTTTCCAATATTTATGATTCTCTGATTCCATTACTAGATTTGCTTGGTGTAATAAATGCCTGTATTTTGGCACAAGAGCAATGGAGCCTTGCTGCTCTCAAAGCACCATAAAAACCTCATGGTAGCAGAGGTACCAAATATGGCTCCTGTATTCTAGAAGCCTGTGTTCAGCACCATGCCTGGGGTTGAGTGAGAATATCATAGAATCCTTTGAGTTGGAAGGGACCCATAAAGGCCATCTAGTCCAATTCCCCTGCAATGAACAGGGACACCTACACAGTTCAATCAGGTTGTTTTCAGAGTCTGCTGCAGCCTGACCTTGGATGTCTCAAGGCACAGGACATCCACCACCTCTCTGGGCAAGTTGTTCCAGTAGATGGCAAGGCTCAAAGCAGTCATATAGCCATGCACAACAGAAAGCACACTGTATAGAAGAAAATGCATAGAAAACCCTGTAGACAGCCTTGCCTCCTCATCCAAGCTGTGCAGGGTTGCATGCAGGGATAGCATGTAGCTGGCACAATACATGAGCAGGAATAGGACCTGCTGTGCTCAGGGCTGCACTGCTGCATCCCCTTTGTGCTCCTGCCACGAGAGTGCTGCTCCTGCATTGAGGTTGGAACTGAAGCAGAATTAACCTTGAGCTCTCTTCCCAGCAAGCAGGAAGCCGAAGCATACTTGGAAATGGGAGCTGCCAAGACAAACCCTTGCTCAGGGCAATTCCAGGTGGGCACCACAGCAAAGTCACTCACACCTGAGGTCATGCAAAGGCAGCACTCCATCTGCTCCCTGAGGAAGCCAACACAGTGTTAAAAAGTGTGCGGGATGCACAGACCGTATTGGACTTTAGACAGGAAATTATCTTTTCAAATTTTGGTTGAGCGATAAGAAGCTTTTTAAAACTAAAGAAATGAATGATGTATGCAAAGCTGTACTTGAAATGATTCTGGTGTTGCAAATTGCCATGCTCTTACTGTGGAGCTGATGAAAATAAATGAAGCTCTGCGTTGCTGGGCTTTTTCCTCCCCCTTCTAATAAATGAAATGAAAAAGCCCCATTATTGTGCCACCTGCTTCAAATTCCTAATTGTGGTAACTGAATTCTGAAATTGTTTGTTAGCTGTGTAATATCACAGGCATTAAAAATACTGAGAGGCTATTAAGTTCTTTAAAACACAGCACCGGATAAAAAGGTGCAGCTATCTTCAGATTTTATTTCCATGAAATAACTTTTCCAGTGGAGAAATGTGTTAAAATCCTACAAGTGCATGCTGAAAAAATCCCTGTTAATTTAACAGTTAGAGAAGCTGCAAAGCAAAGACCCAGGAGAGACACATAAGCATATTTCAGTATTTTTAAAAGAGAGCAGTATGACATTCTGTTCGTATTTTTTTGGCACAGAAATACAAAAAAAAAATTCAAAAGACAAAAGAAATCACGTGAAATTCAAATGTTGTATTTCTGATGAACAGGTAGGTGTGTGCCTATAAGCACATAATCTTCTTGCCTGCCTGAACTATTGTTGCATATGTGTGCAATCCATCCCGTGCAATTCCTAAATTTCAGTTTCTCCTTTTAAAATTGTTCCAACTTAGATATCGACATAGTTTTTAAATTAAAGCAAACAAAAAATCACCCACAAACGTGGGGATAATCAAGATGAGCTAAAAAGAAGTCTTGAAATAATTTATCGTTACAAGTGATTTTTCTGGATATCCTAATCCCATTGTTTCAGTCACATTAATGAGAAAGGACTGAAACCAGTTCAGCAAGCAGATCTTCTGCAAAAAGGTTATCGCCCACACACATCCTAGAAAGTCTTCTATTTTACAAATGCATATGTAGATGCCTACGTATATGTATGTATAAATTACAAGATGTGAAGCAATTTTTTCCCTTTGCTCAACTTCTAATGTGTAAAATCCCAGTGAAGAAATGAGTAAAGAGTTAAGACAACAAACTCAAAATTCAAGTCAGCTGTGACAATATTCAGCATGCTGAACTGTTGAAATCTGCCTGGAATTAGACGTCCCTTTGCCCATCAAACCAAATTAACCATTTTGTCATTACCTTGCTCAGGAAGCATTTTAGAGTATAGGGGCCTGGAAGGAGGAGGACAGCTCTCATCTATCCTGACACAGTTACTTCCGAGCTCCAGAGGCAGAAGTCACTGGGCAGCCCCAGAACAAATCCCAGGAACAAAAATTCTTTCTCAGCTTTATGCTGGCTCACAAAGGTGTCCTGGTGGTGGTGAAATCTGGCTTCCTTGAACAGGAGGAGATATCCAAATTCAGACAATGTAATCTGAATGCTTTAAAAAGAAGCAGTAGAACACTCAAAAGGGAGCAGCCGGAGAACTCCGTTGATAAAAAGGAGTTTAGCAAAGTTAACACTAAACTGATTAAAACAAGAGAGTGATTGCAAGTGGAATTTAGCAGATGCTATTTAAATAAATTTTTAAAAGGTTGCAAACAGGCA